>NC_133617.1:466094655-466694655 GCF_048593235.1 Sminthopsis crassicaudata
TATTTTGAAGGGCAATCACTGTTAAACCACTTATTTTTCTTTTCCTGAAGGACCGGACAATTTCTAATACTGATTATTTCACAATTGAAATAACATGTGTCCCAAAGGGAGCCTTTTTATAGTGGTTAGTGGTAGTAAGAACCTCTCTTTATTTTATTGTACTTTAAAAAAATCTCTGTGAAGTGAAGCAGAAAGATGAAGGTTCATCTGGGGGTTCTGACAGCTTTTATACACTTGTATGAATCTCTAGGCAACAGTATGGGTGATAAATGCTCCTGTGGTGCTATTTCAGCCAATTAATTAGTTAATATTTGAAGATGAAAAATGTCATTGCATAGGGAGCATTGTAGTTATCTTGATAAGGAGATCCTAAATAGAAAAAATAGGAAGATGATAGGATAGAAATACTAAGTTTTAATCATTTTAGTTCAATACCTCAACAAAGACTGATGAAATATCCTTGTGAGAGGGAAGTTACTAAGTGCCATGGGGATATAGATTAAACAACACATAATCCCTGTCCTCTATGAGTGAAAAGTATAGCAGGAAAGTAAGAAAATCTGTACAAATCTGACCCCTTTCTCAAAGGCTCTAGTGACTTCTTATTACTTCCAGGATGAAACATAAATGCCTCCATGTTGGTAGTTGAAACCCTTTGCCCCTACCTACATTTTCCAGACTTATTGACTTAACTCCCCTCTATTTATGCTTTGATCAACTAAACTGGACTTCTTGCTGTTCCTCAGACATGGCATTACATTTCGTGTCTCTGAACTGGCTATTCACAGTGCCTGGAAGGCATTCCATCCTCACTGCCGTGTCTTAAAATCTTAAAAGGGAAGCCTTTAAGGCTCCACTCAAATGTCAGCTTCTTTATGAAGGTTTTCCTCATCTCAACCGCTACTAGTGTTCCTTCCTTCTCCAATCACCTTGCAGTATTTTGCACAGATATTTGCATGACATTTTGTCTCTTATGACTAGTCTACAAATTCTTTGAGGATAGAGACTATTTTTCCCTCTGTTTTTTTTTTTTTTGTCTTCAATCCCTAAAGAGTATCTGATATGAAATAGTCACTTAATAAATGCTTGTTGATGGGTTACTTAATCAATCCAAATTATTAATACAAGAGGAGGCAGTTAGGTGGCACAGTGGATAGCAGGTCAGGCAAGGAATCAGAAGACTTATCTTTGCGAGTTCAAATCTAGTCTCAGACAATTACTAGTTGTGTAATCCTAAGTAAGTCACTTAACCTCACTTGCTCTGTACATTTCTTTATGACTCATGTTGGGAGAGAAAAAATGGTACTGCCAAATGGTCTGAAAAGCAGTCCTAGAAAACTTAAAGACTACTCCAAGCTAATTTAAATTTTTTTCCAGTCTGAACCTGTGATTTTACCGATGTGATAATTTTTCTTATCCATGAAATGATTCACTCATTGGTGCACAGAATAGGTATGTCAGGTGCAAGACTTGAAATTGTGTCTTTTCAACTCCAAGACTTACATTCTTTGCATTATACCATACTGCCTATATTCTTTTTATTTAATAATAATTATTAGTGTAAGAAACATCAATAGACAGTGTGGTTAAAGGAGAAAAAAGACTGCAATAGAAGAGAGGGCTTTAGTTTTAACTACAACCACCTATTTTGGACAGTTTGGGTTTTATTTTCCTCATCTGTAAAGAAGGAGTTGGTGGACACACTGGGCAACTAGCATTCACAGCAGATATAGTAGATAATAAGCCTGTGACTCAGTGACAGTGACTTGGCCCTGAATTATTACTATAATTTTCTATGTTTCTATAACCAAATCCACATAACTCAATAAATTATTCCATACTGTTTTGTCAATCTATTGTCAATTGAGTTTATGTAAATATTGCCTGTCCATGGAGGACTTTTTGATTCCACTCTTGTGTTTTAGTTGTTTCATAAGCTTTATCATCTTGATAAACCACTTATAATTAATATTAGACAAACCCAATGATATATATTTATTGTTAGCTTTTACCACTGCATACTAAACTGATGCCTACCTATTCCAAAAGTGTATTTCCAAGTTTTTAAAATTTATATGTCATGTTTTTTGACACAAACAACGAATTTTCTTTTTCTTTTTCCTTTTTTAATGATCAAGAGTTAATCTTTCTATAGTTATCTTCTAGTAATGATACCTTGTCATAATAGTATCAATAAGGTATGTCTAAAAAAGGCCAGAGATGTAAAAAATAATTCATTGTTGATTTAGTAATTATGTAATGGATTGTCTGAAAACACCATAACATTTATATAGCTTTTGTTGATTTCTCCAAAATCTTTGACTCAGTTCTACAATGATGACTTATTCATATACTATAAAATATGGCAAATTTCATTAATATTATATGGGTTTTTCTTAGGAAACATTTCAAAAACTCATGTTCTAATATGTATTTCCAAAAGTGCATGTTTTGACTGGTATTACTTTATATATGTTCTTCCTATTGAACTTTGATTTTAGGATGGAAATATGTTTCTTAACTTAAATAGCCAACATTTTGATCTTTTTTTCTTGATGATACCTGCTTTGAAGAAACCAAAATGTTTAAAAGTGCTGCCTTTATCCATTAGTTCAATTTGAACATCAGCTTGAAGCTTAGTGCCTTCAATCTCTATCATTCCTTGGTGTACATTGGTAATTTTACAGTTAAAAATGATACTCAATGATTTAATTAATAATCATAGAAAAAGATCCCAGAAGATGCAGAAGATACTTAATATAATTTTAGTGGAAGCAACTATGTACATCAAATGATTATTGAGATGTTTTAGTAAAACTCAATTTTTAATTTGGAACCTATATTATTGTTTTATTTTGGAGATATAATATGAATTTAAATCCAGGAAGAATAATAAGAAACATCAACTATTTCAATGAAAGATGACTAATTTTGTATTATAACTAAAATTGTTGTTTTGGCAATATGTCTTAGAGAACTTTTATTTTTACATATGGGCATTAAATATTCTAGAATTTTCTTTTTTAAAAAAATTAATTGTATTTTAATTTATGGAATAAAATAATATTTCCATACCATTGTATAATTAAAAAGATGATTGCACATTAAAATACAAATCATGTGCAAGTTGCTACTTGTTTTAAAGTTATCATTTAAATTTCTTTATTTTTTAATTTTTCCTCTTCTCTCAACCTTAGATATGATTACTATTAGACACAAATAAGCATATATATGTAAAGTTATTCTATGAACATTTCTATTTATTAGTCTTTCTCTAGATATTAAGTATCTTCTGCATCTTCTGGGATCTTTTTCTATGAATATTAATTAAATCATTGAGTATCATTTTTAACTGTAAAATTACCAATGTACACCAAGGAATGATAGAGATTTAAGGCACTAAGCTTCAAGCTGATGTTCAAATTGAACTAATGGATAAAGGCAGCACTTTTAAACATTTTGGTTTCTTCAAAGCAGGTATCATCAAGAAAAAAAGATCAAAATGTTGGCTATTTAAGTTAAGTTAAGATAGCATTTTTCTCTTTTTAAAAGGCATTTATTTTATTTTTTAAATGTACATTTCTTTATGACTCACGTTGGGAGAGAAAAATCACAACAAAAGGGAAAAACCACAAGAGAAGAAAAAAAACAGAAAAAAAAAAGTGAATATAGCATGTCTTGATTTACATTCAATCTCCATAGTTCTCTTTCTGGATATAGATGGTGATTTTTATACAAAGTTTATTGGGATTGCCTTGGATCACTGAATCAAGTCTTTCATAGTTGATCATTGCGCATTTGTGCTGTTATCGTGTATAATGTATTCTTGGTTCTGCTTGTTTCATCCAGCATCAGTCCATGTAAATCTTTTCAGGCCTTTCTATAATCAGCTTGTTCATCATTTTTTATAGAACAATAATATTCCATTACCTTCGTATACCACAACATATTCAACCATTCCCCAATTGATGGGCAGCTACTTATTTTTCAATGCTTTGCTCCCACATAAAGAGCCACCACAAATAATCTTGCTCATGGGGATCCTTTTCCCTCCTTTATGATTTTTTTGGTATACAGATGCAGTAGTGGCACTTCTGGGTCAAAGGGTATGCATGGTTTTAGAGCCCTGTGGGAATAATTCAAGATTACTCTCCAGAATGGTTGGATCACTTCATAATTCAACCAACAATGCATCAGTGTCCCAGTTTTCCCACATCCCCTCCAACATTCGTCATTATCTTTTCCTCTCATCTTAGCCAATCTGAGAGGTGTGAGGTGGTACCTCAGAGTTATTTTAATTTGCATTTCTCTAATCCATAGTGGTTTAGAGCATTTTTTCCTATGACTCTAGATGACTAATTTCATCATCTAAAAATCGTCTATTCATATATTTTGACCATTTATAAAATTGGGGAATTACTTGTATTCTTATAAACTTGAAATAGTTCTTTATATGTTTTAGAAATGAAACCTTAATCAGAGACACTGGCTGTTAAAAAAAATCTCTAGCTTCTTACTTTCCTTTTGATCTTGTTTCTGTTTGGTTATATTATAGACTTTTCATGACTGTTTTATAATGTGGTACATGAATAGAGCAGTATTGTAATTTTTGCAGATATCAACAAAAGTTATGGTGTTTTCCATAGCTTATTCCATAATTTTTGAATCAATTGAGAATTACTTTTTACATCTCTAGCTCTTTTGGGCAAATCTTTATTGATCCTCAATCAATATATTATTTTCTTGTGCTTATAGATTTTTTGAGCAACAGAAGCTATGAATGTTTTGTCTAAACTACAATAACATGTGGGAAACAAAGAGATCCTGTGGATAAAATGGAAGAATTAGAGTCAGGAAAATTCATCTTTGTGAGTTCAAATCTGGCCTCAGACATTTATAAGATAGGCAAGTCACTTCACCCAGTTTATCTTAGTTTCTTCATATGTAAAATGAACTAAAGAAGGAAATGGCAAACTTCACCAGTGTCTTTGCAAGAAAAAAACCCCAAAGAAACTGAAAAATGACTGAACAACAGCAAACAGAATGTAATTGACCTACATTTGGAAGAATTACTGGTTGCTTCATCTTGTGGTCAAGAAAGATGTAATTGGGCTTTTTTTCTTAAAAGAAAGCTGGTAAAATTATTTGCCAGCAATTTGTACACCTTTGTGTAATGTAAGGGTCCTTTAAATGGGCAGTGCCACAGAGCAACAGAAGATCTCTGTGGATATAGGACTGCCCTGTGGATGGGATCCTGGTCATATTGAGATAGCTTCGGAATGGGTGACAGCTCTCTCACTGGTTGGCTGTGTGTGTGACCTCACAGGCCCTTTATAAGCCCATTGCAGACAGCAAGTCGCTCTCTTTAACCTGGCTCCCTAACCTGGGGTAGCTGAGCTAAGCTGATGGATAGCCAAGAGATAAGGATTTTGGTAGTGAACATGTGGGTCTTCAGACCAGGTGTTCACTAAGGAGTTAACAAGTCAGGGCAGTAAGTCAGAGCATTATGTGAGTAGGTATAATAAAGGCTTTTAAGATTACATGTGGCTGTTCTTGAGCGTGCTACTGGTTATTAAACTATAGATTCAAGAAATCGTGGCCAGAGACCTTTGAAGGCCTCAGAGGAGGCGAGCTGAGTAGAGTTGACACTGCAAAGGTCAGTGGTCAAAGGTACTCTGTTGGGCTAGGACAGACTAATTGTAACTGCCAGGAGGGCATGTTACAATGTAACTTTTTAATTTTTTCTTATGGATCTTATCTGCCCCCCTTTTTTTCTAGTTTTGCAGGAAAAGTTAGACATAGCTATCCTGTTACTCATCATAGTAATGGGGCTCTACTCATCTGATCCAACTTGCATTTTTTTATGTTGGACTTGCACCTGTATAGATAACCAGAAATTTTCTACATCCTTCTTCTTTGGGGTTATTTCTCTCATTGCTGATTTCTTTGCTTCTCAAGTTCCACAATAAAGTTTTTGATTGGTGTTAAATTGTTTATTTTGTCCCCTGTAGGACTTAGACTCTTTGGGTAACCTTTTGATTTTTTCTGATTAAAGGAATATAGACTTTCTGGTACCTTTTTGCTTTCTGGATTCCATCACATATTTTTTTTTGTTGCTTTTAATTAAGCAATTCAACTTTTACATCTTCAACTGCATGAACATCTAGATATTGATTGAATGTCTCATTGCCTTTCTACAGATCTTCCACAGCTTAGTCATTGTGTTGCTCACAATATGGTGCTTGGTAGCTAACTTATGGGGGTATTTTGCAATAGCTTTATTTTTCCTTCTAAGATCCTTACTGGAGTGATAACAGCTGCATATATTGGTGTGTGAAGGGCCAGAAATGTTTTTGTGTCTGTCAGACATTCTGTCAGAAATTCTGTTGGTTGTAACAAATGTATCTTTTGAATTACTCAATTGTGACATAATTGTTCTGATAGCTGAATTTATCAAAGAAAGAGCTTTTGAAATTCAGTTATAAGTATGCCCATCTCCTTTTCAAAGCCATTTCAGTAACTGCCAGTACCAGGCAAGGCAAAAAATCTTTTATTAAACACTTAGAATGTGCCAAGCATAACACTGAATACTGGAAATATAAAAGCCAGCAAAAAAGGTTGTTCTTGTTTTCAAGGAGCTTATATTCTAATGGAGAAGGGCAATGAACAAAAAGGAGCTCAACTGGGGAAGGGAAATATGTGGATCAAGTAGGAAAAGAACTGGGAGGGGAAACCTGGATGCCTTCAAAAAAATCAGAGAAACTCATCAAAGGGATACTGGGTCTGCTTTTGCCATCTGTTTTAAATTTAAATATTATTTTTGGAATTTGCATGAATTTGAACATTCTTTTCCAGGTCTTTATCTTTTCCTCTGCAGAGTTTAGTGGTTTCTTAATTTTATCTGATTTTATCTGATCTAGAGATAGGGATGAAGTTATTGTTTTATGTTTTTATTCCACTGGCCATCAACATATTATTATATGTCTTGGACATGATAATACTCCTGACAAAAAGTAATGTAATTGTTGAGATGTTTTTGTTATTGTGTATGACACACATGTGATTTGGTTGCTTTAGTGGTCAGTGCTATCTATATTGATATATTTCTAGCAGGTAGAATAAGTATAATACCCTTATTGTTTGTGGAATGCTTTACACACATAGTCTTATGTGATTTATAAAGTGGACCTTATTATTAACCTCACTTTATAGAAGCTGAAACTGAGACAGACAAAGATTAAATTACTTCCTTGGGGTCACATAACTAGTAAGTATTTGAGGCAGGATTTTCCATCAAGTATTCTTATTCTGTGTCTGTCAGGTCCAACTTTTGTACACTTTGCATCATCTTACTGGCACTTCTGATTTGTTCTAATTTATCTTGTCTTCTTGTGATATAAGAACCATTTACTCTATTGCTCTTGTGACAAGCTCATCAAAAAGGGTTTGAGAAGGATGAATCTTCAATCTTAACCTTCCCCATCTATTTGGTAGATTCATAGGAACTTTTTCATCACAGTGTCCATGATGCTAATCTGATCAATGGAATTGGGTACAACTCCTCTGCACCAGCTTTTTTGAGTTTCTGCTAAGACTTAATAGTCATCAGAGTAATTTTAGGTCTCACAGAGAGCCCAGTATTCTTCACTCTTGTTGGAATTTCTTTTCTTTGTCTTTGCAAGCAATTTTATGACATGGTCATGAGTTGGACTTTGATGGGATTCCTATTATTATTATCATCTATTCCCTAGAAAATTAAAGGAATGTAATAATACAATGGATATAAACTGGGGCATATTTTGCCTTTATGCAGTTCAATAAAGAGTTATGGAATACACACTGACTAGGTATTGCCTCAATTAAACTGAAATCTGTTAAAGATCTTAGCTTAAAAAAGTCAGGATCTCCCACTGCAGTCAGGGGCATCTCCAGTCATACTTATCTCTATTTTGTTACTGGACCCAGATGGTTCTGGAGGAGAAAGTGAAGTTATGACTTTGCATATCCAACCCTCACTTAAATACAACTCACTTTCATGTCATAGCATCACCTCCCACATGTGATGGCACTATTTGAGAATGAGGGGCAAATAACAACAACATAGAACATGTAACTAGTTCCTCTCTCTGTTTCCATAAATATAATTGTATGATAGCTATCTGTCAATGTCAGACCGGGCAGTACAGGTGTTCATTTTTTATTATGCCATATTGCATGGCATAATACTGATTGACCTCTTGACAAGCCAATAATCAAGGACATAGGGACATTGGAAAATGCAGTGGTAATCTTCAATCACCTGATTTAACAAAACAATGTTAATAGAAGCAGTTTGAGGATGGAACAATGGATGAAACTCATTGCGTGCTTTTTTGGCTATTCTATAAACAATTGCATGTGAGGAGGACACTTTAGCTCTATTCCTGAAAACTTTTATATCTACAAAGCAGAATAATGAGAGTTTATGTTCGGAATCATGATCCTCAGTTCTTGCAAGACAGTCATCAAAGAAAAGAGTCAATTATCTTTAATAGACTTTACTTACTGAGTTAGGAAAGGGGATGAACTGATTGATTTTTAGCAATAAAGAATAAAATAAATGGAGTCTTCAGCTTATTCCTCAAGTAACCAGAAAAATCAAAGAAAACAGAATTCTTAGTCAAGATTTCACTGACTTTTGATGGTAAAAGCTGAGCAAATTATTTTGAGAGTGGTGCAAAATGGAGCTGAATTTTGCTGTAATTTTGTCACTAAGACCAAAGCAAGAAATCACATCAATCATAGTTAATTCCCCCAGGCATCCCTCAGGGGGTAGGGAGGAAAAGTGAGCTCCCTGTAGTTCAGAAGTAGCATGAGTGACCATCCAGCAGATGAGTGGAACAGATGGAAGTCAGTTCCAACGCAAAATTCATATTCACTCTGGCATTCAAAAAGAAAAGGCTGCTTAGAAAATGGCATGGGGGACAAGATCCTGATGAATATGGAAACCCATAGCATTTATCTTTCTTTCATACCTTGGAAAACTATGAGAACAAGGAGCTTATAAAGGATGCCTATGGACTCACAAAATCTATGATTTGGAAGGAACTCTATTGCTTAGCCTTAGTATTTGCAGAGGAGCCAATTGAGGCCCAGAGAATTAACAGACTTGTACACTGTTAGTTTTGGAAGGCACCTTAATGATTGTTTCTGGGCTTTTATAACCTAGGGTCTGCAAAGTTTATTTGTTTTTAATTTTGACAACTGTACTTCATATTGGTTTTAATTTGTAATCCTATTTATTTTACTTTAGGTCTTAAAATATTATTCTGACACGATATTCATAGATTTCAGAAAAATTCTAAAAGGGCCCAAGATGCAAAAAGGAAAAGAACTGATGTACTTCAAGCTTCTCTTAAAAATAAGATTAAGAAACTAATGCTCAAAAAAGTCCTTTATAATAGAACTGGGACCAGAATCCAGGAGCTATAGTTTCTAAGTCTGAATTACAGGATTAAGCATTTAATTCTGAAAGGGATCTTGGATCTAATTTCTTTTTCTTAACAGATGAGAAAACTGAGTGTCAGAGATATTAAATGGCTTGTTCAAGGTCATACATGTAGCATTTGACAGACAGCCCTAGGATTCAAATGTAGCTACTCTGATCCCAAATCTAGTACTTTTTTCCCTACTGTACCATGTTTTCCCACTACCCAAACATCATACAGAGGGTTCATAACTGATATTGGAATATGATTTATTGAACTCTCTATGGTCATAATTGGGGTTTTGTATCCAGTTCTGGATGCCACATTGTAGTGGAAGATGTTGATTAGCTTTATAGCTACCAATAAAGAAACTGAGATGGTGATGAATGAGATGGGTTCCTTGGTTGAAGGAATTTAAGATCTAAATTATAAAAGAAGTATTATTTGATGTATTTTACTTGACCTCACAGGGTAGAATTAGTAGTACTCTGTATGGAAATTGAAAGAAGATGCATTTAGCCTTAAAACAGAGAAATACGTCCTAACCAATTTGCCTTTTAAAAAAAGGCAATTGGAGTTAAGTGACTTGTCCCAGGTCACATCTGAGAGCAGATTAGAACTCAGGTCCTCTTCACTCTAGGATAGTTCTCTATCTACTATACAACCTAGCTGCCCTGATTATAGGCTTTTAAAGTAGAAGATAGTTTGTTTCCTCTCACTGGGAATCTTTAATGGATATATGACCATTAGGGACCTAAGTTTCAGAGGGGATTCTTATTCAATAGATATGAGAGGAATTAAATTGCCTCTGAGCATCCTTTTAACTTGGAAATTCTGTAAGATCCTGATTAAAGCACAAATGTTAAGTGGGATAGCACATTAAGTCATTAACACTTAGACATATACCATCTGTTCTGAGATAATGGGAAAGGCAAGTTTTGGTGGGAGGGAGAAGATTTCCTAATCTTTAGTGCTTGGGTTATTGTGTGAGAATGCATATTGAGGTATGTACCTCAGTGACCTGAGGGAGGTGTCAACAGGAAGGGGAGATCACAGATGAAAGGATAAGAACTTTGCAATACACTTTTTATACTTTAATGTTAAGTGTATGTTCATAACCAAAACAGTAAGCCACAATACCAAGAACTTTATTTAGTGAGAAATGGAGAGCTGTCTAACTTTCCCATTCTAACTTCTAATTCCAGTTTTGCAATGGACACCATCTCTCAGACAAATCACCTACCTAAGTAGAATGATTCCCTCTTTCTCCAAACTTGCCATTTTCTTAACTTACACTTTCTGTATATGTTGGAGAGATAAAAGTAGTTTGATTGAAAAAGCATTTGTAGTGGTAGATCCATATTACAGGTAGGTTTGGAAATGGATAGAGGAAGGATAGCTCCATTTACTGAACAGATATTATGTCTATTCTTGTCTTAGCTCATCTATTTTCAGTCCAAGACTTATATACTAATATGCTAATTCACAGGATTATACATTCAACTGTATGTCATTATCTGAGCAACAGATATTCATCATCTACTTGTTTTCTTCCTCCATGGATTCATAGACTGTCATAAATCTAATTGATCAAGGCCATGAAAGGTATTGAGGAAATTGAGGAAACTGAAGGTATTGAAGTAGATAGTGGTAATGGGAATTGAGTAAACCACACTGACTATTTCTTGTGACTCAATTCTGTATTTAGTTTTCATACAATTATGGGTCTAATCCAATATTTTTGTGAGAAAACTATTCAATTGGGTTTTTGTGAGAAAACTATTCAATTGGGAGAATTGGGAGAAAACCTTACTACATGTTTGAATATAGCCCTACATGGCTGAGAAACTGAACTATGTCTGCTTGCTATTTAGAAACCCTGGTCTATTACTGTTCAGAAATCCAATCAGATCCAAAAATTCATGCAAGGAATTTTTCACAATTTTAAATTTTAAGTAACTCATATATCTTATCTGAAAACAGGCCCATTACTAATTAATAAGTTATTCTTTCCATGTTCCTTTGTTTATAAACACTAGGGAGAAATGGGGCACCTTTTTTTTTTTTTTTTTCTGAATTCAGTGAATTATACCTGTTCGCTCTCTGTCTTGCTCCCAAACAGGAAATTCCCTAATCTTTGATCCATTGCCTAATGTTGTATTGTTTCTTTTTAATTAATTGGTCTAATTTGATTAGTTGTTTATAATATATAAAAGTCCTTCTCCCTCTGTGTTCATGGTCCATCTCCATGCTCAGGAAAGATTCTGGGTCTCTATGTGTTGGACAATTACCAAGAATTGCTTAGAACATCAAAATGTTCACAAGTTTGAACCTTTTTTATCTTCATCATTTCAGCTCTTACCTGCTTCTTCTTTTTTTTTTTTTTTTTTTTTGTGGAAGACTACCCATGAATATAGGACTTCTCCAGATACCCATTTCTTCTGAGCTCAGGTAAATTTTAGATGCTATTTTTATATTAAATTTGCCCCAGGAATCAAGATGATTTAGGATTTTTTTTAAAGTTTGACCTTTGGATTGGAGTGGTTTAATTTTGATCATTTAGTTTTGATTAAGTTTTCCTTCAGGAATGGTGAAGAAAATATGTTCCAGTAATAGCAAAATACTTTTATGTTCCATTTTGGATAGATATTGGTAGTGTAGAACCGGAAATGATACTGAGAGTTTTGGGAATGTCCAAAATGCACTTTATTGAATTATGTGCCATCTGAAGTATATTTGCCAGATATTCAGCTGATAATTTGTTTTGGTTAATTTGTCTTTTTTTTCATTATTGCAAATTGAAAAAAATGTGTTTGTCTTATTGTTTTGTCTGGGTTTTTATCTCTTTGTATGATGTAGAAATATCTTTGTCTTGTTTTGAATTTAAAGTTGTTTGTAGATTGAGTTACCTTGAAAGATTTCTAAAGGGAAAATGCAGTCAGCCAGAAAAAATACTAAGAAGTTGCAAAAAGTTTAGAATATTTGGGAAGAGTAATGAAGTTTCATACCTGAAGCAGTTCTAATAAGCAAGATTAATTCTTATTTTAATCTTTCAGTAGGAGATTGGTTTAAAAAATGCTGAAAACATCTTAATAGATTTTGGAGTTTGGGAATTTAATTATTTTAAGATTTGAGGAGAATTACTGGGACTTTTGGTAATTCCAGAGATTCATTCCGTTGAGTTTTGGAGTATTACTCTGATTTGTTTAAAAAAAAAAAAGAATTAAATTATGTAAAAATTTTAAGGGTTAGTAGCACTTGGATAGTTTCCCCCTCTGAATATTGTAAGTAATGAAGGCAGCTAGTTTGAAAGTATTACAGAGTAAAGGGGGGAAAATGGTTTATAAAGGCTACACTTTAAATTTAGCTGGCATTTAACTTTCCCTTGTCCATAAAAAGAGGAAAGCTTTTCTGAAATCATGGAGAAAATTATAAGATGAATAAAATTTAATTAAGAAATGAAAAGGGCTATTTAAGCTGAAAAGGGAGGGTCTCCTTGTACCTCACCTTCATACCAACTCAAGAGACCTCCTGTGACTCTTCCAGCTCAAGATCCTTCCTTCTGATTCTTTTAACTTTTCTCATCTCAGATCAGGTTCCTACAGAAAAAAAAAAAAAGTGTTGGAAAAAGCAGGAAAACTTGAGTTACATTCCATTCTCAGAAAATTTGTGAGCTGCATGATCTTATCAAATTGTCTTTTCTCTTTTTGTCTCACTTTCCTGATTTGTAAAGAGGAAAATAAAATGATATGTACTTCCCAGGGTTGCTGTGGGGATCAAAAGATAAAATGATTGTGAAATGCTTGACATAGTGACTGGCATATGGTGAGCACTATATAAAAGCTGACTATTGTTATTATTGTTTCTTTAATTGAATGTAATTGCATATCAGATTTTAGATGTGATTAGTATGAAATGTCAAAGGTAATAAGATCAATGATTTTCTATATAAAATAATTCGAAAATGACTGAATTGATGTCATCTGATGAGTAACAAGTTTTGTTTCATGTTTTAAATACATGTTATTGTGTATGTTATTATTTCTAAATAGCATTAATGATTTTCAGTGTAAATTAATTTAAAAATTCAATTGGCTAAATTAATGACATCTAACTGGTAACACATGTTGTTTCATGTTTTAAATATGTGATATTGTGTAAGTTATTATATTTCCAAATTCTCCAAATTATACTGTGAAATTTGGGAAGTCTTCATATCAGAAATGCTATTTAGAACTTATTTTTTTGTCTGGATAATATTAGATTATGAATTGAGTTTTTAAAATAATTTGATAAAAATTGATATTGAAAACAAATTATTTAATGGGGTATATTTTGTTTTAAAACAACAACAACAATAAGTTTGGTATAATAGAGAGCAAATTTTCATTTGGAAAGTTTTGGCTATCATTTATAAAAATTATCTAAATAAATAGGATGTTATAAAGATGTAATTTAATATATTTATATAAGTCAACTATCAGCTATTTTCTCAATATTTGAAATCCTAGAATATGGTTAGTTTTAATTTATAAGTAAAGGATAAATAAAAAGTAACTGTTAGGGAAACATGAGAAGTTGAAAGATATTCAAGCCCTAAATTGTTGTTAGTGAAATTTTGCTATGTGAAGTAAAAATTCTTGAGACTATAGTTTACTATTGTTTTGAGTTTTGATTACAGAAATGGTTGTCTGCAGGAAACCAATAGTAGAAAATGACATGTGCTACAATCTAAGCACTGTAACAATATCTGTCTCTGGGAAAAAGTTGAAAGAATGATCTTGTCATGGCCTAAGATAGGATACTCTTGATTCAGTTTACCTATTGTTATTTCCTTTCTGAAGGAGAAATTTTTCATCTAGTTAATCCTGAGCTTTGCAATCTGATATGACTTATGTCTGGAATCAGACAGAGCTAATGGAGTTTTTCTGCTATTATGGTACATATAAAATTAGTTCTTTTCCTTGAGGGTCATCTTGATGTTGTTATTACTATGTCCCTAATTCTTCTTTCATAGCAAATTTTTATAATCAACACAAGTGAGTGGTAGAAGTTTTGTAAATACAGTATTAAATGTATTAATTAATAAGTTGATACTGGAATATCTCTGAGTTACTATAATGGGATCCAAATATGAAAAAAAATTAATATTTAATCTCATTTGTAGTCATATTATAATATTGGGATGCAATGCTCCAAAAAGATAAGATAAAGATATAATGTAAAAGTTTTCTAATTAAATGGGATAGAAAATTTTGAGAAAGCATCAGGATTAAATTTTTTGGCAACTTTAAAGTTACATTTTTATTTAATAGTTCTTTGATTCACAGTAATTTTAATAAGTATTTTAGAAATTATATTTAATGCACAATCATCTTTTAATTTTTTTTAACTATTTATAGACATGTTTCTATATTTTATAAATTAAAAATAAAATTAACAAAATTTTTAAAATTATATTTTCAATTTATCAGAATTTTTTTTTTAGATTTTCATGTTTTAACTTATAAATTTACTCCTAATCCATATGTTTGCAATTTAAATTCTCTTTTCTTTTTGAACAAAGTTATAGCTTTATTCACTGGTGCTTAGCCTCTCTCAGTATCCTATTGGCCACTATGTGTGTGTGAGTGTGCCTGTGTGTATCATCTGAAAAATTGCTGACTGAATTGTGAAACTCCAAAGCTCCCTTCCCCAAATTGTGCTATTTAAAACTGAGATTCAGAGAAATTCCTTCTGGCAAAAGCTAAACTTCAGGCTATATAGAGAGTATATGAACAGCTGAAATGAAAAAAATTAGCATAAGTTGAATGCATTTATCGTTACTCTTCCTCCCTCCCTCCCTCACTAGATAGTTTAAAAATTCATCTTCCAATCTCAGGTAATAGACACATGAATATAATAAAATGAAATCTTGTCTTGACTGTATCTTCTAGGGAATGATAATAAAACTAGAGTATAGAAATTTAAAGATACAGTAGAGGAAGCAAGGTGGAATAGATTGAGGAACACAATGAAAAGAAGCTCATCTTTTTAGTAAGAATATTCCTCACTCTAGTACATTTTGTCTGTGTGACCATGGGCAAGTCATTTAATCTCATTTCCTCTGGGCAACTCTACCAATTGCAAGAGAAGTACTGATCTGCATTTGCATAAGGGGGGTTACTCATGAGTTATTTTTTACATCAATGAAATTAAATGAAATCACAGTTTTACATCTACATAGATATATAAGTAGAATATGTGAAAAGGTCTGGGTCTATGACCAGCACAGTCTAAACCAGTCTAAAACCTTATTTTTATAAATAAGGAAAATGGTTAAGTATGCTCCTTCAATTCATTTGAAAGGGGTGGGTGGCAAAAAAACCTGGGTCATCTATATGGAGATGCTGAGGAGGCTGTTTCAGAGGGTAGAGGATCAGTGCAGAGCTGTTTCAGGAAAGAGAGAACTTAGGGTGTAATACTATATAGAAACTCCATCTCCCATTTAAACTGATTTCTGTTTATCAATTAATTAATCTAATTATCTATTTCTTATTTATCAAATTATTTTTATTAAGTGGTGCTGAGCTCAAGAGGTGTGTGTATGTGTGTGTGTGTGTATGTGTGTGCTACTAAGAAGAGTTAACCATTCCTCTAAATTTTAGCTCTCTGGGTCAAAATTCTACTTACTCCATCCTAGTTATGACTACTAGCTCTTCATGCAGAATTAGTATGTTAAAAAAATTCTCCATTATCCTTTATCTCAAAATTCATAAATTCTGTCTTTCTTATCAGGTAGAGCTCTTCTGGAGAGGAATCATTGCAGAAAATGTAAGCACTGGGCATGGAGTTAGATATGAGAAGAAATCCTTAAAGACAGTTTGGAAAACTCTTTCCCACTTTCAAAGAGAGGTGATATAGCCTTCCACATTGTAAAGAGAAAGCCAACGGGATTTTGTCTAGAATCCTTCAACTGATGACACTGACAAACGGGAATAATTCTGGATCCATTATAAATTTTTATTTATTATTATTATTAGATAACATATAACATGTAATAATGCATTATTATTAAATAATATAAATAATAGAATTATAAAAAAGAATGTGACTTGCATATATCTTCAACTTTGTATAATGAAAGATAAAACAATGTCAAGAACCAAAGCTTCAAATCAGGTTGGTGGTACCAATCAATGAATAGCTGGTGGCTTGCATCACATTTGCAGGCAGAAGTGTGTTAATGTGTAAACCAAAGTTGATCTATGAGTAATATTAAGGGATGTTAAACTAAAGTCTATTCTTATTTTTTAAAATTAGTAACTCTATTCCAATATAATTGATTTCCCTTTATAATCTTATGTCTTTTCTTTAATGCATTTAAAAACATTATTCTAAGAAGTGGCCTATAGGCTTCACCAGACTGCCCATGACTCCATTATGAATTAATGAATAAAACATTCTTTTAAGTGCTAACCCTGTGAAAATTATTATGTTAAACCCTAGAGATACAAATAGAAAAGAAAGACAAATCATGCCGCCAAAAAACACACATTTAAATGAAAGAGACAATACATATATGTGTATACACACACACACACACACACACACACACACACACACACACACACACACATATATATATATATATATATATATATATATATATATATATATATATATATATATATATATATATATATATATATATATATATATATATATATATATATGTATGTATATGCATGCACAATACAGAGATTGAGGGTAACTGACAGGGTGAGTTAGGGGGATGTCGATCTCCAGCATATGAAGCCTTTTTCCAGGCAGAATGGACAGATGAGAACAATTTGTTCCAACATTCAGGAAGGCTACCAAAGCAGGTGCTATGGAGTTCAGTCATCTTGATTTTGGTCTTGCCACTTGACTGATGACTCTGGAAGAGAGAATGAAGTTAAGGACTTTCTGCAACTTTCCTTCACTTAAATCCAAATGAGACAAGTCAACACAAGTCAACTTCATTATGTTACTGGTCTTCTTCCAAAATAAAAGGTAGACAAGAATAGAATGTGTAGAAGTTTCCATATTGTATCTTTATAAGGATCAAATCTCAGGATGATGACTGAAGGCACTAGCATTGCTATTCCCAAAACTCTTGGGTTCAGGATCTCAGGCCGTCTCAACAGGTTAATGTGGTGGGGATCTGACTTTCTTGGCACATGCTGTCTCTTGTCTCTCCCCAAAGATGTCTTGCTGCTTCAGCTCAGCCAGTTTGCCTGCCCTATCAGTATCATAATTGATTGACATTTGGTAGTGATAATTTGCTCCTTCTTTATAGGGCTGCCTTTGGTGGGATAATGGCTAACTTAGAATGGACTGGCAATCTGGGGGTGCTACCACTCCAAGGTCTCCTGTGCTTTCCAAAATGCTTAGTCTAACAATTCATAGCTTCACAAGCAGGGTGTCTAGGTGATCTCCATTATTGTTAATTAGGAACAATTTGTTAAATTAAAGTAGCTGCTCTTTTTACATTATGAATTTAAGTAGAATTTCCAGACTTTGACTCCGCTCTGCTCTTCACCTCTATGGAAGCTCAAATGATCCTGATGCTACTTTGGGTTGTTTCAAGGAACATTTTGAAAAGGGGAAGATCTTTCAGACTAGGGAAAAAGAAAATAAATCTGAGAAGAAGAGAACTATGTATTGAATGGACTGAGAGAAAGAGAGCAGGTCAAGATGAATAGACTGAGTCCTTTAGTGACCCTTTTTTGCCTGAGAAATTTTTATGTTACCCTAGATATATAGGCGTATAATATATACAGAAAGAAAGTTATTTTAAAACAATTCTTTGGTAAAAATGTTTACCATTTATTAAAGATGAAAGTAAATTTTATTCTATTTTTACATAATGAATTAAATCTTGACAGAATATTTAATACTGCAGGACATAGAGCATTTAGAAAACTTTTACGGTTGCCAAATTAGTTGTGACTCCCACATTCAATTATGTGACCCCATATGGGATCATGACTCATAGTTTCAGAAACTTTTCAGTAGCTTGTTACAGTCTGGATTTCTTATATGGGTGAAGTGAATTCTCGGAACATCAGATACATTAGTATTCAAATATATCCTAAACAAAGTCTAAGTTATATAAAGATTCTCTAGTTTGATTATTTCCACTTTTTGGATTTCTCATATCATTCTTCCTCTTGATTAGTAAGAATGAGTTGATTCCTGTTTCATAATTGATAGGAGAAGTCTAGAACATCCACAGTTTCATCTTAAAGTTCTAAATCTGGCAAAGATGGAGTTTTAGGTTGAATGATATATATGAATAGATGTCAGAAGACACCACACTGAGAGGCTATGGGCAGCTGAGGCTGCCATGAATATACTAGGCATTCAAGAAGGCTTGGGAACTGGAAGGGGATAGAACTCATCTATATTAAATTGTATAGTCTTTTTGGAATTTGTATAGCCCTTTAGAATTAATTTGCAATGTTCATTTTGCAAACAGCTGCTTCATCCAAACTTTCTGGTGTTTAGCACTAGGAAGAAGAGGAAGATCTTTTCCTCTCCTTCCCTCCCTCCCTCCCTCCTTCCCTCCTTCCCTTCCTTCCTTCCTTCCTTCCTTCCTTCCTTCCTTCCTTCCTTCCTTCCTTCCTTCCTTCCTTCCTTCCTTCCTTCCTTCCTTCCTTCCTTCCTTCCTTCCTTCCTTCCTTCCTTCTTCCCTCCCTCCCTCCCTCCCTCCCTCCCTCCCTCCCTCCCTCCCTTCCTTCCTTCCTTCCTTCCTTCCTTCCTTCCTTCCTTCCTTCCTTCCTTCCTTCCTTCCTTCCTTCCTTCCTTCCTTCCTTCCTTCCTTCCTTCCTCCCTCCCCCTCTTTCTCTCTTTTCTTTTATTTTTTCCTCTTTTATCTCTATTACTCTTTCTTTTTCTCCTCATCTTCTCTTTTTTTTCTTCCAGCCTCTTTTCTTCCTCCTTTTCTTTTGTTATTTCAACAGATGTTACCTACAAAAAATGTTATCTTTGAATGCCACATAAGAATTACAAACTTGGTATTTGGAAGCATGAGGATAAAATGTCTCGAGATGACATGGGTTAAATTTCCCTTTAAAGTTCAGTTATTTAAACATGGATGCAGAGATTTATCGTCAAACATAGAGTGAATGTTGAACTCCCCTCTCCCAAGACATTTGCACAGTAAGTATATAGTACACCTTTGCTGCTTGCAATTTGCAAAGGTAATACCAATTGGCATGGAAGTGAGCAGTGCCTCTTGGATCTAAAATTGACTTAGACCTTTAGCAAACTGGAAGGAAGAATGGGAACAGGTCCAGGTAACAAGAGGTGTCAGAGCTGGTGTCTTTTATATTAATGACTCACAAAAGGCAGTAAATGAAACCTTGCTCATACATGCTCATGAATCCAACTAGAAAGGTCAGACTAGTGTCCAGAAGACAACAGAATACAAAGGGGTCCAAGAAGTTTCTTGAAAAGAGAGGAAAAGAAAAAAAAAGCAGAAATATGTTTTTGGTGCCTATAATAGAACTATAGTAGTAGAGCTAAAGTAGAACGTGGACTAGAACCTTGAACTTTGGTTCATGGAATTTCATTTTTCTAAGCCCCAGCTCGTGTGCTTTCCCTCAAATAAGGATTTTTCCATTATAATATGATTATGTTGAATGTCATTCCATATTTATATGGCACAGTCTAAACAGAAACTGTGTGTTACAATGGTAAGTGCTTTGGCTATGGAATCACTTACCATCTGTGTGACCCTTAATAAACCACTTGACTTCTGGGCCTCAACTGCCTCATCCATAAAATGAGGCGACTGCATGAGATGACTGCCAAGGTCCTTTTCAGTCATAAGTATATAAACCTAAGTAGCCAAGCCAGAGAAGCACATTTAACAAAAGGCTAAGAAATATAGGGAAATCACTTAACCTTGTTGGTCTCAGTTTCCTCATCTGTAAAATGATCTGGAAAAGGAATGGTACACTGTTCTAATATCTCTGCCAAGAAAACTCCATATAAGGTCATAAAGAGTCAGACAACAGAAAAACAATTGAATCACAAAATAATACAGAAATTATTGTTCAATATAATCTATATGGAAAATTGGAAAGCAATATGGAGAAGAATTGGAGGCAGAATGTTTCCATGGGAAAATGACTGGCTTTAGAGTCAGAGAATGTGGTTTTTAATTAATACTTTGCCATTTATTTCCTCTGTGAACTTGAGTGAATCAATAAACTTCCCTAAATCTCAGAGGAAATTCTGATTATATCCTTTAAGGACCTTTCTATGTTTCAACTTGTAATCATATCATCTCTTTGAAGTAGGAAGATATTCATTTCCAAGTAAAATGGAAAAGTGAGGAAGACACTGGGCAAAGAAATAGCATTCCATCATGTGAAATGTGGTCTGCTTCCCACAGCACTTCCCAAGGGAAAGTCAGACTCATTGACCAGATTTATTCATCTCACTGAATAAGGTTAGATGTGTGTTTGATCACACTTATGGAGTCATAATGGCTTTCTACCTATTTTAAAAAATCATCAGAAAATCTATTCCTGCTATGAAGGTAGTAACGAGATTGTAAATCTGAAGTGGAAAAGAAAGAAGTGTAATTGGATCAATGAGCTGTTAATGATGTTATCGAACAAGCTCTCTGCCATAATGGAATCAAAATGGATAGTGCTAGCATCCCATCCATAGTGCTGGCAACCTATCTGAAGTGGGGAGCAATGTCAAATAGAGAATATCTGAATTGCAATGCTCAATCTACCCTCAGATGGGCTGTTAGATCCTGCTAGGGACTCAACAAATGACCGGGTGGCGATGCCCACCTTTTTGGCTCAAAGATCATCATTTCTTTCATGCTTTTCTTAGAAATCAGACTTAGCTGTAGATAAGAAGAAAAATCTGTAAAATTTTGAAATCAAGTATTAGGGAAAATACATGGAATTTATAATCAGAAAAATCAAATCTCAATTCTAGAAGTGTTACTTCAGTGGATGGGGCAACTGGTGAGGGGCAACTTATCACTATAAGACCAAAGGAAGCATAACTGATTTAATGAGCCATTCGCAGTTTCATTGTACCCGCCATGTGTACTTAGACATGCATGGCTTAATCTTTGAGACAAGCATATGCTACTGGCAAGATCAACCAGAGTTTCTTCTTGAGTTCAAATCTTGCTTCAGATACTGAATAGCTATGTGATCCTGGGCAAGTCACCTATCCATATTTGCCTCAGGTTCCTCATCTGTAAAATTAGCTGAGGAGTAATGGCAAACCATTCTAGTATATTTATTTTTTAAAAAATTCTCAGATAAGGTCATGAAGAGTCAAATACAATTTGGAGAATGGCTAAATAAATTGTGGTATATGAATGTAATGGAATACTATTGTTCTGTGAGAAATGATGAGCAGGTAGAATTCAGAAAAACTAAGGACATGAACTGATGCTAATCAAAGTGAGCAGAACCAGGAGAACATTGTACCCAAGAAGAAGAAGATTATGTGATGATCAACTATGATAGATTCCACTCTTCTCAGCAATACGATGATAGAAGACAAATCCAATAGACTCATGATGGAAAATGCCATCTGTGTTCAGAGAAAGAACTATGGCTACTAAGTAAAGTCAGAGAATACTATTTTCACTTTTTTTCTTTCTCATGGTTTTTCCTTTTTCTGATTTTTCCTTTACAACATGACTAATATGGAATTATGTTTAAAATGATTGCACATATATAAACATATCGGATAGCTTGTTTGTTCTTGGGGAGATGATAGAGAAGAAAGGGAGAAAATTTTGCAATTCAGTGTTACAAAAGTGAATGTTGAAAACTATATATGAGACTGGGGAAAAAACACTATTAAGAACCATACATGTAATTGGAAAAAATAAAATACTACTGGGTGAAAAAAATGGCATCAATTAAAAAAAAGATTGTGACTCTCAGTCTTATATATGGTTCTTTCATGTAAAACCTGTGACTTTCCAAGATTATTAATATCATTTTGAGAGTATTACATCACAGACTCTGCTAAGTATCATAGGAGTCATATAAATCTTTAATATTTCCCTCCCCCAGACCTACGCAATATAGGTGACTCCTAATATCTAGTATAGAATTTTCTTTTGTCAATGCAGACAGATGTGCAAGTAATGTATCTAGAACTGATAATGTTAGAAGCAGACAACTAGGTGGCACAATGGATAGAACACTAAGTCTGGAGTTGGGAAGACATATTCAAAGCCAGTCTCAAACATTTACTAGCTATTTGACCCTGACAAGTCACTTCATCCCATCAAGCTGTGCAAGAAAAATCAGGTTAAAATGGAAAAAAAAAACCGAGAAAGAAACTTGCTTCAGTTTCCTCATCTGTAAAATGAGCTGTATAGAAAATGACAAACACTCTAGTATCTTTGCCAAGAAAACCCCAAATAGGGATATAAAGCACAGGGCATGACTGAACAATAAAAGAATTATCTAAGTCACTGAGAAGTTCTATGAGCTGGTCAAATACCTAGTATGAGTCAGAGAATGAACTTGAATTTATGACATTTTTTAATCTAATAGGTTGTTCTCTATCCATTATGCCCTCAGGTTATGGTGATTACAAGCTTAGCACTACATTACAATACTAACAACCACAACAATTATAGTATATGTTCTTTATTGTATAAAGTGCTTTCACATAATGTGACTCAGACTACCCTATGGAGATCTTTGATTGAGTGGCTTCCATGTTTTCTAAAGTGTATAAGAAGAGAGTTTGCCTTTGTGTGAAATAATCCAGTGAACTGCCCATCAGGTGGTACTGTGCTTGAGCCATTAACATCCAGGACTTCTTGATTACTCACTGGTGTATGAATCAGAAGTATTTTTCTTTTTCTTCTCTGTCCCTCCAATTATTTATTTATTAATAATATTTTATTTTTTTACAAATACATGCAAAAATAGTTTTCAACATTCACCTTAGCAAAACCTAGTTTTTCTTCTTTTCTCTTTCCTCCCTTCTAGCCAAGACAGTAAGCAATCCAATATAGGTTAAACATGTACAATTCTTCTAAAGGTATTTCCATATTTATCAAGCTGTGCAAGAAAAATCAGGTCAAAAAGGGGAAAACCATGAGAAAGAAAAGATCAAGCAAACAGCAATAACAATAACAACAACAAATGGTGAAAATACTTTACTTTGATCCACATTCATCTCCATAATTTTCTCTTTCTGGATATAAATGGCATTTTCCATCACAAGTCTATTGGAATTGCCTTGAATGACATCATTGTTGAAAAAAAGCTAAATATCAGGAGTAATTTTCAAAGGATTATCAGATGTACTTTAATGAGACATTATGTTTAGCATGATAACACTGAGCCTATAGGTGGCTAGAAGTGGTGGTTTCTCTGGCCACTATATCACAATACTTGATCATAGTGAATAGAATGCTAGATTTGGAAGTGGGAAAGTCTGAGTTTAAATCCTGCCTCAGATATTCACTAAGCAAGCAACTTAATCCTTTCTTAAGCTCAGTTTCTTTGTAAAATAAAATAATATATATAGTAACTTTAATCAATAATCAAACATTCGATTAAATGCTTACCATGTCCTAGATATTATGCTAGGTTCTGGTTATTTTTGTTTATTTATATTTTATTTTCAAAGAAGACCAAGGACATTACAGGTGATGTCTTGACTCATGGGTGAATTGGATTTATTTAAGTGAGATAATTATACATAGATGTCAGCCTCACTTTCTCTTTGAGTCTTTAAAAGTCCAATGGCAAGACAAAAGTCAGGATGACTGGCGATGACTTAGGAATCAGTGGATGACCAAACTTCTTCAATGTCTGACAAAGTTCTAAACTCTCCACAGCACCAGCTTCAGCAGCTTTCATAGCCATTGGAAAAAATTGTTCTTGTTTGTCCATTCTGTTGGGAGGTCTTCACATGTTTGGGGTAGACATCTCCCAATTCACTTACAGATATGAAGCTTGTTGGTTACAGTCAAGGTTCTTTAGATAGAAATACAAAAAATGAAACAATTCTTTCTCTAAAAGAGCTTAAGGCGCAAATGAGATTATATATAAAATATAAAACCTAAAATCTCTTTGCAAATCTGAAGCACTTCATATATTGGTTATTATTATTTACCTAGTAGGGTGGTTTTCTCTTATGTCACCTCAAGCTTGCTAAGTTATAAATTTCACAAATTATGTTAATGCCTCTATCCATGTGCCTTGAATTATTTGGAGATATACAACCTGTGCCTAAAAGTTGTATTTAAAACAAAACTTGTCCCTATCAATGGGACTGAGAATATGTTAGCTGACAGCAGTTCATCAATGATGAACTCAGTTCATCAACTTTTTTTCACCATCGCATTACTGCTTAAATGATAATCAGAAAAAGAAAACCTTGACTGCTGTATGGTCATCAATTGTTATCAGATAGTTTGTCTTTTCCAATTCTTTTTGTTCTTTGTGGGTTTTATCTCTTTGAGAAGAAAATAGGTTGTAGTGAACAGAAAGGCAATCCAACTGCCTCACAGAACTAAAGTCCTGCCCAGTATCCAAAGTATCATTACCAAGAGAAAACTTATTTGATGCCAAAAACTTTAAACCATGAACATTAGAGACCTCTTTCTTTTCATCCCAAATTATCTTTTGATTTCTTTTTGGTGAGCTGGAGGAGAAAAATCACTAAAGCAAAGTTCATTCATCCTTCATTTTCTCATTGAAAGCATCTGTGAGCCAATCTCTTAACTTGTACCATCAGGAAATTTTTGCATAGGTTTCATAAATTAGAGCTCTCTTTCCTTTCCCTCTTTCAAAATCAGTTCTATAAGGAACATCTATTATTAGTCATCAACACCTTGTCATGAATACAAATCATGGAAAGCAGGGAATGAAAGACACAGGCACAGAAAGGAAATTAGTAAAAGAAGATGAGAAGAATTGTGGTCCAGCTTTGATTGAAAAAGAAAAAAAAAAGGAAGCATAAGACTAACAGAGGTTTTAATGACTGTCTTTAAGTCTTCAAGATTTTAAATCTACAGTTTCGAGTTCAAATCCCTTCATAACCTGCTCCTTCTAGTCTCTTTATACCTTATACACTGCTCCCCAACCCATCCTTTTTCTTCTAATGATACTGACCTCCTCGTTGTTCCTCAAATAAGACACTACATCTCATGACTCTGGCTGAGCCTCCATACCTTGAATATTCTCCCTCCTCATCTCTGTCACCTGAATTCCTTCAAGTTCAAGCTAAAATATTATCTTCAATGAGAAGCCTCTCTCATTCCCCTTTAATTCTAATTCTTTCCCTCTGTTCATTATCTCTTAATATTTTCCATGTATTTATACATAGTTGTTTTCATGTTTCCCCCAGTAGACTGTGAACATCATTGCCTTTTGACTTTAGCTGTATCCCTAGCATTTATCACAGTTCCCAGCTTATAGTATGTATTTAATAAAATTTTACCAAATAATAGACTTACCCAGAGTCATATAATTATTAAGTATCAGAGGCAAGATTTTACCTCATATCTTTCTGATTTAGAGCCCACCATGCTATATGTTATGATACACTTGCACATGTTCACCTCATGAAATTCTTTAGTAATGCAAAGATTCCTTTTGTAAAACAAATCATCTCCATTTATTTTGCCCATCAAGATTTTCTCTGTTTCATAATGTGAATGTTATAGAAATTCACGCAGTGATTTGCCTTCCTTTTGGTTATTTCATTTGCTCAGAAAACACGCCCAGTTTTAGTTGGAAAATACCAACAAGATTGGGACCATATTGCAGACAGATCCCAGAAGAAAAAGAAGCCTTTTTAGAAGAGTTCTTATTACATATCAGATGATGGTGGGCATCATTGAGCAGCAGATACAGATCATTCCTTATATCCTGAACATTTTGGAAATGAATTAATAATAATAATATTAACATGTACCTAGTACTTACTCTGTGCCAGACACTATGTTAAGCACTTTGCAATTATTATTTCATTAGATGAATCAATCTTTGTTGTAAAATTCCATTTTGCTTCCAAATTTCAGAATTTGTTTATGAAATAGATAAGCATTCGATCAGAATCACCCAGGCAAGGCTTATATTGGAGATTTGCAGAGATAGAGGTAAGATAATTGTGCATTCCCTACATGGAAAAGGAAAGTGGGATGAATTAACAGTACCAGAAGTGGAGCAAAGCAAGCAGCAGGCAGCATAGAAAGTCAAAGGTCAGATGCTGGAGATTTAGAGAAAACAAAGTTGTGCAATAGGAGGTAATTTCAAGAAAGGGAGTTGCACGTTACTACTGGGCTTATATCCCAGAGAGATTTTAAAGAAGGGCAAGGGACCTATATATGCAAAAATGTTTGTGGCAGCCCTCTTTGTGGTGGCCAGAAACTGGAAACAGAGTGCCCATCAATTGGAGAATGGCTGAATAAATTGTGGTATATGAGTATTATGGAATATTATTGTTCTGTAAGAAATGACCAACAGGATGATTTCAGAGAGGCCTGGAGGAACTTACATGAATTGATGCTGAGTGAAATGAACAGAACCAGGAGATCGTTGTATACTTCAACAACAATACTCATGATGATCAATTCTGATGGATGAGGCCCTCTCCAACAATGAGATGAATCAAATCAGTTCCAATAGAGCAGTAATGAACTGAACCAGCTACACCCAGCGAAAGAACTCTGGGAGTTGACTAGGAACCACTTCATAGAATTTCCAATCCCTTTATTTTTGTCTGCCTGCATTTTTGATTTCCTTCACAGGCTAATTGTACACTATTTCAAAGTCCAATTCTTTTTGTACAGCAAAACAACTGTTTGGACATGTATACATATATTGTATTTAACTTATACTTTAACATATTTAACATGTATTGGTCAACCTGCCATCTGGGGGAAGGGGTAAGGGAAGGAGGGGAAAAGTTGGAACAAAAGGTTTTGCAATTATCAATGCTGAAAAATTACCTATGCATAAATTTTTGTAAAAAACAAAAACAAAAACAAAAAATAAAAAAGATTGATTATTATTAAAATAAAACAACCATTAAAAAAAAGAAAGGGAGATGCAGTTTGCCAGCTACTCTGTCTAACACTAATAACTTCTACTTACATAGAGCTTTAAGATTTACCAGGAACAGGATCATTGGATTGGTATCTCAGTTTATCTTCATAATAATCTGGAGAGGCAGGTGATATTATTTATTTTATAGATGAGGAAACTGAGGGAAAAAATAACTTGCTAAGCGCTCCACAGTTAAAAAATGTTGGAGACAGAAGGCAAAAACTGATTTTAAGACTAGTGTTTTTTTTTGCTGATTTTTGCAGCCATTTAAGTGAAAATTATTCTTATGTCTGAGGTTTATTTTTAATCAGCAATATTCCTTGTTTCAGGGAAAAAACGGCCATAAATCCTCAGAAGAAGTCAATGAAGAAATCCAGGCCTTTGACATGTGAAGTAGAGGAGACAAATTGACTGGCAAACATTTATTTCAAGTGTCAGGCAGACTTACCCAGCCTGGGTTTATCTCAGATTAAGCCATTGATTTATCATGAGGTCTTTAGTCCCCCTATGCGGAAGTATCAGCATTGATTTGACTATTGAATCTATAAATTGATCTGCCAGTTGATTGGTGGTCTTTTTTTTTTTTTTTTATAGTCTTCAATTAGAATAAAGACTTTAACTATCTTCTCAGAAAGATAGCTATCAATGAGTCCAGATGATTGGAATAATTTAGATTTCTATGAATCTATTAGGTTCAGATTTCTTTGATAATGGAAATAAAAACAAGATGAAGATGCCAAATAAAGGGCCTTCTTCATGGGAAAAGAAAGAAACTTTTCATTTCAATCTCCAGGACTCAAAAAATTCACCTTTTTTAGTAGAGAAAATTTCAGATAAATGAATTCACCTTTTCATCATTATTCACTAGTAACTAACCACTAACTGGAACTTGAACTAGACAATCTCTAAGAGATCCTTTTCACTTTGGAGTTGGTGACTTTCTCTAGTCTATGACCTGGGTTCAAAAGTAAACTCTATTGCTTACTCAGGGAAGCTAGGTAACTGTGATTAGAGCTCTGGGCTTGGAATCAGGAAGACCTCTCTTCATGAGTTCAAAGTCAATCTCAGACATTTACTTGCTGTGTGATTTTGAACAAATCAATTACTATTTGCCTCAGTTTCCTCATTTATAAAATTAATTGGAGGAAGAAATGGCAAAACCACTCCATTATCTTTGCCAAGAAAATCTCAAATGAGATCATTCAGAGTAAGACAATGCTTAAATGATTTAAAAAAAAAACTGCTTAGTCTCTGTGGTACCTTGGAAAAATTTCATTCCCTCTGGAATTCCAAGTTCCTTATAAGTAAAATGAGAAACAGCAAACTACAACCTGGGCTCAAGGACCAAATTCATCCTGCCATCTGTTTTTATACAGCCTGCAATCTCAAATTGGCTTAAAGACAAAAACACTATATATATATATATATATATATATATATATATATATATATATATATATACACACACATATATATGTATATATACATATATATACACATATATATATACATACATACATACATTCATACATACATATATACATATATGTAATTCTTAAATATAAATTCTTAACTGTAAGCAGTACAAAAACAGGCTGCTCCAACCACTGGATTAGTAAAGGCACATTAAGGGTTATTAGCATCTAGTGTACCTTAATTTAAACATGCACATTAATTTGCTGATATATTCTTTGTCTAGTGACTCACAAATCAATACACTATTGAAGGAACTGAGCTACCTCCATATTGACACTCTTGCTTTAAGGAAAAACAGAAGACAAAAGAAATTAGGATTATATTACATGCTCTTCTTGGAATCTCAGCAGCAGATATAAATTAGTGAGATGGTAAAAATTTCTTTATGAGCATCCAAAGGGAATAGGGAAAGTATGGACTGGATTTGGGATTTCATTGGTGTAGAGGGCTCTCAGGTAAGGAAATACCCTCTATCAATGATTGGTACCTTCTCAGAAACTATAGACGGGAACAATTTATGGCCAAAGAAGAACTAAAGAATATGGTAAAATGTAAAATGGATAATTTGATTATATTAAATTAAAAAGTTTTTGTACAAATAAAACCAATTCAGCTGATGTTTCTGAGAAGAGCCTCATTTGTAACATACATAAAAAATTGAGTCAAAATTATAAGAATACCTTTGACTATTCTTCAGGGTCAAAGGATATAAACAGATAATTTTCAGATAAAGAAATTAAAATCATTTATAGTATATGAAAAAATGCCAGAACCTTCATGTCATATGAACACTAACTAAGACAAGGATGACATTGTGAATATCCTAATTTCTTTTAGAAACTTATTGTAGATTTGTCCTGAGGCAAATGATGAGCAGCATGAACTGATTAGAGATAGGTTATGTGTGCAGATGACAGATAGGAGAAGGCAGAGACAGGTTGAAACATTTATTTAAGGCTATAAAACCTTTTCCTTCATATGTTGGAAAAGAGGATCATCACAATATCATATATTTCTGACTCCAAAATTGGATGGTTGGGTGTTACCTTGGAAGTTATCTAATGCAAGCCCTTCATTTTCCAGATGAGTAATCTTTGGGCAGCTAGGTGGCACAGGGGATAGAGTTCTGGGTTTGGAATCAGGAGGACCTCAGTTGAAATCTGGCTTGAGATACTTATTAGCTAAGTCACTTAACTTGTTTGCCTCAGTTTCCTCATCTGTAAAATGAGTTAGAGAAGGAAATGACAAACTGCTCCAGTATCCACCAAGAAAATCCTAAGTGAAGTCATGAAGAGTTGGATAGGACTGAACAACAAGAAAATTTTTTAGTGCTCAAGAAGGTCAATGACACCTACAATTACACAAGGTTCTAAGTAGACAAGTCAGCATCTACTCTGACTCATGAAGGTAACTAGGTGAGTCAGTGAATAGGGCACTATGCCTGGAGTCAAAGAACCTGAATTTAAATATGGCTTCTTTCAAGTATTAGCCTTGTGATCCTGGGCAAGACACTTAAACTCTTTTTGTCTTAATCCCTGGAGAAGAAAATGGTAAACCACTCAAGCATCCTTGTCATTATCCAATGCAATTATAAAGAATCAGACATGACTGAATGACTGAACAACAACAACCTCTGACTCAGATATAACTTTATTTCTGTTCCAAATAAAGAATGCATCAAGGGAACTCTAAGGAATAAATTTTAGCTCAAATTAAACTTTGGGGAAGCATAAAAAAGTCAGTTTAGTCAATGAGTGGGAAAATTAACAAGAATTTATTAAGAGCTTACTATGTGCTATATACAGTACTAAATACTGAGGATACAAAAAAAGAAAAAATATGGTTCCTACTCTCAGGCAGTGTTCATTCTAATGGGCAGGAGACATATAAATAACAAAATACCTAAAAGATATTGAGTTTTTATTGGTCAGGTTTTTTTTTTAGCTACTTTTGATTCTTTGTGACCCCATTTAGGATTTTCTTGACAAAGATACTAAAGTGGTTGTCATTTTTTTCTCCATGTCATTTTACAGATGAGGAAACTAAGGCAAAAGGGTGAAGTGATTTGATCAAATTCACACTGCTAGTAAATGGATGGAATTAGATTTGAACTCATGAAGGTTGGTCTTCTTGACTCCAGGTCCAGTGTTCTATCTTCTCATCCACCTAGCTGCCCCTGGCACTATTGATTGAATAGGTAGAAAGTAATCTCATAGGGGAAGGCACTAGCAGTTGAGGAAATCAGGAAAGGCTCTTGCAGAAGGTAGAATCTGAGTTACATCTTGAAGGAAGCACTTAAGAGTTGTGAGCACCACATTAAAAAAAATACTTAGATATGGTGCTAGTCACTTGGTTCATTCACCTGGGGACTTGAGTCTTAATTTTCTCGAGAAGAGAATGCAGGAACATCTGTAGTTGATTTAATTTTTCCAGTTGTGACAGCATTAAGACAATCATTTCACACAGCCAGACTCTTGTATGTGAGTCTCCAGTGAGATGTTATGTCCTAAAATGATCACTTACCCTCCTGAGCAATTCAAAGCAGAGAGAGGTCAAAGCCAACAAGATTGGAAACAGCAGACCTTGCTGAGCTATAACCCAAGTTTCATTGGTATTCTTCCAGAGTGAATTCCTCTGGAGCCTCTGTTAATTATATGGCTACTTTGCAGTATTTCCTCCTAGGTCCAGGACACTTAATTGATCTAAACTTGGTTTCAGGGCACCCTTGGGAACACTATGAACACTATCCATCTTCTCTGTCATCTGCTCCTGTCATCCAAGCCAGCACAATGAGAAAAAAAAATCAATCTAAAAATCAACAAATGCCAGAATGGGAAGGAACCTTGGTGATTACCTAATTCAATTTCCTTTTTGTATAGAAGATGCAGCTCTGTCAGTCAGTCAACAAGCATTTTAAAGCAATTTCTATGTACCAAGCACTGACCTAATCATTGGAGATGAAACTGTAAGGGATATTTGCCCAGGTAGGTTATTTGTGACCCCATGCATCTATCTACATATGTCTCACGGAGGTTAATCATGAATAGATATCTCTGGATTCCCCTCTACTCACTCTTTTCCAAAGGAAACTTTGATTCTTGGTAAGAGGGGAAAAAAAGGTTGGGAACATGAGCTTAGACACTCTAGTCTTCTCAGAGAAAAGGAATGCTGAACTAGAATTATGTCTATAACTATAATTATGTCTATCCACCCCCTAAACACTTTGAGTCTAGGGTAAATAATTTTTAGGTACAAGCCTTATTTTTGATTGCTAATATATCCATAGCTTCCCACCAAATGACAGTTCTACATTGACTACACATGTAGTAAATAGCAAATAAGCCCCTTTACATAACAGAGCAAACAGAAAACAGAGGAAGTAGGCAGATGAAGATATAAACCAGAGAATATGTAGAATAAATGAACTCTCTTCCTGGAAACAAAATATTTGAGCTCAACCAAGAGAGTCTCAGATAATATCCAAAGGGAAATTCCCTGAACTTTTCAACATAGCAAGCTGGGGATAGCGTCTTCCTAGAGTCTTTTCTCCCATTATGGACCTAAAGATAATCTAGAACTATTTATCGTCTTCTTTTGTAAAAAATTATTTATTTTAAATACATATTGTTTTATGAATAATATTGGGAGAGAAAAATCAGAGCAAAAGGGAAAAATCATGGGAGTGAAAAAAATAAACAAAAAAAGTATTGAACATGGTATGTTTTGATTTACATTCAGTCTCCATAGTTCTTTTTCGGGACGCATATGACATTTTCTGTTCAAATCACTGAATCTTTGAATCATTGAACCACTGAGGAGAACTAAGTTTTTCATAGTTGATCATTGCACATTCTTGCTTTTATTGTGTGCAATGTATTCCTGGTTCTGTTTGTTTCACTCAGCATCAGTTCATGTAAATCTTTCCAAGCCTTTCTAAAACCAGCTTATTCATCATTTTTATATAACAATAATGTCCCATCATATACTATAATTTGTTCAACCATTCCCCAATTGATGGACATTTACTCATCTTCCAATTGTTTGCTATGACAGAAAGAGTTGCTACAAACATTTTTTGCACATGTGGGTCCTTCTCTCTCCTTTATTATTTCCTTGGGATACAGACCCAGTACTGACACTGCTGAGTCAAAGGGTATGCACAGTTTGATAGCTCTTTGGGCATAGGAACTACATATCTTCTTTCTTGAAACTGGAAGCCAGAAAACCAAGATCTCTCTTCTCTCTCTTTTACTAATTCTGCTCTTTCTGCAGAGTGGAATAATGATAATCAATCTTTAATGGTGATAAGAGTCTTACACAAAAGGGCTTTGAGCATTAGGTTACACAAAAAAGTAAAACACACACACACACACACACAAGTTAGCCTACAATCTAATGAGAAATCTATTGTTGTTCAAAGGTTTCAGTAATGTCTGACTCTTCATGTCTAATGGAAAAGAGAATTTGTAAAAAAAAAAATAAAACTAAACAAAAAAAACTAGCTATATAAGAGACATATAAAGTGGATGGAAGACACCCTGAAAGAAGAAGGCATTAGTAGCTGGAAGTAAGGACCAGGAAAGGATTACTGGGGTAGATAGTTGAGCTGAATCTTAAAAGAGGTCAGGAAAATTAAGATTCAGAGGGGAGAAGCAGAACATTCCAGGTAGGAAAGACAACTTGGGCCATAGAACAGAGATAGAAGATAAAATGTCAAATTTGAGGAAAGGCATTTAGAACAATATTGCTGGAATACAGAGTGCACAGAGAAGAGAGAATTGGAAGAAGACTAGAAAGATAGAAAGAATGGACCCAATCCCCACCCAAGTAGTTAAAACAGAGCCAAGAGTAGAATTTAGCCCTCTTTCCACTTTATCACGTACATCCAGATGTTCATAAAACTGTTCCAAGGATTTTGCTTTGAACTGGACTTGAGTACTGAAGAGGCAGTTTTATGTTCATTGTTTTTCAAATGCCATCAAGTTGCCTATCCAAAGTATGGAATGGTGCCTGATGGTTATTTTTGAATTGTTATTTCATTTTTTGACATATTAGCTTATATTTCATTTTAATACATTAGTTTGTATTTTCAGAAAGCTATATAACTACCTAATCTAGGGCCAGTCACATGGAAGATATTTTCATATTGCTGATGCTTTCTAAATTGTTTTCTTTTTTGTCAGGATCGGGTGCATCAAAAAGTTTGAAGATCATATTGAATTATCATAAGGGGACATTATTAAATTTGCTTGAGGACATAGAACAACTTTTTAAAAAACAAATTAGTTTATATTTCATTTTAATACATTAGTTTGTATTTTAAGGAAGCTATATAACTAATCTAAAGTTCAGAAACATGGAAGATACTTTCATACTGTTGATGTTTCTAAATTATTTTCTTTTTGTCAGGATCAGATCATGAAAAAGTTTGAAGATCATGTTGAATAAGGGGGCATTATTAAGTTTGTCTGGGTTTCTCAGCCTGTGCCTCCAATGCTATAGAAAACATTTCTTAGGGAAATACAAACTTCTTGAATACAGGAAGTATAATTGTCATTTTGACTTTGTATACATATTCTTAGTGTCTAACACAGTGTTTTGTCCAAGTAGGTTCTTAAAAATATTTTCTTAGAGGGGCAGATAGTGGATAGAATACTGGACTTGAAATCAGGAGGATTTGAGTTCAAATCTAACCACAGACACTTAGCCTTTACTAGCTGTGTCACAACCTCAATTATTTTGCTTAAAAAAAAGAATATTTTCTTGGAGTAGCTTGAATTTTGTCATAGATAACTAAGGCTTGTTGCTGTTCAATCATTTCTGTCATGTCTGACTTTTCTGTAATCCCATTTGGGGTTGCCTTGGCAAAGATACTGGAGTGATTTGGCATTTCCTTTTCCAGTTCATTTTATAGATGAGGAAATTGAGACAAACAGGGTCAGGGAAACATCATGAGAACTTGAGGCCAGATCTGAACTCAGGAAGATGCCTTCTGATTTCTATTCCAGCACCACCTAGCTGCCTCAAGGATGGAGGACCCCTAGGTCTTTCCAGTGATTCTGGTTCTGTCATTACCTCCTACGATCCTCTAGACCTTACCATCTGCTCTGTCTAAGTTAATCTGTAGATTTTGAGCATTATCATTTAACATACATCTTCCTTCCTGAACCTTTAGGATTTCCAGGGTTTTCTATCTACCTTTTAGCCAATTTTTAATGTTTCTTCCCCATTAGAAGGAGAGCTCCTTGGGAGCAAGGACTATCTAAATTTTCAGTTCTTTGAACAGAGTAAGTACTCAAACAATGCTTTTTAAATTCATTTATTATTTACTCATTGTTGGGATTGCTTGGGCAGCAGACATCAGCCTGCTCTCTGAAAGGAACCCTGAAAGACCGACTTTCAGTCCAAGTCCTGTCATAAAGGTTACTGTAGCTCCCAAATTGATGTCTGTAGTCAGTGCCAGTTTTAAGAGGTGGTAAATCAGGGTGATCACTTTGGCCCTGAAGAAGCTGGGGAAGAGAAGAGAAAAGGAAGCTAAAATAAAGTGTGTCAGTGTGAGAACTCCCTCTCCCCCCAGTCTCATCCCTTACTCTTTGACCTGTAACCAATTCCCTGAGGCTGCAAGGTGCCTTTGTGAGACTTTTCAGCTCCCTTATTGATTGCTACTTCTGATGCTCTACTCTTGGTTCCAGTGCTGGAGCCAGCCTTTGGGTTTCCCCAGATTTTGTTACCCACTCACCACGATCAGAAACCATGCAGGTGTGAGGCATTTGGCCCTCAGGTAAATGGACATCTTTATTAATGGGAAAAAAAGTCATTCAATGTCCTTTATCTTTCCCAAGGAGAAGCAATTAATTGGTAGACTTGTGTTTCAAATTCTGCTTCAGACACTTATGGTTAAATCACTTAACCTTAGTTTCCTCAACTGTAAAATGAGGATGCACCTATCTCCCAGGATTATTGTGAAGATCAAATGAGATAATATGTGTAAAGCACTGTCCATATCTTAAAGTGTTCAAATCTGGCCTCAGACACGTACTAGTTGTATGACCTTGGCGTCATTTAATTTCTGTTTGCCTCAGTTTCCTCAACTTTAAAATGGGTATAATGATAGCAACTGTCTTATGAGGTTATTGTGAAAATTAAATGCTTAACACAGTGCCTGGCTGTAGGTGCTATACATTGCTTATTTCCTTTTAAAAGTTACAAAAGCCCAGAAGTACACTCAAGATGCCCGAAGACCTATGCCATTTTTATCGTTCATAAACACATCTCTGCCTTTACTTATCTGCCTGTTTTACTGGGAGAAGTCTTCACATGCTTGGGACAGACATCCCCTTTTACTATGAAGCAGATACTGTGGAATGCTGGACAATGAAGACATTAGGTCTTCTGCTGGGTCCTGGACACTTGCCAGTGGCCCTGACTTTGGTCTTGCCACTGACCTTTGATAACTTTGGAAGAGAGATTGACCCTAATACCTTTGTACAGTTCTGACACTTAAATCCAATTCATGAGCAAGTCAAGATATCACTTGTAAAGTCATTGGTTATCTTTGAAAATAAAGGATGAACAACAAAGATGACTGCCTTCACTCCTCCCATCAGAAATCCTTTCTTAGGCTAGTGTGATATTTACATTGAAGGAAGGAGAATGGCTACTTAACTGCTTTGGAATGGAGAGTTATTCTACTTTGTCTCAGACTTTATCTCCAATGGGTTTAATTCCATTTCCTTTTAGAGTGATGATTTTTGGGGGTTATGAGTGACATTTTATTTGTTTTTTTTGGGTATTTTTCCTTCTATTGCTTTTCAGAACACTTCATTTAGGTGGTTTAGAGTGAGTACAAAATTTCCCACAGAGTCCTCATTAATTAGATTTTACCTAGATAGAAACGTTTGGGAAGAAGGGTCCCATATAGATTTATATGTATAGATGTATGATGATATGTTTAAAGGGATGACCTTGATACCTAGAATAATATCCTTCCTCCCAGTGGTGAGAGACTTGACTTAGAATCCAACCTCCTATATTAAATATCCATATGATTCCTCAGCTATAAAATGGGATTATTATTATTCAACAATATACACAATGACTATAATAGTGTAAATTGGGGAAAAAAAACAACAACACAATTACCAAAGGAACTGAGTCCTGCTTAATTATAATAACTATAAGTTGGACTTGGAGAAGTGTTTAAAAAAATACACTCTCTTCCCTTTTTGAAGTGGTGGGAGATTCTGGATGGGGAACATTGTAGAGATTGGCTAACTTAATTGACGGTTGCTTTTGCTAATTTTTTTCCTTTCTTTTCTTCCTTTATTGTTTCAAAGCATGATTCATTGGGGAAGATATGGGAGAGGGATATATTTGGAAATGAAGGGGATGTAAAAACAAAAGATGTCAATAAAACATTTTTAAATGGTCCCTATCTCCCAGTATTCAGGTTTAAAATGAGATAATGAATTAAAGGAAGAGCAGCATTTAAGTACTTATGTGCCAAGTATGCTCACTTTGCAAACTTAAATGTATATACATATAAATCTCTCTATATACATATAAATGTCCTCTATTATTGTTGTTGTTAATGAGCCCTAAAATGCTATATCTTTGTCAGCTATTAATGTTGTTAATTATACGAATGAGAGGCAGCCAGGAAGACGAGTTTGAATTTAACCCTTACACATATTGGGTATATATATGGGCAGCTAAATGATGCATTGTATAGAAGACTGGGCCTGGTGTCAGAAAGTTCAAATCTAGCTTAATTACTCCTTAGTTGTGTGATCTTGAGACAGTAATATAGCCTTTGTTAGCTTCAGGTTTCTCGTCTGTAAAATGGGAATAATAACAGCACCTATTTTCCAGGATTATATATAGTGAAGAGATAATAGTGCTTAGCATGGTGCTTGGCAATAACAACTATTATTTTTGCTGGTCAAATTACTTAAGCTCTCTGAGCAATTCTAAGATTGTAAATTATAAAAAAAAAGGTTTTGACTCGTATTAGAAGAGGGAATTTCCTTACCTGGGAGTCCCCTGTCCTAATCAAATTACAGGTTCAGGGGGAAGCTAAGTGGCACAGTGGACAGAGCACCAGCCCTGAATTCAGGAGGACCCGAGTTCAAATCTGGTCTCAGACACTTAATACTTCCTAGCTGTGTGACCCTGGCCAAGTCACTCAACCCCAAGTCCCTCAGAAAAAAAGAAAAGAAAAAAAAATCAAATTACAGGTTCAGTCCCTTTCCTTAATAATCTTAAACCTTAAAGTAGCATGCCAAGTTATGGCCTCATCATTGTGTTGATTGTAAGACTCTGATTTATAAATGTCATCTTTTGGTTGAAACTGTGATTCTTTCATTGAATTTAGTCTATTTCTCAGTTAGATACAGCATACCCAATGAGCCAGTATAGCAAGTAATGGCTGTTTTTCCCCCCATTAATAACTCAGCAGTTCTCTATTATAGCACACTAGGGTAGTATTCATTTAAAAAAATAAATTCCTAATGTAGCCTATTTTCTGGTGTGTGTATGTATGTGTGTGTGTGTTTCTTATCAGGGAACACACATTATTTCACACCTATAAGTCTTCCTGTCTCTGAGGCTCCTTTCTCCATTTTAATCCTATTAATAAACCTGTCACCTGGCCTCAGAGTATGTGCACTTTATCTCAACTATAAATGCTCCAGCAAATGACATCGCCCAGCCTTCTGCCACAATTCAGCTTTACTACAAAATCTCCTTCTCTGTTGTTCAAAGAAATAGACTTAGTACTGGTGATTTAAATCACAGGATACTTGTTCCTCCAAATTGTTCATCTTTTGTTTTTATGTTGTTTCAGTGGTCACACAACTTCAGAAATGGCCTCTATGACAATACACCATGGGATTTGCCAAGCTCAGGTTCAATCAAGTTAGTAGGTGAATGGATAGTGCCAGGCACAAAGCATTAAACAAATATTTATTGATGGATGATGACATGGCTCTTGGCACCAATTACAGGTACAGAAAAAACCCTTAATTGGCTGGAAGTTTTGAATAGCTAATGTCACTTTGAGTTTTGTTAAAAACTTCACACATTATGTCATTTGGTTCTTATAATGACCTTGTAATGTAGGTACTATTATTACTATCTCCATTAGAGAGATGAGAAAACTGAGGCAAACAGTTTGCCCAGACTCCAAGTCTACACTATCCGTATCACCTAACAGCCAGGAGGCATAATGGATAAAGCTCTAGGCCTGGAATGAGGAAAACCTGAGTTCAAATTTGGTCTCAAACACTCTCTATCTGTGTTACTTAGACAAGTCAATTAATCCTGTTTGCCTCAGTTTTCTCATCTGTAAAATGAGCTGAAGAAGAAAGTGGCAAACTATGCCACTAATTTTGCCAAAAACAAAAACAATAAATGGGGTCATGAAAAGTTGGACATAACTGAAATGATTGACAAAATTGCCTTTAAATTCCTTGTGATTGCTCCCACCTGTCTCCTTTCACTTGGATTTTAGAAGAAAATTGCATAGCACAAAGAAAAAGTCCAAAAGCTACAATTTTGGCAAAGAATTTAGGGCAGCATAGTGAAAAGAGTGCAGGATTTCAGAAGATCTAGGACTAACTTCTCACTTTGCTATTATTTGTATAACTCAGCAATCTATTTCCCTCCATTTGCATACATTGTCCTGCAGGTCAAGAAACATGTTATTTCTCATCTTCATCTTTTAGATCCCTTGGCTTCTTTCAGGTGCTACATTCTTTGAAAAGTATTTTTTCTGATCCCCCCTAAACCAATGACTCTTACCTTCCAGATAGTGTTTTCACTCCCCCTACCTACTTATCCCTCTGCTGAAATCATCTTAGTATGATGCATCATGTAATATATATAATGACATAATATATTAACAAATATCAATATATAATGAAGTATTGAAGTAAATGAAGTAATGAAGTAAATTCACGCTGGTCTTCCTCTATGTTTTTATTTATGCTATTTCCAGAAACTTTTCACTTATGGAATCATAGATTTAGAGTTATCCAGGGTAATCTGCAGTCATCCTGATCTATATCTGGCCACTGGACTCAGAGTACAGTGAGGGAGGTGACCTTGCACGGCCCTCCCTCACTTACACCCAGCTCACTTGCAGGTAATAGCATCACCTCCCTGATGTCATGGTCCTCTTCAAGAACAATCAAATGATTAGAAGTAGAAGGAACCCCAGAAACCATCAAGTCACATTCTTGCCATTTTATAGATTAGAGGCACAGAAGTGTCAAGGGATTTCCCTAAGATTGCACAGGGTGTAATCATCTGATGTGGGATTTGATTCCATGGCCTCTAACTTCAGAAACCTGCCTTTCTCATTAATGATTCAGAGTGTGGTTTCCTCTTTGTTTACATGATAATGGACATCAGGTTTATAATGTTCTTCTGGTTCTGCTTATTTCATTCCTTATCAGTTCATGTTTATCTACCCATATTTTTCTGAATTCCCCATATTCCTTGTTTATTTATTTATCATTTTATTATACAATATTTTATTAGATGGGCAGGTAGGTGGTGTAGTGTGTTAAGCACTGAGCCTAGAGTCAGGAAGACTTGTCTTCCCAAGTTCAAATATGACTTCAGGCACTTAACTAGCTGGATGACTTTGGGCAAGTAGTTTAACTCAGTTTCTTGATCTATAAAATAAGCTGGAGAAGGAAGTAATAAACAAATCTAATATTTGTACCAAGAATTTTTTTTCAAATGGAGTCAGACATGACCAAAAATGACTCAACAACAAAAATTCTATTTGTAACTTACCACAATTTATTCTGACATCCTACAACTGATGCAACTTACTTTGCTTCTAGGCTTTAATGAAATGTGATTTTATGAGTATTTTGACATATTTTTCATTCTGTCTTTGACCTCATTAGGCTGGTTTGCTAATGGTAGAATCCTTGGGTCAAAGACTATGTTTACAAATTTCTATAAGGACATAGAGAACAGTGCAGTGCCATGGAAAAACACTGAATTTGTAATTGAGAGGCATAAGTTCTTGTCTGGATTCTGACAATGATTACCTGTATGACCCTAAACAAACCACTTTTCTCTCTAGGCATCCATTTCTCATAATGTGCAGGGATTAGATTTGAGGATCTTAGGATCCCTTGGGCATTTCTGTGTCAGGAAGAGGAAACATTTCCTTTTCTTTCACTTTCAAGATTACTGGCCATCCTGAAACCATACATTTAGTAAAAAGGGATCTCAAAGACCCTCTAGTCCAACCCCTTTATTTTATGTATTAGGAAACTGAGGCCTAGAGAAGGTAAGTAAATTATTTTATCATATGATTGAAGAAAAAAAAAAAACTCTTATATAAGGGCTTTATGGTGTTTGAATCAAATAATGGATAAAAGACACTTGCAAAATTTGTAGCACAATACAAATGCCAGTTATTATTATTAACTTATAGTCATTGGGTCTCCATTCTGATGATGACTTCATTGTCTAAGCTTTCTTTTGTATGCCCACTGAGGTCAAGAAATGTTTACAGAACAATATAAGGGCAGGCTGGGAAATAACAACCTGGTTCCCCTAAGGAGGAAAAATGGCACTAGCATAGATATTTTTAAGTTTGATTTGCAATTTTCACATTTTCTTAATCCTGGACAATAATTAAGGCAATCAATCAAGCCTTAATTTGTACCCATTGCCTATTTCTGGAGTGTAAAATCTCATACTGGAATTTAAACAAAAAGGTCTCCAAAAATTGCTTAGAGTTGGCTCTAGCACAAGCTGCTCCTGTGAATGTATATTATAAAAGGATGGTGGTTTTGGAAGGGGCCTCCGATATAAATTAAGAGCCCCCTTGTTTTACTAAGAAGAAAACCAAAGATCATATAGGGAAGTGACTTTTTTTTTGTGGTTAGAGAGCCAGTCAGTGACAGAACCAACCTTACAGATAAGGTCTTCTATTTTGTTTCTTCCACTAAACCATTTGTTTCTTTACAGATTTTGTATTCTCAACTTACATACCCTCTCTTGAAGTAGAATTGTAGTATTTTGGGATTTAGTACTGCAAAATAACTTAGATGCCATCTATGTGACTTGCCTGAGGCTACATGGATAGAAAATAGAAGGTATGGAATTTAGACCTCATTTTCTAAACCTACTTTTTTCTCCAATTAAATCACACTATCCTACATAGTTTGAGCTTGGTACAAGAAATAAAAATCCGGTGAGTTTCATTGGAATTTTGGGAGGAGAGGGTGCCACAGTCTGAAATTCTAAACTATTAGCAATCAGTTCTGTAGCATCAGTAGCCTCAAGCAAGCACAATGATGTGGCCACTTGGCAATCACAAAATATAGTTTCTCATAAAAGCAGTGTGCCTTTCTACAGGTTCCACTTGTAAAATTGATGAAAAAATGAAAAAAATGATGTTATGAGAGTCCCAGGAGCTATGAAATCAGAGGTTGACTTCATAAAGTCATATAATCTTAACTTTGGATGGACAAGGAAAGGAATGTTTTTATATAATGCCTACTATGTGCCAAGCACTTCACTTAGTTTTTTTAAGCAAATATGATTTCAGATGAAGCTCAATGAAGTAGGTGCTGTTATTATTCTCATTTTGCTGTTGAGAAAACTAAGGTAAACAGGGTTAAGTGATTTGCCCAGGGTCACACAGCTAATAAGTATCAGGGGCTGGATTCAAACTTAGTTCTTCCTGGCTCCATGCTCAGCTCTCCATCCACTAAATTTGGATCATTTTATGAATAAGGAAATTGAGATCCAGAGAATTAAGTGGCTCACCAAAGTCATACAACTAATTTGGAGGAGGATCAGGACATGAATTCACATTGTCCACCCCCTTAGTCCACTGGAACTAGGTGTTGCCACAGTGCACAGAGCTCTGGGACTGGAGTCAGGAAGACATCTTCCTAAATTTAAATCTGATTTCAGACCATTACCAGCTGTGTAAGCTTGGAAAAGTCACTTACCCCATGTTTGCCTCAGGTTCCTCATTTGTGAAATGAGCAGGAGAAGAAAATGGCCAACTACTCCAGTATCTTTGTCAAGAAAACCCTAAAAGGGGTCGCATGGAGTTGGACAGGATTGAAATTCCTGAACAACTAGTCCAGTGCTTTTGTCTTTCATACCAAACCAACTTTAAAAATACTTTTGAATGGGCTAGCTAATATGTAATATAATTAGTTAATATAATCTATCCCATATAATAGCTAGTCTTTTTCCTGAAAGGATCTGGAAAAGGGAAAAGAAAATATCTTCCAAATCTACTACGGTTTTGGTTTGTTCTGTTAAAGGTATCACCAGCACAGCACCAACACCTAGATATTGAATTGGAGGAGATCTTAGAGTTTGCACAGCAACACCCATATTTGAAAAAGGAACCATTTTATAACATACTCTACAAGGGAGTCTCCCACCATTGCTAAAATCCCTCCAGCAATGAATTTCAGAGGCAAAGTATTCCATTTTTGAAGAGCTCCAAATTTTTTTCCTTCAAGTCAAATTTAAATTTTCCTCTTTACAATTCCCATTCATTGTTGGAGGGGATGTGGGAAAACTGGGACACTAATACATTGTTGGTGGAGTTGTGAAAGAATCCAACCATTCTGGAGAGAAATCTGGAATTATGCCCAAAAGGTTATCAAAATGTGCATACCCTTTGATCCAGCAGTGCTACTCCTGGGCTCATATTCCAAGGAAATACTAAAGAAGGGAAAGGGACCTGTATGTGCCAAAATGTTTGTGGCAGCTCTTTTTGTAGTAGCTAGAAACTGGAAAATGAATGGATGTCCATCAATTGGAGAATGGTTGGGTAAATTATGGTATATGAAGGTTATGGAATATTATTGCTCTGTAAGAAATGACCAGCAGGAGGAATACAGAGAGGCTTGGAGAGACTTACATCAACTGATGCTGAGTGAAATGAATAGAACCAGAAGATCGCTGTACACTTCAATGTTGTATGAAGATGTATTCTGATGGAAGTGGAAATCTTCAACATAAAGAAGATCCAACTCACTCCAATTGATCAATGATGGACAGAAACAACTATACTCAGAGAAGGAATACTGGGAAGTGAATGTACTTTCTTTCTACCCAGGTTACTTATACCTTCGGAATCTAATACTTAATGTGCAACAAGAAAATGGTATTTATACACATATATTGTATCTAGGTTATATTGTAACACATGTAAAATATATGGGATTGCCTGTCATCAAGGGGAGGGAGTAGAGGGAGGGAGGGGATAATTTGGAAAAATGAATACAAGGGATAATGTTATAAAAAAAATTACTCATGCATATATGATGTCAAAAAATTTATAAATAAAATTTTAAAAATTCCCATTCATTATTCCTCCTTCTGTCCTTCCAGGGGGCTAATCAGAATGAATAATTCCTTTTCTAGGGTGACCCTCAAATACTTGAAGATAGCTCTCACATCCCCTTCTGTAAGAGGCCAAATACTGATAGTTTCTTCAATTGATTCTTAAATGTCCTGAACTCAGATACTTCTACCACCCTGGCTGTTCCTCTCTACATACTCTATAGCAATATCTAAGGCATTGATTTGCATGTGAATATGTCTGTTTCTATAGTTTAACATGGCATTTTATCTTTTTGTCTTTCTATTTGGGGTGGGCATCTCTGTTTTTAAGACTCCTATTTTTAAACTATTTTTAACAATCTTCCAAATTATGTATAACTTGAGAATTCCCCATCTGGCTGGAACTGAAGAAATTCAAGTGTAACTAAGTAGTAGAGATATATTTTATGCCTAATACTTGACTGAGAATCAATCAATCAACAAGTACTCATTAATCACTTGCATTTACTAGGCATTAGAGGGACATGTGAAGATGAAATAGTTGATTATACATGTAGATGCCTAACAAAATTGAACTAAGCCTTATGCAATATTTAAATTCACTTATTTTTTTTAACTCTAGATCCTGATATTTTGCTTCCATACTGTTCTCAAGAAAGAATACATCCCAAATGTTTGCATAGATTCTTTGTGCACAACCTATAGTAGAGTCTCCTGTGCTCATATTAGACATGCTTGACTCTAATTTAGTGATTTCATTTTAGTTCTCTTCAAGAATGAAGGACAACAACCAACATTCTTTTAAAGCAGAATCATGTATAACGTAATGGACCCCTTTCCTCTAAGCTCCCAGCATGTGCATATGTTCTTTTCCTGTAGTAAAACATGTGTATGCTATGAGGGCAGCTATGGGGTATTTCTGACTCTTATATTAGACTTGGGAAATGGGAATGTGGATTCCATGCTGCTTAGCCATTTGGCCTACTGGTTCCTGGATAAAGGAAAAAGCAGAACAAACTTGGGGCTTTTAGGAAAACTGTGGATTCAGAGACCGTGAGATTCAGGTTGATAAATGTAGGTCATGGAGCAGTCAGTTGAAAAAGCTTTAAAAGCAGGAGAAACTCAGGGGAATTTATCCTAGTACTGAGGAGCAAAGAAATAACGTTTAGTCTTTAGGAAATTGTGTAGGAAGAATTCTTGTTGAGATTAAGTTCCTGAGTCAAGAGAGAGGGTGAGATACAGACAGACACACATACCCAGAGGCAGAGAGACAGACAAAGACAGAGAGAGACAGAGGCAAAAAGAAAGACCGACATACAGACTGACACAGAGAGAGACACATATAAAAAGAGACAGAGACAGAAGTAGACAGATACAGATAGGCACAATGAAAGAGAGACAGAGGCAGAGAGACAAAGACAGAGACAGAGACAGAGACAGAGACAGACAGAGACAGAAACCCACAGAGAGAGAGATAGTGACACAAAGATAGAGAGACACAAAGAGGAGTGAGAAAAGAAAAAGGAGAAAGACAGACAGATATTGACACAGAGAAATAGAGACAAAAAGAGACAGAGAGACAGGGAAAGAGAAACACGGGACAGAAAGACAGAGAGAGACAGACAGAGAGGAGAGAGACACAGACAGACATATAGGCAGAGAGGCAGAGAGAGACAGAGATAGAGGCAGAGAGAAACAGAGAGAAAGAGAGAGCGAGAGAGAAGAGTCAGAGTAAAACAGAAACAGTGATAGAGAGATACAGACAGACACAGAGACAGACAGCCACAAGGAGAAAAGAGAATAGAAAGAAAGAAGGATAGGGATAGAAATGGAGCTGTAAAACTCCAGACTATCTGCATCTATAGCTGACCCACTTTTGCAAACATGCAAACCTAGATTTTTTTGCCTAAGAAATAATTTTGATATTTTAAATGGTTGAGTATTTAAATAATTTAAATGTTGTTGAGCTAGAGTGGCATGTTGGGGGAGAGAAAAAGAGAAGAAAAGAAGATTTTTGTCTACTGTTTGGTGGCAATAGCAAATTCCCCAAGTGTCAGAAACTTAATGACCATCTGGGGAAGACCCTGCCTGGCCTGACTTATATCACAAGCCAGTTTTGGCAATTAGCTCCATCCCTTCCCAATGTTCTTTTCCTGACTTTGGATAGTTTTATGTTTCATTTTCTGTGATTTTTTTTAAATTCATAATTACTCTCTTCTATAGTTTACAGACTTTACTTTTAAAATGTGAGGCATTTAACTGCCCTCAGTGATGGGAACACTGCCTTCCAGGGAGATCATCTCTGTGCCAAATTATCTAGAAGGTGATAGTGATTCTGCAGAAGTGTAGTCAGAGCTTCCAGGGTCAATCGTTTCTGTCTTCATCACAGCTTTGCAGCTATGGTAAGGACTTAATGACCATGGGCAGTGACTTTCCTGAACAACGAATTTTGCTCACTTGTTGAATTATTCAATTCAATACAAGAAGTAACTTTTGTGATTTCAAATCTATTTGTTGAATCTAGCACTGAGCTGGGGGCCAGCAGCATACATAAGTGTTCGATGTAATCTTTAAGAAGATGGCAGCCTTGTTGTAGAAATAGATCATGGAATCATAGCTTTAGAGCTAGATGGAGAGACATATCCAGGATGCATAACATAAAAAATGATAATTCATCCATTAAGAATTAAATTAGATAGCACCATATGACATAATAGTAATAATGGCTAGCATTTGTATAACACTTGAAGGTTTGCAAAGCATTTCTTCATATATTATCTGATTTATCCCATGACAAGAGTTCAGAGACAGAAAGATCAATGTGGGTTAGAATGATTAGAAAAGCCTTCTTAGAGTAGTGGGGCTTTGGGCTGAATCCTGGGAGCTTTGGGTAAGTGGAAGAGGAAGGATGTATGGGACACAGCATGAGGGAAAACAGGAAGGCAGGCATGAGCATGGTGGGTGCAGAAAGTTCAGTGGCTCCCTACTGCTTCCTAAATAAAATTTAGATTTCTCTGTCACTTTTTCATGGCTTTCCATGATATAGTCTCAATATACCTTTCTAGCCTTATCTCTTTATTATTCCACTTCATCCTTTTGATGCTCTGGGAAAATAATACTACCCTCTGCCATTTGAATGATCATTGTACTTTTCTGTATATTCTAGATGTCCTCTGTATGCTCTCCCCTACCCTTCTTTACTTGCTTAATCCCCACTCACTCTATAAAGTGATAGTGTCAATCTCAAATAAAAATGGAGACCACTAATCCCTACCTAAGAATCTCTGTGGGTATATAATGACTTAGTTTAAAAATATAACTTATTTTTAATTTATTTTGTTAAATATTTCCCAACTACATGTCAATCTGGCTTGACTGCACCCTCCTCGGAGTATGGAATTCTGGAGGGAACTGGTGGGCTGAGTGTTAGCTCTGGTATATACTTCTGAGATGGCAATATCATAAAAGCCTTCTGACAGTTCCAATAGACTTGTAATAAAAAAATTCCATCCATTCACATCCAGAGAACTATGGATAGTATTTTCACAGTTTTTGTTGTTTTTTGCTGTTTTTTTTTTCATTTTTCCCTTTTTTGATCTGATCTTTCTTGCATAGCATGATGAATACATTTAGAAAAACTGCACATGCATGAGGGAAGAAAGGGCGAAAAACTTGGAATACATAAGTTTTTGCAAAGGTGAATGATGAAAACTACATTTGCATATATTTTGAAAAAGAAAATATTATTTAAAAAAAAGACCTGTCAAAATTTATAAGAACCTGGATTTCAATCTGGAAATGACCTTTAAAAAGGACCAATTTCCTTAATTTAAAATGAGGAAACTCAAGCTCAGAGAGTTAAGTAAATTGTCAGAGTACATGTTGGTCATGAGTAGAAGAACCAAAGTTTGAACCAAGTTCACAAATTTGGAACCCAACATTCTTTTTAAAAATTTTTTTTTATTGGATTACATTGCACCTTAGTAGAGATAACAAGGGACATAGGGCCAGACTACCTAAATGGAAATCCCAGCTCTGACAGTTACCAGATATTGACCTAGAGTCTCATTTCCATATAAACCTGACTTTCATAATAACTTCCCAAGTGTTTTCTGTTTTCAGCATCTACCTTTTTTACTTCATCCTACACATAACAATAATCTTTCTCATACCTAATTATATTCTGTCACTCCTATGCCCAATTGTTTTTAATGGGTTCACATTGCTTCCCAATGAAATCCCTACTCTTAGTTTTTTCTAACACACTTATTCCATTCTAATTTACATTATTTTATTTTTGTCTCTAACTTGTTTACTTATTTACTTTAATAGATTATATATATTTCAAACCCATGTAGTAGAAAAAAACACTGATATTTAATTCCAAAGGCCTGAGATGAATTTTGGCTCCACTTGTGACTTTGGACTTTCCAGATATCAGCTTATAAAGTGAGTGGTTTTTTTTTTTTTAATTTCAATAGTATTTTATTTTCCCAAATACATGCAAAGATAGTTTTCAATGTTCACTTTTGCAAAAATTTTCTCTCTCTCTCATTCCCCTCCCCAAGATATCAAGTAATGATATAGGTTAAATATTTACAATTCTTTTAAATGTATGCTAGCAATTGTAAAACACTTGAAGGTTTGCAAAGCATTCTTCATATATTATCTCATTTATCCCATGACAATTATTCAGAGACAGAAAGATTAATGTAGATTAGAATAATTAGAAAAACCTTCTTGGAATAGCTGGGCTCTGGGCTGAATCCTGGGAGCTTCATAGTCCTCATGCTACATAAGAAAAATAAGGTTAAAAGGTAAAAGAGAAAAACACAAGAAAAAAAAGAAGCAAACAAACAACAACAAAAAGGTGACAATACTATGATTCAATCCTCATTCAGTCTCCAAAGTTCTCTCTCTGGATGTGGATGGCACTTTCCATCACAAGTGTATCAGAAAGTTTTTAGGGCATTGCCATCTCAACACTATATTACAGATCTATACATTTTAATCTACATTCAGTCTCCATAGTTAGTTGTCTTTCTGGATGTGAAAAGCACTTTCCATCACATATCTGTTGAAATTGCCTTGAATCACCTCCTTGTTGAAAAGAGTCAAGTCCATCACAGTTGATCATATAATCTTGTTGTTGCTGTGTACAATGTTCGTGAAAGTCTTTCCAGTTCTTTTTTTTCTGAAATAACCTGCTCTTTATTTCTTATAGAGCAATAATATTCCATTACCTTCTGGGAAAGGGACTGACTTGAGCAAAAATGTTTGTGTCAGCTCTTTTTGTAGTAGCAAGAAATAGGAAACTGAATGGATGTCCATCAATTGGAGAATGACCGAATAAGTTATCGTATATGAATGTTATGGAATATTATTGTTCTATAAGAAATGATCAGGAGGATATTTTCAGAGAGGCTTGGAGAGACTTACATGAACTGATGCAGTAAGTGACTTCCAAAGTCCTTTCTAACTTTCAAAATTTGTCATTCTAACTGTAGTTCAGCCTTTTTTCTCACTGCTCCCCCAGCTACTTCTATCCACCCTGTTTTTCTGTCAAATGGCTTGCTTGCTATATTCTTAACTTTTCTTGTCCTTTCTCAAGGCAGCTAGATAATATAATGTAGCATGGGACAAAATCAAAAAAATACAGTCTCAGACACTAAATAGCTCTATGATCCTGGGCAAATAGTTTTTAAATAAAGCTTTTTATTTTCAAAACATATGCATGGATAATTTAACAACATTGATCCTTGCATAGCCTTGTGTTTCAGATTTTCTCTTCCTTCTCCCCATCCCCTTTCTTAGATAGCAGGCAATCCAGTATATATTAAATATGTTAAAATATATTTCAAATCCCTATGTATAAACATTTATAAAATTCTCTTTCTGCACAAGAAAAATCAGATAAAAAAATAAAGTAAATTAGTAAGAAAACAAAATGCAAGCTAACAACAACAAAAAGAGTGAGAATATTATATTTTGATCCACATTCAGTTCCCACACTCCTCTGAGTGTAGATGGCTCTCTTCATCACTGAACAATTAGAACTGGTTTGAATCATCTCATTTCAGAAGAGGGCCATTTTCATTAGAATTGATCATGTGGATCCCTTTATTTCCTTTAAGTCTCTTTGGGATATAAGTCCATTAGAAACACTACTGGGACAAAGGTATTCACAGTTTGATAACTTTTTGAACATAGTTGCAATTTTCTCTCCACAATGGGCTGGATCTGTTCACAGTTCCACCAACAATGTATTAGTGTCCCCGTTTTCCCACATCCCCTCCAACATTTTGTCAATTACCTTTTCCTGTCATTTTAGTCAACCTGAAAGGTATGTAGGTATGTAGTGGTATCTCAGAGTTGTCTTAATTTGCATTTCTCTGATCAGTAGTGATTTAGAGTACTTTCTTATATGATTAGAAATAGTTTTCATTTCTTCATCTGAAAATTGTCTGTTCATATCCTTTGACCATTTATCAATTGGAGAATGGCTTGAATTCTTATAAATTTGAGTCAATTCTTTATATATTTTAGAAATGAGGCCTTCATCAGAATCCTTAAATGTAAAACTGATTTCCCAATTTATTGCTTCCCTTATGATCTTGTCTGCATTAATTTTGTTTGTTTAAAAGGATTTTACCTCAATATAATCAAAATTATTTATCTGGTGTTCAATTATGAATTCCAGATCTTCTTTGGACACAAAGTCCAAGGAAGGGCTCCACAGATCTGATATTATGTTCTTCTAATTTGTTTATACTATCACTCTTTATGTCTAAATTATGAACCCATTTAGATCTTATCTTCATATGTAGTGTTAGGTATGGGTCGAGCCCTAATTTCTTTCATACTAATTTCCAATTTTCCAAGCAGTTTTTGTCAAATAGTGAGTTCTTATCCCAAAAGCTGAGGTCTTTGGATTTATCAAACACGAGATTGTTATAGTTATTGACTATTTTGTCCTGTCATCCTAACCTATTCCATTGATTGACTACTCTATTTTTAAACCAGTACCAAATGGTTTTGATGACAACTGCTTTATAATATAGTTTTAAGTCTGGCACAGCTAAGCTATCTTCATTAGCATTTTTTTTTCATTAATTCCCTTGAAATTCTTGACCTTTTCTTTTTCCAGATGAATTTTGTTACTATTTTTTCTAGATCTGTAAAATAATTTCCTGGAAGTTTGATTGGTATGACATTAAATAAGTAAATAAATTTAGGTAGTATTATCATTTTTGTTATATTTGCTTGGCCTATCCATGAGCATTTGATGTTTTTCCAACTGATTAGATCTGACTTTATTTGTGTGGGAAGTGTTTTGTAATTGTGTTCGTATAGTTCCTGATTTTCCCTTGGTTTATACTATCAACAGTTATTTTGAATGGACTTTCTTTTTGTATCTCTTGCTGCTGGACTTTGTTGGTAATATATAAAAATGCTGATGATTTATGTGGATTTATTTCATATCCTGCAACTTTGCTAAAGTTGTGAACTGTTTCTAATAGCTTTTTAGTTGATTCTCTAGGGTTCTCTAAGTATACAAACATATCATCTGCAAAGAGTGATAATTTGGTTTCCTTATGACCTACTCTAATTCCCTTAATCTCTTTTTTACCCCTCTTTTTGCTAACATTTCTAATACAATATTGAACAGTAATGGTAATAGTGGGCAGCCTTGTTTCACTCCTGATTTTATTGGTAATGGTTCTAGTTTGTCCCCATTACATATGATGCTTGCTGATGGTTTTAAATAGATGCTACTGACTATTTTAAGGAAAAATCCATTCATTCCTATACTCTCTAGTGTTTTTAATAGGAATGGGTGTTGGATTTTATCAAATGCTTTTTTTCTGCATCAATTGAGATGATCATATGATTTTTGTTAGTTTGGTTATTAATATAGTTGATTGTGTTAATAATTTCCTAATATTGAACCAACCCTGCATTCCAAGTATAAAACCTACTTGGTCAGAATGTATTATCCTGGGGATGACTTTCTGTAATCTCATTGCTAATATTTTATTTTTCTTTCTCTGTTTTCATCTTACCTGGCATAGCTATCAGCACCATATTTATGTCATAAAAAAAATTTGGTAGGACTCATTAGCCTATTTTTTCAGATAGATTATATGGTATTGCAATTAATTATTCTTTGGATATTTATCAGAATCCATGTAATCCATCTGGTCCTGGAGATTTTTTTTAGGGAATTGATTAATAGCTTGTTCCATTTCTTTTTCTAAAATGGGACTATTCAAGTAATTTATTTCCTTTTCTGTTAACCTGGGCAATCTATATTTTTGTAGCTATTCCTCCATTTCATTTAGATTATCAAATTTGTTGTCATGTAGTTGGGCAAAATAACTCCTAATTATTGCTCTAATTTCCTCTTCATTTGTAGAAAGTTCTCCCTTTTCATTTTTGAGACTAACAATTTAATTTTCCTCTTTCCTTTTTCTAATCAAATTAATTAAAGGTTTATTTATTTTGTTGGTTTTTTTCATAAAACCAACTCTTAAAAAAAACAAATCTTAGTTTTATTTATTAATTTAATAGTTTTCTTGTTTTCATTTTATTAATCTCCCCTTTTATTTTCAGAATTTCAAATTTAGTATTTAATTGAAGTTTTTAATTTTTTATTTTCCTAGCTTTTTTAGTTGTAAGCCTAATTCATTGATCTTCTCTTTCTTTATTTTTATGCAAGTAAGCATCTAGAGATATAAAAGTTCCCCTTATAACCACTTTGGCTGTATGCCACAAATTTTGGTATGTTGTCTCATTATTGTCATTCTCTTGGATGAAATTGATGGTGTCTATGATTTGCTGTTTCACCCATTCATTCTTTAGGATTAGATTATTTAATTTCCAATCAACTCTTTTTCCTGGCATTGTATTGCATGTCATTTTTATTGCATCATAATCTGAAAAAATGCATTTACCATTTCTGCCTTTCTGCATTTGATTTTGAGATTTTTAATGCCCTAATACATAGTCAATTTTTGTATAAGTTCAATGAACCACTGAGAAAAAAAGTAAACTCCTTTCTATCTCCATTCAATTTTGTCCAAACATCTATCATACCTAACTTGTCTAATATTTTGTTTACCTTCTTAATTTCTTTCTTATTTATTTTGTGGTTCAATTTATCCAGCTCTGAGAGAGCAAGGTTGAGATCCCTCACTAGTATAGTTTTGCTGTTTATTTCTTCTTGCATCTCTCTTAACTTCTCTAGGAATTTGGATGGTATATCAATTGGTGCATATATGCTTAGTATTGATATTTCTTCATTATCTATAGTACCCTTTAATAAAATATAGTTTCCTTTCTTGTCTCTTTTAATTAGATCTATCTTTGCTTTGAGATCAGGATTGCTACCCCTGCTTTTTTTTTTTTTTTTTTTTTTTTTTTTTTACTTTATCTGAAGCATAATAGATTCTTCTTCAGTCCTTTAACTCTACTCTGTATGTATCATTATGCTTTAAATGTGTTTTTTGTAAACAACATATTGTAGGATTCTGGCTTTTACTCCAGTCTGCTATCTGCTTCCGTTTTATGGGATAGTTCATCTCATTCATATTCACAGTTAAAATAACTAATTCTGTATTTCCTGCCATCTTATTTATCCTAAGTTATGCTTTTCTCTTTCCTTTCTTCCCTCCTCCCCAGTATGTTGCTTTTGATGACCAACTCCCTCAACTAGCCCTTTCCCTTTGCCTCTTTGTGAGATGTAATTTCCCTTATTTTACCTCCTTTTTCTTTTTTTTTTTTTCCAGAGTACTATCCCCTTTTCACTTCTAGTTTTTTTTTTCATATTATCATAATAAAATCAAATTATTACTGCACTCTATAAGTATACCCATAACAGAAATATAGTTCTCAAGAGTTCTTTCCTTTTTACCTTTTTATGTTTCTCTTTGAGTTCTATGTTTGGAGATCAAATTTTTTGTTCTTCTCTGGTCTTTTCATCTGAAATAGGTGAAATTCACCTATGTCATTGAATGCCTATCTTTTTCTCTGAAAGATAATGCTCATTTTAGCTGGATAGCTTATTGGCTGTAATTCAAGTTCCTTTGCCTTTTGGAATATCACATTCCTGGTCCCTTGAGCCTTTAAGGTGGAAGTTGCTAGGTCCTGGGTAATTCTAATTGTGACTCCTCAGTGTTTAAATTGTTTCTTTCTGGATGCTTGCTATATATTTTCCTTGGTGCAATAGTTCTGAAATTTAGCCATGATATTCCTTGAGGATTAAATTTTGGGGTCTCTTTCAGAAGGTGATCTGTGAATTCTTTTAATGGCTATTTTACCTTCTGATTCTAAGATATTCTCTAAGATTATGATTTCCTGTAAGATAATGTCTTGTTTTTTTGTTTTGTTTTGTTTTGTTTTTCCCATCATTGCTTTCAGGAAGTCTAGAGGACTGTCTCTCCTAGAGTTATTTTCCAGGTCAGTTGTTTTTCCTATAAGGTATTTCATATTTTCTTCTATTTTTTATTTTTTTTTGTTCTTGTTTGATTGATTCTTGAAGTATTATTAAGTCATTCACTTCCATTTGTTCAATTCTAATTTTTAGTGTATTATTTTCTTCCGTGACCTTTTTAAGTTATTCTTTATATTTGGCCAATTGAATTGTTTTGTTCATTGCATTTTTTTTCCATTTCATAAATTTTGTTTTTCAGTGAAATGGTGTCTTTTTCATATTTATTTTGTGGGGCATTATATGCCTTTCCCATTCCTTCTTGCAATGATCTCATTTCCTTACCCATTTTTCTTCTAACTCTTTTAACATCCTTTATACAATCTTCCAAGAAAGCCTTGTGAAATGGGGACCAGCTCATATCTCCCTTTGGGACTTCATTTGGAGTTGCTTTGCCTTTAGCAACCTCAAGATTTGAGGTCTGTTATCTCTCTCCATAAAAGCTGTCTATGGTGAGAGTTCTTTTTGTTTTTTTTACTCTTTTTTTTTTTTTTTTTTTTTTAAGGCTTGAGGTCTGCTCAATGCAAAAGTTGCTTTAATTTGCTTTAGGGCACTTCTTCTGATTGACTTCCAGTGCTGGTAATCCTGGCTAGGTGTGTTGTTTTTCTGGATCTCAGTGGTTGACAATTTGTCTTTTGTAGCAAATCTACAAAAACACCTGATTGCAACCAGGACAGAGTAGCCTAAGAGGTTCACAGAAGATTCCCAAGTTTGTGAAAGCTGCAACACTTCAACTTCCCACCCCAGCTCCTTGCCCTGGTCTCTCTCTGCTGTGGTCTGGGTTCGGCAGTCTATTCCCCTCCCTGTTTGAAACAGACCTATTCTGAAGTTCTTCCAAGGTATCTTCTTCTAGGAATATGTTGTACTCCAAATATTTGTGGGTTCTGTGACTTCAAAACCAGTTTAGAGACTTAATCTGTTGTTGGTTTGAATGAAAGTCAGAGGTTACAGAAAGTCATGTCTGTTCTCCACTCTCTTGGCTCTACCCTGAGAGCTCCTGGACAAATAATTTAAACTTCCTTTGCCTCAGTTTCCTCAACTATAAAATGGGTATGATAATAATAACACCTACCTTCCAGGGTTGTTGTGAGGATCAAATGAAATAGTATTTGTAAAAGTGTGTCATACATAGGAGGCTATGGTTAAATAAAGGCTTAATAATAAAGGCTTGGTTTATTTCTTCTTTTTCCATGTCCATGATTTTGTTCATACTATCCCCTATGACTGGAATACTCATCTCTTCACTTCTGCTTTTTAAAATCTTTCTAATTTTTCAAGACATCTCTCTTGTGACCTCCTCAGAAATAACCTCCAAGTGACCTCTCCAGGTTCTACCCTTCACCATATTCTAATTCTCCAAATTTTAATACTTTTATCATATTCTATTTAGTATAATTTTTATGTCCTTAACATGTTTACTTATTTATTCTAATAGAGTATAAAGTAGAGAGACTTAGAGAGACTCTAAAATAACCAGAAAGTGACAATGTCTAGATTCTAAACTCATCTCATCCTGTCAGGAACCCAATTACTTATTCTGCACTACATGGATTCTTTGATTCCATCCTGAGTCAAATGAGTATCATCTGTCATGTCCCAGGTGGTGGTATTTATGCTGTACATCTCAACTTTTAGCCAGCTGGAATTGGCTGCTGAATATTTACTCAGGGCCCAGCCAACACCAGGATGGCATAGTTGCTGTCCTCTATGAGCTTTCAGAGGTCAGAGGATGATATTGGGAGAGAATAAGACTCTCCTAAGAAAAAAAACTAATTTTCCTATAGTACTGGCTTAGACAGCTGCCAACTCAGGCTGAGCCCTTAGTTAATGATGTAATGACAGGTAGAGGAGTGACCAAGAACCAAAGGCCATATGAGTTCTAGTTCTAGATGAGTTGTTAGCTGACAATGAATGTTATCTTAATCATTTCTAAAATTCTCAATTTCTTCATCTGTAACATGGAGATACTGTAGTATTGCTGAACATCTAACTTGCCATGCAAATGGAAGACAGATTTCCTTAAAAAGAATGGAGCTCTCTAGATCATTGAACCAGAAGCCCAAATCATTATAAAAACTCTGTGATCATTCAAAACTTTTTTTTAATTTTAATTTTTGTTGATATCTCTTATTGATATTACCTTCATTTCTGAAATTCTGGGTTATACAAATAATATAGGAAATAGCTACTTTCTCTAATCCCTAGGCCCTCTCAAATTTCCCAAAATGAATACTTCTGGTGCTGGAGAAAGAAGACTCTGAATTGCCAGTGCTAAATGTCTCTGAATTGCCAGGCCAAAGAACTAAGGAATAGAGAAAGTAGGAGACATTGTGCATATAGGGAGATATACAGAACTTCACCTACTTGTCAGTGCACAGCATACAGCTCAGGATAGTTCTGACTAAAGGTTATGGCAAAGACCTTTGTCTCTGGTGAACTGTGAATTGCCCTGTGTGGAAAGAAGCTGAGATGCCCTCAAGGAAATTACAATCAGAGGGGAGAGTCAGGAAGTGAATGATAAGGAAAATAAGTGGTAGAAAAAGACTGAAACTACTTAAAATTTCAAGAAGATATCTCAAAGACCTTGAATGTAAATAGATTGCCAGATTGAGTTCAGGTATCTACAAAAAAAAAAAAAATTTTGCAAAAAAAAAAAAAATCATAAAAAATAAAAAAATGATCTAACATAGGTTGAAGCCCTTTGGAATTTGAGAAGAATATGAAACTATAATACACTGTTGCTGAGTAACTTGAAAAAAAAAAAAAAGGAAATTATGAGAGTAGGATTAATGTCCAGCACAGCAAAAATAACAAACTGAATTTGAAAAATAGGAATCTGAAATGGCAAGCCAACTAAAGAAATAAAATTAAAACAAAAAACAAAAAAACAACTGAACAGCAATGCAAATATATGGAAGTGAAGACAAATATAGAAGCAAAAAATTAACATTGAAAGAAAGTTTGTTAACAAAACAGGTAAAATAAACTGATCTTGAAGATGGGATATTTAGATCATAAGTGTTCAAGAAGATACAAGAAGACAAAAAATCTAATACCATAATGAAGGAAATAATAGAAGAGAACCATCTAGAACTTCTGAACATAGAAAATAAAATTCCAATTGAAAGAATTCACAGATCACCTCCAAAGAAAAATGCAAATGTACAGACTCTAAGACATAACAATATTTGCAAGACATCAAGAGAAAGACCTTCAAATACAAAGGAAAAAAATGAATAATGAAAGTCTATTTTTCACCTACTAGAAAAAAGAGATGGGAATAAGGCATTTTCAAAAAATAATAGAGCTCACATTGCAGTCTAGAGTGATCTATCCTGCAATTCTGAGTTTAATCATATAGGAAAAAAGATGGATGTTCCATAATAAACAAGAGTTGCAAACATTTTTAGAAAGAAAACTAGAACTGAAGAGATTTGCTTCTTAAATGCCCCAAACAACAGAAATTGAAGAGCAATGAATAATTGCAGCAGGCAAAGATAGCAATAACAACAGTGACCACAGAGAGACTAATAAAACACTTCTTTCTAAATATTCATAAAAAGACAGGAATAAAGCAAAAAAGAGATAATAATGAAAAGGTGTAGAGGGGAATCTGGCAGTACTTTACCTACAGGTGAATGCTTCTTTTGTGAGTCTACATTACAATATGGGAGGTACTGAAAGGGGGCTGGTAAGCAAGGGAATAGAAAGATGTGGATGATCTCCTAGAATCAAATCAAGGCTCAGGGATAAGGACAAGGTAATCAGAAAGAGTAGATCCCACCCCTTCTGAGGGAGAGGAAGAGAAGATTAACTAGTAGAGGAAAGAAAGGAAGTCTTACTTTGTAGGTGGGAGCAGATTCAGTGATGAATATTCCTTTAGGTAAAGGGAGATGAGGACTTTATATTGGGTGAGGACTAGGAATTAGTTGTTAAATAGACAACTTGATCTGATAGATGGTGGTTGGAACCCCCATGCTCAACGGGCACTAGGAAGAGTAGAAGAGAGTGAACGTAGGGAGGAGACTTCTAGACAAATGTTAAAAAAAAAAAAAAAAAAAAAAAAGTCAACAAGAGAAGATATGGATCAAAGGTAAGAGAGGGAATCTACCATAGGACAGTGTTCTCTCTGACCCCCACCATATCTGACATTGTCCTGAAAGTGAAGAACAATGGAAAAGGGGAAATCATGGGGCAAGTTCTAGAAAACAGTAGAAGAAACATGTCTAGAAGGCAAAGCCTAGAATTGATACTTTTGAAGTTTTGATTGAATGATGAATATAGGGAAAAGAGATATTACCAGCTGTGCATGATTTAGTTTTTCTCAGCAATACAATGATCTATTACAGTTCTGAAAACTTATGATGAAAAATGCTATCCATCCCCAAAGAAAGAACTGATTGTATCAGAATACAGATTGAACCATGCTTTCTTACTTTTTGAAATTTAGTTATGATATTCCTTGGAGTTTTCATTTTGGGGTCTCCTTCAGGAGGTGTTCAGTTAATTCTTTCAATGACTATTTAACCTTCTGATTCTAGGATATCAGAGTAGTTTTCCTTGATGATTTCCTGAAAGATAATGTCTAGGCTCTTTTTTTTTTTTTTTCATCATGGTTTTCAGGAAGTCCAATAATCCTTATGTCATCTCTCCTACATGTATTTTCCAGGTCAGTTGTTTTTCTAGTGATGTATTTTACATGTTCTTCTATTTTTTTCATTTTTAAAAAATTTTGCTTGACTGATTCTTGATATCTCATTGAGCCATTCATTTCCATTTGTTCACTTCTAATTTTTAGTGAAATATTTTCTTCAGTTACCTTGCTTTGGTTCCTTTTGTGTTTGGCCAATCTAACTTTTAAATGAGTTGTTTTGTTCTTTGGATTTTTTTTCCATTTCCACAAATTCTGTTTTTCATAGAGTTGTTTCCTTTTTCCATTTTGTCAAATCTATTTTGTAAGGAATCTTTTTCCATTTAACTAAATCTATTTTGTAAGGAGTTTTCTTCAGATAATTTCTTCAGATAACCCTCTTGCAAAGTACTCATTTCCCCACCATTTTTTTCTAATTCTCTTTTAAGATCCTTTTTGAATTTTTCCAAAAGAGCCTTGCAAGATGTAATTCCTATGACCCTTAGGGGCTTCATCTGGAGACGATCTGCTTTTAGTGTCCTCAGGGTTTGAAATCTGTTCTTCTCTTTCTCCGTAAAAAATTATCTATGGTCAGAGTTCTTTTTGCTTTTTTGTTTATTTTTTTAAAGGTTGAGCTCTGCTTTTAGGGCAAAGGGGAAATTATCCAAGTTTCTTCTACAGGTGACAGTGGCTGTATTGGGTCAGTGCTGACTAACTTCTGGTGCTGGGTGGGTATGGCCAGGTCCTATGATATCTTGGGCTTTAGGGGCTCACTATTTGTCTTTTGTATTTGTATTGAATGTCTTACAGCTAATCTGCTGATCTACTGGCTTATGACCTGGACAGTGCAGCCAATATTGATACAAATTCATCCTGGTATTCTCCAGTGTGCAGAGCCCACCCCACCATAGGTTTGTGCACTGCTTGTGCTTAGGTGCCTGTATGTGCCTGTCTGCTCTTGAGCCATCTCCCTCTGTGCCCGAATGAAATAGACATTTTCTGGAGATTTTTCAAAATATCTTCTGCTGAAGATTTGTTACACTCCAAATATTTGTGGATTCTGTCACTCCAAAACCAGTTTAAAGGCTGGACTTGCTAGTAATTTGAGGGACATGGGAAGAGCGCAAAAAAAGACATCTCTTCTCTGTCACCTTGGCTCTACCCCCTCTACTTTTTTTACTTTATTTTTCTTGAGAAGTTTTTTGATTTATGTTTTCTTGACTAATATGGAAATATTTTGCATGACTACATATGGATAACCTATATTGAATCACTTGCTTCCTTTTTTTTTTTCTTTTTTTTTTTTCCCTTTTTCTGAGGCTGGGGTTAAGTGACTTGCCCAGGGTCACACAGCTAGGAAGTGTTAAGTGTCTGAGATCATATTTGAACTCGGGTCCTCCTGAATTCAGGACTGGTGCTCTATCCACTGCACCACCTAAATGCCCCATTTTTAAATAATTTTTATTTACCAGATATATTCATGGGTAATTTTACAACATTGACAATTGCCAAACCCTTTGTTCCAATTTTTCCCCTTCTTCCCCCCCCCCCAGATGGCAGGTCGACCAATACATGTTAAATATATTAGAGTATAAATTAAATATAATATATGTATACATGACCAAACAGTTGTGTACAAAAAAAGAATCAGACTTTGAAATAGTATACATTTAGCCTGTGAAGGAAATCCAAAATGCAGGTGGACAAAATTAGAGGGATTGAAAATTCTATGTAGTGGTTCATAATCATCTCCTAGAGTTCTTTTGCTGGGTATAGCTGGTTCAGTTCATTATTGCTCTATTGGAACTTATTTGGTTCATCTCATTGTTGAAAATGGCCACATCCATCAGAATAGATCATCATATATTGATCAAAACATATGCATGAAAATATAATGATGAATGTTGGAGGGGATATGGGAAAACTGGGACACTGATACATTGTTGGTGGAGTTGTGAATGGATCCAACCATTGTGGAGAACAATTTGGAACTATGCTGAAAAAAATTATTAAACTGTGTATACTCTTTGCTCCAGCAGTGTTTCTACTGAGCTTTCATTCCAAAGAGATCTTAAAGGAGGGAAAGGGAGCCACATGTGCAAAAATGTTTGTGGCAGGTTTGAGGCAAGAAACTGGAAACTGAATGGATGCCCATCAATTAGAGAATGGCTGAATAAATTATGGCAACCCAAAGACCCCAACTTTTGGGATAAAAATTCATTATTTGCCACAACTGCTGGAAAAATTGGAAATTAGTGTGGCAGAAACTAGGTATTGAACCAAACTTAACACCATTAGATCAAAATGGGTTCATGATTTAAGCATAAAGAATGAGATTATATATTAATTAGAAGAACATAGGATAGACCTCTGAGACTTGTAAAGGAGGAAGGAAATTGTGACCAAAGAAGAACTAGAGATCATTATTGATCACAAAATAGAAAATTTTAATTATATCAAGTTAAAAAGCTTTTGTATAAAAGAAACGAATGCAGACAAGATTAGAAGGGAAGCAATAAACTGGGAAAACATTTTTACAGTTAAAGATTCTGATAAAGGCCTCATTTTCAAAATATACAGAGAACTGACTCTAATTTATAAGAAATCAAGCCATTCTCCAATTGCTAAATGGTCAAAGTATATAAATAATTTTCTGATAATGAAATTGAAACTATTTCTACTCATATAAAAAGGTGTTCCAAATCATTATTGATCAGAGAAATGCAAATTAAGACAACTCTGAGATGCCACTACATGCCTGTCAGATTGGCTAAGATGACAGGAAAAGATAATGATGAATGTTGCAGGGGCTGTGGGAAAAGTGGAACATTGATGCATTGTTGGTGGAGTTTTGAATAGATCTAACCATTCTGGAGAGAAATCTGGAAATATATTCAAAAAGTTATCAAACTGTGCATATCCTTTGATCTAGAAATGCTATTACTGGGCTTATATCCCAAAGAGATATTAAAGAAGGAAAAGGGACCTGTATGTGCAAAAATATTTGTGGCAGCCCTTTTTGTAGTGACTAGAAACTGGCAATTGAATGGATGCCCATCAATTGGAGAATGGCTGAGTAAATTGTGGTATATGAATATTATGGAATATTATTGTTCTGTAAGAAATGACCTGCAGAATGAATACAGAGAGGCTTGGAGAGAATTACATGAATGCAATGTCAATGTTTTGTCAATGAAAAGCTATAATAATAATAAAAACTTTTATTTTTCTCAGTTAATATAGAAACAACATTTTTGTTACACATGTATGTTCATTTTTTTCTTTTTTTTATTATAGCTTTTTATATACCAAACATATGCATGGGTAATTTTTCAACACTGACTCTTGCAAAAACTTCTGTTTCAACTTTTCCCCTCCTTCCCTCCATCCCCTCCCCTAGATGGCAGGTAATCCCATACATGTTAAATATGTTAAAGTATATACACATATTTATACAGTTGTCTTGTTGCACAAGAAAGATCAGATTTAGAAAGAAGGTAAAAATAACCTGGGACAAAAAAAACAAAAATGCAAGCAAACAATAACAGAATGAGTGGAAATGTTATGTTGGGGTCTATACTCGAACAATCTCTAAAGCAACCAAAATAATAATAAACAAAATTCAGCCTAATAATACTATAGCTCATCACCACAACTATACAACAAAGATACTCCAATACTGACCTACACAATAATTTCCTAACGAATCAAACAAATCTACTGCCATAACCACCTCAACCTCCCCAGACATTATAAACCAAACCACCTCTATTAACAAAGTAAGCAATAACATACTTCTTTTCCTGGGTGTAGGTGGTTCTGTTCATTATATATCAATTGGAACTGATTTGGATCCTCTCATTGTTGAAGAAAGCTATGTCCATCAGAATTGATCATCATTTTTTAAAACATTTTTTTAATGAATCATATTGGGAGAAAAAAAATCAGAGCAAAAGCAAAAAACCATGAGAGAAAAAAAATCCCCCAAAACAAAAGTGAACAGAGCATGTGTTGATTTACATTCAGCCTCCATAGTTTCTCTGTAGTTGGATGGCATTTTTTTATCCAAAGTTTTTTTGGAATTACTTTGGATCACTGAGCTGCTTAGAAGAAGCAAGTCCATCATAGTTGATCGTTGTACAATTTTGTTGTTGCTGTGTACAATGTTTTCCTGATTCTGCTTGTTTCATTTAGTACTCTAATTCATAATTTTAAATGTGAATCGATTAGACAATCCAAAAAACTTATTGGGTAAGGAAATAAAACTCTACAATCTGCTACTTATAAGAAACATTAAAAAGTCAATGTTGAAAAATTACCCATGCATACGTTTTTAAAATAAAAAGCTTTAATTAAAAAAAGAAACATTAAAACATAAAGTGACATAGAAAATAAAGCTAAGGGAATAGAAAAAAAATTACTATGCATCAAATAAATCCTAAAAATCAGGAATTCCTATTATGCTATCAGACAAAGCATTCAAAGAATAATAGGGAATAAACAAGGGAATTATATTATGCTGAAAGGAACCATAAACAACAAATCAATCTCAGTAATAAAGTTATATGCTCCAAATGCATTAGCATTCAAATTCATAAAGGAAACATTATCAGAGCTTCAAGAAGACATAGGTAATAACAGAATAGTGACAGAAAACTTCAATATCTCTCTGTCTGTTTGGGGTAATTCTAACACAAAGATAAACAAAAGGGAAAATATGGAACTGAACAAAGTTCTGGAGAAACTAGAATTAAAAGATTGATGCTATCTTCTAAATAGAACAGCAAGAGGATTTCTCTTTATCACATGGGACCTTTCCAAAAACTGACCATATACTAGGGCAAAGATATTGCAAACAAATATATAAGTACAGAACTAGTAGATATATTATTTACATGTCAGAATGCAATAAGAATAGAAATTGGTTCAGAACCTCAGACAAAAGATGCAGACCCAAATGGAGACTTAACCATGAAACCCAAAGTAATGAATGGGACAACGAACAAAACATAGAAACAATGAATAACTATGTGAAGGAAAATGATAATAATGGGAAAAGATTCCAAAATTTCTAGGATGTTAAAGACTGTTAAAACAGTCTTCATGAGGCAAATAATATCCTTATACATTAACAAAATACAAAAAGAAAAGATTAATGAACTAAATATACATTAAAAATTGTAAACCCAACAAATAAAAACCCTAAAATAATCACAAAAGAGGAGATATTAAAATGAGAGGAAATATATAAATTGGAAGAATTAATTTCTGAAACTATCTCTCTTATATCTTGCAACAAATAATTTTAAAAAATTTTTTAAAAAGAGAAAAACATTCAGCAAAACTAATCAACACATGAACTGAGTATGACTATGTATTATTTCCACTTATATCCTCCCTTCTCCATTGCAAAGAAAAAAGGTAGGTACCTTTTCTCATTCTTCATGATCAAATTTCTTAACATTTAATTAAAAAAAACCATACTTTTTAATACTAGCATTTCCCCACTACTGCTTTGTGTCTATGAAATATAGAATACTACAGCTTTCAAAGAGTCAAAATTGTTAGTTCCCCAGAATGCAAAAGAGTGATATCATGGAACTGATGCTGAATGAAACAAACAGAAGCAGGAATACATCATACACAGCAACAGCAAGATTTTGCTATGATCAACTATGAAAGACTTTTTTTTTTCAGTGGTTCAGTGAATAAATTTTGGGTAGAAAACACCTGTATCCAGGAAGAGAACTGTGGACTCATGGTTTTCCCCTTTTGGTCTGATTTTTCTCTCCCAATATGATTCATAAAATATGTTTATTTTAAAAAGTTAGTATACATGTATAATCAGAAAAAAAAAACAGTTATTTTTTTTAAGTGGTGTACTTAGGTAGGTCTGGCATATTACCAATGCTGACACATTCAAGAAGTTGCACAAAAGACATTATTCCTAAGATGTATGACTGGGAAGTGCCAGCCTTACATTCCTCTCTTTCATATATAAAATCCATTACAACCTGGTTACAAACTACCTTTCCAAATTGTGCTCATTCATAAATATACTTTAGCTCAGCCAACCTAGCATTTTTCCTATGCTAAAGCCTTTGTATCCATTTTCTGTCTTTGCAATGGCTGTTGTGAACTGGAGTCAACTCAAACAACTTCCATTAGCTGATTGTTAAATTATCAGGGGGAACATTTACACCTCAGAAATAAGCAAATGCTACAAATGGGGGTTTGATTTATTATTTTGTTGATAATCTAGGTTTAAGAAAAGGATGGACAAATGTTAATAATTCAGAACAAACTTAGAAGTATTTTGTATGTATGTTTCCTCCCCCATCAGAGAGAGGTTGTTAAACATTTACCAGTCACACTTCTGTATGTCACCCACAGAAAAGAATGAAATTTTTTTGTACCTCTGCCTCTTAGTTTTCTTTAAAGTTAAACACAAGTTCTTTCTTTTGCATGACTTTTTTATTTTCCTCAGCTTCTAGTGTCTCCTTTTTACCAAATTAACATTTATTTTCAATATTTTATCATGTTTGTTAAATAATACAATTATTTTAATTAAATATTAATGAAATAATACAATCTAAAATATTAATTATAATAATATAACCATAATATTTGATTTTCTAATATTAATATTAAACATATTAAAATTATACAAGCGCATTCAGGGAAGAGATAGTTTTATTTTTGTTTGTGTATCCTCAATATTGTTAAGTGGTTAATAAATGCTTGTCGATTTATTGGCAACTCACAAACTACACTGATATTCATATAATGTCAAAAGACCTAGAGAGGAAGGTCTCTAGCTCTTTAGGAAGTTCTTTCATGAGGATTTATGGCATGGCAGGGATAAATAAACTCTCATAAAATAAAATTTATGGATGAGTTATATCTGCCCTACCTATTACTGAATTGTTGTGAGGATCAGTGGAGATAATAGATGTAAAAATGCTTCATAAAGCATAAATACTATATAATGGTAAGATAGTATTACTCTTCCAGTAACCTTTGCCTTATGTCTGGATGGAAATAAGTGACTTGACTTCTATTTGGGGTGAGGAGGAAATGAATTGGGAGGATATAGAGAGCAGTTTCAGATTTGGGAGAGGCCCAGTAAAAGAATATCTGCATGTATGTAGAAAGTATGTCTATGCTAATGTAGAAATGCTAAGTTTTAGCCAAAGTGGGGTAACCAAAATTGTACCCCTGGAAGCTGACATACACGGCATAGATTGCAAATATATTCCTTTAGTATAAATAATTGGGCTTATCACCTAGTTAAAATGAACAATCGATTAATAAGCATCTACCAAGCATCTATTATGATCCATTCCTCCCTATAAGAGCATGTACCTCTGGTGTTCTCCTAATTTACCCAATTCTCTCTTGTGGCTCCAAGAAGCTGAAACACGCTCATCATCCAACCCTGGCAAAACCCTTTTGGCAGAACGCTAAAGCAGGTTGAAGGTAACCAACAGGCCTCAAACTCATTGGTGAGTTAGGGGGATATCTACTTGAAGCATGAAGAGACTTCCCTTGGCAGAATGAGCTGATGAAAACAATTTTTTCCAATAGCCTTGATGGCCTCTGAAGTAGGTGCTATAAAGTGCTCAGAACACCAAGTAAAGTAAAGACACCAAGTCATCCATTGCATGCTAGTAATCCTGACTTTTGGCTTGCCACTGTACTTTGATGCCTGAAAGAGAGTGTATCTAATGACTTTTTGCACCTCTGCCTCATTAAAATTCAATTTACTTGCAAGCCAAGACATCACCTGTGATGTCTGTGGTCTACTTTGAAAATGAAAATTATGTTCCATGAACTGTTCTAGACAATGATGATATAAAAACAAAAGAAAAAAGAAATAATTCTTGCTTTTAAAGAGCTTAATGGGAAGCTTCTCTGCAATAGTTACTAGGTGAACTCTGACTTGGTCTATTGGTCTATAACCCTTCATTCCCAATAACATTTAAAGGCATATTTTATGCTCCTTGTTCCAAGTGCAGAAATTGCTTGTAATAGCTCTGCTAAGTAGTTAAAACATACTATGCAAGTGACTGATTATATCACTTTACTTTTTGAATTCTTCATCTAAAAAATAAATAAGTAATATATTCATTGCTTATTTCACAAGGTTACTGTGAGAAAAACATATAGTGAGGGAGGATTTTATAAAACTGAGTTCCTGTCATAGGTCAAGACCAAATGCTGGCTACTGTCAGCGAACATCAGTTGTAGCCTGGGAAATTGGTTAGTGAATTGTCCTATATCTGCTTCTTTTATTAAAGCTAATTTTTTTTTTGTTTAATGAGGTCTTTTGTCTTTATGGGCACATCCCATTTTTATGATATTCACATCTGTGAACAAGGACCATAAAAGATATCTGAATAGTGAAAAATAATTGGAAAATTATTTTGGAAAATTGAAAAAAAGCAAAATCATGGGTACAGTTTTATGTAGGTTCACTTGTCACTTGGCCACAGCTGGAACCAAGGTGAGGGGGGAACCTGTAATTTGGATAACAATTTAAAAACTAATGACTTCTTAAAATGCAGCAAATGGCACAGCTAAGAGGGAAATCTTCTAGTGAAATAGGAGATTTAGTTTATGGAGCTCTTAGACTGTGCTAATATAGATCTGGAAATGGCACAAGAGACCTAAGTTTTATATATATATATATATATATATATATATATATATAATCATTTATTATTTATATGTAATTATAATTATGTATAAATATAATAAATTATAATTATTTATATATAAATAAATGAAAATGTACACTTGTATATAATATATATCATATCATTCATATATATGTATATATATATACATATATATGTAAGTGTGTGTATATGTATATATAATCTGTCCTATTCTTGCCCTCAGGGAATGCTCATTGGCTTGGAGTAGCTTATTATTTCCTTGTTCTATCTCTTCTTCATGTGAAGACAAACACATTGCTTTCATGATACAGTGATGATTTTCATCATCAGAAATTTGTCCTTGCCCGATTAAATGAGCTATATACCCAGAATGTTCCTAGGTAATGCTAGGTTTGATCTAGATATCTTCAGGAGAGCGTGTTGGCTAGACAATTCTAGAAGCATGTATATTCTGGCTTTGGGGTCAGAACGATTACCTTAGACACCTACTATTTTCCATAAATCTCAACTTCTACATGCTTTTTTGATCATCTGTAAAATGAGGAAATTGGCTTCAATGCCCTCCAAAATTTATTCTAGTTCTAAATCCATGATTCTTTGACATTAGTGAAAATGATTTTGATCATCTTAGGCTTCCTATGAGTAATAGTATGGACCTTAGATGAAGATAGGTGTAGTCCTAAATAAAATAATGGCTGTATAATATTATTTGATGGCAATTAATATTTTATTGATAACTAAACTTTTTGTCATGCTTTACAATATACTATAAGCACCTTGAGAGCCACCTTGTCTTTATATCATCGGTGAGGTGCTTGAAACATTTTTGTTTAATTGCTTAATTTTTTCTTTCCTTTTTAAAAAAATTACTTTATTTTTAGCAAGGCATTTGGGGTTAAATAACTGTTGCAGAGTCACACTGCTAGTAAGTGTTGTGTGTCTGAAGCAGTATTTGAAATAAGGCTCTATTGACTCCAGGGCCAGTGATATATCACTGTGCATTTAATTGTCTAAAGGATGTCCATCTCATCATGCCCTTTTCATGAGCCTGAAATTCTACCCTTAGAGATTGATTTCTGGGGGTTAAGCATTTCCCTATCATCTTGTCCAACATAAAGCTTCTTTCTCATCTTAAACACTTTGAATCCCTATCTGCCTTCAAAATTCAATTCCTGTGACTCTTCATATAGTAATGAAAATAAAAACCTTACTGGAATTATTAGCTGACCTGATGATTTTATATGAAAAGGGGTCTGATATGAAAACATTGGGTAAATGGAGGATTAAAAAATCAGGTATAGCTGGTATTAGAAAAAGGTGATAGAGGTTTTGATCTAAGTCAGAATTCTTCTGAAACATACAATATAGCTTAGAATATATCAAGAATAATTATTTAATAACATAATGAATGAGGTTGCTGGTTGGAGGGGAAGCTCCATTTCTACCCCAGAGTACAGGGGCCTTGTGCTGATGTCCCAAAGCATCTGTCTCCTATCCTTCAATTGAAGTTAGATTTTTTGCAATTTTCCAAGAGCACAAAAGTTCCTAGTTATGACACCATAGACAAGACAGTGTTACAAAGATAGAACATAAATAAATTTTCTAGGAGCTGGCTTCCTTCCAGGTCACACCAAAGATGCTTTAGATGGATTCATAGTTGAGGATCATAGATCTAGAGATGGCCAACTAATCCAACTCTCATTTTATAGATTAGAAAACTGAGACTGTAAGAAGGTAAATTGCCCAAGGTCAGAGGAAGGGGTAGAAGCAAATTATCTTAATTCCTTTTACTAATACTTAATGGTTGTTATATTATATTGTTGTATTGTGTTATGCTATATTGTATACAAAATACCAGCAAGTCAATCAGTGAACTCTAACTACTTGAAAGAAAGGCAATGGAAATAAGATGAAATAAAAGAAATAAGAAAAAAACAATAAATAGAAATAAAAGAAATGGAAAAAGTAGTCCTTGCTCTCAACAAACTGAGATGTTAATGTATGTATAAGAGATAATAGACAAAAGAAAGCTAAAAATGAAGTAGAATAAGGAAAGAGAGAATATACCTGGTGCTGTGCATATCAATGAAGGATAAGCCCAGAGGGAAATGGAATAGTGGCTGGCATGGACTCCCTTCTAAAATTAAAATTCTCTACCCTCCAGCCAGAGGAAAAGACTTTCAGAAGTAGAAGGTTCCAATGAGGTGTGAGTTATGGGACTGAAATTATCTTTTAGAACAAAGAGTTTCCTGGGTCATGATGGAGGCAGATGAATGCAAAATGAAGCCATCCTAGGTGTTAGATCAGATACAGAAAATAAAATATGGTCTCTTTTTTTCTTCTTATGGGTATTCTTTATTAAAGCTTTTTAATTTTCAAAACATATGTGTGGATAACCCTTGTAAAACCTTGGGGCCCAATTTTCTCCCCTTCCCCCCCACCCCTTCTCCTAAATGATAAGTAATCCAATATATATTAAACATGGTAAAAATATATGTTAAATCCTACATATTTCTATAATTATCTTGCTGTACAAGAAAATCAGATCAAAAAAGGAAAAAAAAATGAGAAAAATAAAAGGCAAGCAAAGACCAACAAAAAGAGTAAAAATGCTATGTTGTGAACCAAACTCAGTTCCCACAGTTCTCTCTCTGAGTGTACATGGCTTTCTTCACAAAATCATTGGAACTGGTCTGAATCCTCTCCTTGTTGAAAAGAGCCAAATCCATCAGAACTGATCATAAAATCTTATTGATGCTGTGTACAATCTTCTCCTGGTTCTGCTCATTTCACTCAACATCAGTTCATGTAGATCTCTCCAAGCCTCTCTGAAATCATCCTGCTGATCATTTCTTATAGAACAGTAATATTCCAAAGTATTCATATACCATAATTTATTCAGCCATTCTCCAGATGATGGGCATCCAGTTTCCAGTTTTTTCGCCACTACAAAAAGGACTGCCATAAACATATAAAATATGGTCTCAAGGAACTTCCTTAAGGAATTTATGCTTCAGCAAAAATCTTACAAGGGAATCACATATTGGTTTTAAAATGTCATCCTTTTTACTTTATAGTCACATTTCATATTTCTGTATATTTCTTAACACAAAATTATATATATACATATATATGTCATTGCTAAATATGTATTGAATTGAAATTGTCAAATGTCAATAGGTAGTCTAAACTGGAGTACCAACAAACAGTAGCATGTGTGTGTGATTGACATTTAATGACTTGAGTCCTTATAGGGAAGGGGATTCCCTTAGCAACTGATTTTAATGGATAACTGTGCAACACTGTTGAGGGCCTTCAAGCTTAGTGAGGTCACTGGGGTTTTTTAGATCTCCTAAGTATTATTACCAAGTCATCTCTTGAAAACTGCTATGTTTATAGTTTACTTATGTGTTCTTACACTAAGTCAATCCTACAGTATATAATTACCATGTAAATGTGTGTGATTATACACAATGGGTGTCCTTTCTCAGCCCCAGGAGCATACATCAGCTAATGGCACTGGTGATTAGTGAGCAATTACATTTTCACAAAAGTACATAAATGCTGTAAACATGGAAACAAAAAATTCTGCCACTGGCCCTTGGGAATGAGATTTTAGTTATAAAGTGATGCATTTTGTGAGAGGAGGAATTATATGGGAAATTGGTGATGATAATTGAGAGAGAAACAGAGACTAAAATTTGCCTTGGGTCCAAATTGGCTCCAGGGACAACCCCTGATTCAGTATCCTATGATCTCTTGATTCTTGGTTTCTATGCTCATTTCTTGATTCTGACATCCTGAAGGCTTTCATGCTAGGCTCTTTCGGGTTTATGTGTAGTTGTAGCACAAAGTAGGCACTTCATAAAGGCTTGTTGATTTGACTTGACTAAGACACGAATCCCACAGTGGTGAAATAGATGGCTACCATGCACAATCTAGTTAACTTAAATAGACATTACAATGACCTTTTGGTGCTCTTTCATCACTAAGTCCTAAAGATGTGCAGGAGGATATCTAGGACAAAGCTATGCTTAACATTGCCTGGTAAATTTTCAAAAGGGAATTTAGCAAAAGCTGCAATACAGTATTGAACTTGAAAGACCCAAGTTGAAATCCCATCTTTGACACAAGTTAACAAGTCTGAGATTTAATTTCCTTATCTATAAAAATCATAAGATTTACATTAACTATTCCATAACATTACAATGAGTTAAGTACTACAAAGGTATATGTCTAAAAACATATCCACCCAATTTGCATATATGCACACAATACATTTATGCATATATTAATACAGACACACATACATATGCACTGCACACCTGTGCAACATCCATCCATCCAAATTTGCATAAATATACATGCATGGATACATATGCATTCACATGCACAAATGGCTGTATACATATGTACATGTACATATACCTATATATATGCCTGCATAGATATACATGCATACAAATATGCATAAATATGTGTTCACATATACATACATACTTATATATGTATATACATGCATACTTATTTTCATACATATACAGATGGATATAATGTCCATATATATGCATAGACACATACATATGGAAATAAATATATAAATATGCACACATATATGTTATGAAGTTGCGGATACACAGCCAGTTTTGAAATCAAGAAAACCTGGATTCAATTTCTGCCTTTAGCACATCCTAGCTGAGTGACCCTGGAAAAAGTCCTTTAACTTTTCATTGTTCTGGAAAGTTCTTAAAGATCATACATTGCAGAGGAGGTACCAGTTTGCTTTGGTAGAGAAAATTCCTTAGACTGGTAGATCCCTAAACCAAAGAAATTACACTTCCAGCTCTATCCTAACAGATACTTCACTGGCTTTTTGTGAGAATCACATAATATAAAATGCATAAAATACTTTCCAAATAAATGTCAATTATCATCATGTTCTACCACAGCTACCTCCTACCTCCCCCTAAAATTCCATTTTTTTATTTTTCAAAAATGGCTGAACTGAGAGGAAAGGAGAATCTAGACAAATTAACATCTGCCCCCTTCTGGTTATTACCTGGTTTCAGGCCTTTGGGCTTTGGAATGGAAAAATGGGGCTTCAATGCAATTAAAAAGAAGGTGCTGCAGGGATCTTAGAGCCTGGCACTTTAGAGACCAATTACCTGCATCTTTGAAGGTCATGCTTCCTGGAACTTTTTGGGTAAGTATAGGTCAGAGTCCAGGAAGCACAGTACTGGTCTGAAGTGAATCCTTGCAATACATAGCTTGTGCTTGGGAAACAAATAAGAAATTTGTTTGTTCTGGGTGGTGTCTGATATATTGGTTGGGATTTAATTTATTTTTTTTTCACCCAATCTGTATCTCTCCAATAGTAATAGACACAGAAAAGAAAGAGCAAAGGGAAGCACAAGGTGGAAGCTCTTTTGAGCCTGTTGGTAAAGTGAATGAATTCAGCTACCAGATTCATTACATCTGTCAAGTTGCCTACAGAGAGGTGTGAGCAGAATGGTCCTTAGCCATTTACCTTGGAAAGGGTGAAAGTGCTTTAGCCCTGGCTAGGGAATTTCTGAGACACTTTTGTCTTAGAAAAAATGCCAATTAGGCCAAATCCTTATCGGGCTTTGAAAAATGCCCAGGGATAATAACAATAATGGTTGACATTTATAAAGCTTCAAGGTTTATGGAGCTCTTTACATATATTATCTCATTTGATCCTTACAATCTCCCTGAGAGGTGGGGAAGTACAGAGGTGAGAAGAAATCCCCATAGGCAGCTAGATGTGTCAGGTTTCTAAGAGAGAGAAGGGAAGGAGCTTTCCCTGAGATTTCATTGGCACAGACAAATCTAAGATGAGGAAATTTTGCCAATGCAGGGTATTATCTTTCCTTTAACAAATAATCTTAGGAAACTGCCTAGAGCCCAGCTTCTTAAATTGTGGTTGCAGCCCCATATGGAGTCTCATAGCTGAATGTGGTGATCATGAAATTGTGATTTATTATCAGCAAATGTTTGATTTGTACATCTATTTTATTTGCCTTTATTATGCACAGGGTTATGTTTTGGACAAAAATGTGGTAATGGAAAAAAGTTTAGGGCACTTAGAAGTGGAGTGAGTTGCAGAGGATCACATAGCCAGTATTTTTTTCCTATTTCCAAGGTCAGCTCTCTATCAACTTCTTCATTACTCTAATTTCTACAGTCTTTTATAGGCAGCTAAATGAAACAATGGAATGAGTGGGGAACTTGGAATCAAGAAGATCTGGATTCAAATCTGGCCTCAGACACTTACTAACTGTGTGCTCCTGGACAAGTCACTTAACCCTATTTGCCTCAGTTTCCCCATCTGTCAAATGAATTAGAGAAAGTAATAGCAAACCACTCAAGTATCTTTTTTTTTATTAGAACCACTCAAGTATCTTTGCCAAAGGTACTCCTTCTCCAAAACCAGTCATGAAGAGTCTGAAATTATTGAATAACAAGTATTATATTTTAAGATTCAGAAAACACCTTACTTACAATAACCTTGTAAGTATTATCTTACATTTACAAATGAAATAGGTTTAGAGACTGTAATTTAAAAAGAGGGAGATGTTAGAGAAAACTTTAGATGATAATTACTTGGTTGAAAACAAAAAATAAAAAGGAAATCAAGAAAGTATTTTTACGTATATATGATTTTTATAAAAAAAAAGTCACATTCAAAAGAAAGGAAAAAAGTCATTGAGTGAAAATTGTCTCTCCTATTCTCTTGAATAGAAGGACCTTTCTATTCAGGGACCAATCTTCTTCTGTGTGATCCCTTGAAGCAGATGGGGGGCATGAGACAATCTGGGACCAAACAAAAGCCTTATGATGACACAGCACCATCACTGCTCAAGCCTTTCATTGCAGGGGTACCATATGACTTTTAACCATTCATAGTATGGTTGATGACAAGAGACTTTCTTCATGGACAACTGTAAACACAACACAGGAGACCAGAACATAAACACAGAAGTCAGCTGGGTAACCAGATACTTGAGCACTGCACTGGTATTGATGAGTTTTAGATTTGGGATACCCAAATGAAAATGAGGTCTAGTGGCAACTCAAGTAGTTCTCTGTAAAGGAATTTACAGACCCGAAAACCTAGATTGATAAAAGAGGTTTATTATGGGGATTGGAAGTAAGGTTAAAGTCTAGTTAAGAAAATAGGTAAGGATAAAGAGAGGAGAACACTGGAAACATTCCAGTGGGCAGAGAGTCCTTGGGGTGCCAGGTGGGGTGCCAGGCATGGTGCTAGCATGTTTAGACTCTCTGCAAAGAGAGGGCTCCAGTCTGGCTCTTTTATAATAGAGGGCTTTGGCTACAAGCTGAAGGGGGCTCGTGGGTAGAGTCCCAGGTTGGCCCTTGGCTGGGTTTCAGCCAGGGTTAGAATTTGAATTGAATTCAATGGGTTTCAGGACTAAGCTGTCCCCAGCCAGATAACAAAGATGAAACTGTTTGTTCTTGGGATGGAGTCCCCTCACTGAGGCAGAGTTGAAGAAGATTTTCCCCTTTAAGGATTTTTCAGAGTTTTGGGGTTCCCTCTTCAGTCTGTTCATAAGGGTCTTATCTAGCTCTCTGGTCCCTCTTATTTTTTCTTCCTGAATTCATAGCAAGTTTTGCAGTATAAAAACATCAGCCAAGACACTGGGCTTCCAAACTGGGGAGAGGATATTGATCCCATTGTAGTTATTTCCAGTGGTTCTAGTCTTGAAGTCAGAGTCCTGGGTTTGATTTAGGTTTTTCTACTCTGCATGATTTTGGATAAATTACTAAAATTCTGGGGCCTTAGTTTACTTATTTATAAAATGAGGAATTTGGGCTAGATGAGTTTTCAAGTCCCTTCTCTCTCTAAATCTATGATATATGATCACTTGTATCATTGCTGCTGAAGGTAGTAGGAGACAGAAAAAACAGGGGAAAATATTTCAAGGATGAATTAAGGAATTTCTCTATGTTTGTGATTTTATCCACTGTGATACATATATGAATTGTCCTAAGATTATAAGTTGTTCTGTGCTCAAAGGGATATCAAACTGTACATACCCTTAGATCCAGCAGTGTCTCTACTGGGGCCCTGTATTCCAAAGAGATCATAAAAAAAGAAAAAGTACCCATATATGCAAAAATGTTTGTGACAGCCCTTTTGGTAGTGGCAAGAAAATTAAAACTGAATGGATGCCCGTCAGTTGGAGAATGGCTGATTAAATTATGATATATGAATGTTATGGAATATTACTGTTCTATAAGAAATGATCAGCAGGATGATTTCAGAAAGGCTTGGAGAGACTTTGCATGAACTAGTGCCAAGTGAAGTGAGAAGAATCAGGAAATCATTGTATCTAGCAATAAAAAAATTATGTGATGATCAATTGTGATGGACATTGCTGTTTTCAACAATAAGGTGATTCAGGCCAATTCCAATAAACTTGTGATGAAGAGAACCATCTACACCCAGAGAGAGGGCTGTGGGGACTGAATGTGCATCATAACATCATATTTTCATCCTTTTTGTTGATGTTTGCTTGCTTTCTTTTTATTTCTTATTTTTTTTTCATTTTTTGATCTGATTTTTTATTGCACAGCATGATAAATATGGAAATATGTTTAGAAGAATTGCACATGTTTTAAACCTATATTGGATTGCTTGCTATCTAGGAGATAATGCATATATTTTGAAAATAAGAAGTTATTATTAAAAAAGGATTATGAGCTGTTGTTGAGTCATTTCAGTGTGTCTAACTCTCTGTGACCCCATTTGGGATTTTCTTGGCAAAAATACTATAATCCTTTGTCATTTTCTTTTCCAGTTTCATTTTTATGGTGTGGGAAACCGAAAACAAACAGGATTAAAATGATTTTACCCAGGGTCACATAGCTAGTAAAGTATCTGAAGTTGGGACTTGAAACTCATGTCTTCCCTCACTCCAGGCCCAAGGCTCTATCAATTGTGCCACTTAGCTGCCCCCAATCCCTGAGGCTATGGGGCACAAAGAAATAAATTTAGGATGCTTAATGACCTATACTAAGAATAATTTCCTATTTGTGAGTACTTAATGTAGTTGATTGGATATCTTGCTTCTCCCACCCATTTCCTAATTGCCTAAAAAAAGCTAAACTAGGAATAAAAAATCATGCAAAACAAGAACCTCTAAAATAATTAATAAGATTCTCTGAATTTGGAAAATTACTCCCTTTGTGCATTTTCTATTAGTATAAGTATTTTAGCTTGGATTTGTATAGGAGGATGGGGAAATGTAATAGGAACTTGAGAAGAATAGTATTGAGTTGTTTAAGAGGTTCCTGAGCTAGATTTGGTCTTCTGAGGTTTGCTAGGCATATGACTGTAGCTTCCTAGCCTCCTGAAACCCCTGGATAGAACAGAGCAAATGCCTGCTCCATGTTGACATTTGGTCATTTGCCTTAATCAATCATACAACTCTTGAGTCAAATGACAAGGACCATCTTCACAAGCTCTAGGTTGTCCTGTAGTCCCCTTCTATGCATTTAAAAAAGTAGTCTAAAAGTATCAGAGAATGGGAAACCTGTGAATCAGGCAAAAAAGCATTTGCTTCAGTGATTGGAGATAGGAAGAGAAAATACCTGGTTACTGAATCAGTATCATAAACCAATTCACATTTGGAAGGATCAAGTTTTTAAATCATAAAGAAACTGAAAGGACATTTTATCTAGTCCCCTAACCTGATGCCTACATGATAAAAGAACATTGTATTTGAACACTTCTAGTGATGAGAAACTCATCTTGAGTTCCCTTGATTTTCAGACAACAATCATCATTTTTAGAAGAACATCTTTATGTTGAATCAAAATTAATTTCCTTTTAGCTTCTATCTATTGGTCTTGATTCTATCCTTTGGAGCAGCGACATAGCAAGGGTAGATAATTCCTGTTGCTCAAGGCTGCTCTTTTAGTATCTGAAGACAGGTATAATTTCCACTGCTTTGGATTTCTTCCCTAAGAAAAATATTTCTAGTTCTTTCAGTTATTCTTTATTGTAAGTTTTGTTGTAAGTTTTGTAAGTTTTCTCACTATCTTAGTTACTCTCCTTTGCATGACCTTTAGATTATCAAAGTCCCTTTTAAAATATTGTGATCATAGTATTTATCAGGGTTTTTTTTTTGGTGTTTACTATTCAAGACATTGTATAAGCACTCAGGAGCACATATCAATCATCCAATCAATACAATTTTGAAACCCCAATTCTATGCCAATACTTACTGGACACTGGTTACACAAAGACAAAAGGGAAAGGGTTTTAGTTCCCAAGAATTTTTTATTTAATAGGAGGGGTATGAAGCCCACTTTCCATTTTTTTTCTAAGTGGGGGGTAGTGGTGATACAATATTCTTTAAGAAGACTTCAATTATACAACAAATATTTATTGAATATTATAGGCTAGATGGTAAGCTCAGATTTTTATAAGATGGAGAAGATTAATTTCCTGTCTTCTCTGGGACTTCACTACCTGGTTGGCAGATTATAATGCAAATATGTGAAGTGCCTAGAGAGTCATACAAGATGATATACACAGAAACTAAACTATGTGCTATGGATTATAAGTGCAGAATAGACCATTGTGGACATGAGCAGTTGGGAAGGGAAAGTATAAGTTGGGCCTTAGATACCTGGATAGGAATTAGGCTGATTGAGGGAAAGACATTCTAACTTGATCACACTGGTTGGGGATAGAAGGGAGATAGTTGATTTGTTCAACAAACTTTCATTCAGCCTACTATGATCAATACAAGAGACAGTCTGGTGTTACTGATAAAGCTGGCCTTGGAGCCAGGAAGACTTGCATTCTTTTATTCTCTTTGCTTCTCAGTAAATCACTTAAATTTTCTATGCTCTAGGCAACTCTCCAAGCCTAGGAATTGTAGAGAATGTTTCATCTTATATTGGTAGAAGGAATTTTCTTATTTAGGAAGGAGTATATGTATGAGTATGTATATATGACATAATAGTATATGCAAAGAATAACATTCAATACATACACAACATTTTGTTACATATATATATATATAACTTATGTATGTATTGTATATGTCTTACATATTTATCATCTGTGTCTATCTATATCTATCTATCTATCTATCTATCTATCTATCTCTCCCTCCCAATCCATATTTCCTGTCTCTTTTGTAAAATGTACCATCTCTTAACTACTAGATAAGATATAAAGATAAACTATTTAGGAGCCTTCCAATTGAGTAGGTTAGAGAGAAGGCATGAACACATATAAGTATAATGAGATTTTTATTATTATATAAAAGGAGTATAAGTATTATGAGATGTAGCAGAAATCACATATAGAGAGGGAGGATTAGGGAATTCTTTCTAGTGAAGGTGCTATTTAACTTAGTTATTGAAGGATGGATAGAAAGTCCATAGGAAGAGATACAGGGAGGAAAGAGGAAGGACATTTTAAGTGTAAGAAACCATGTGGTCAAAGGTAAGGAGGAGTCAGAACTTATTCTCCCATCTTCAGTACCTGTACAGGTCCATGTGCGTGCTCACACACACATACACACACACACACACACACACACACACACACACACCCTTCTCTACCTAAAAGTCATGATCAAAAAATGATCCTAGATATCATCCTTCAAGAAATTATCCATAAGAACAGAGGAATATGTTTTAGCAAATTTTTTTGTAAAATCTACATAAACTAGGATAACAGAAGATTGATGAGGAAGTGATGAATCAATAAGTAGAATAAGACAAACACTTCCTACTCACTCTATTCTTTATCTATAATTCTCCCTGGTTTCAACTCCATGGAACAAGATAACCCCTAGCTGTCTATCTCATTTTTCATCTTCTTTTTGAGCTTTGTTTCTTTCCCCCCAGATTGCAAATTTTTTGAGAGTCCTCTTTTTCTGCAGTTTTTTTCTGCATTTGGCATTTAATAATTGTTAATTGAATTGAATTGAGTTCTGCCTTTTTGTTGTCAATTATCATTATCACATCCATTCCTAAACAAAGGTCCTATTGTTTATTTGATCCTACTTTTTCCTCCCAGAATGGCTTTATTAAGATTGTTATCTTCTCTCACCAATCTTGGCTCATTCTGAATTTCAGCACATTTTTATAGGATCATGCCTTACTTTGTTCATTCTCTATTATCTGCTTTTGCTTCTCTTTTCTTTCTCCTTTTAAATTTTGTTTTACTTATAATTTTATGTTATATTCAGTTCCAAATTCTCTCCCTCCATTCCTTCCCCTACTCATTGGGAAGGCAAAAAAATAAAATATTCATTACACATATGAAACCATCCAAAACATATTTTTAAGTAATCTGTTTTGAAAAGAATAAAGAAAGGAAAAACAAATAAAAAAATGTTTCGATCTTCACTGTGAACCAATCACCTCTGTCTGGAAGATTTTTTTTTTAATTTTTTGGTTGATTATTTTTACAATATTGCTGTTACTGTGTACACTGTGTACACTCTTGGTTCTTTTCACTTCACTTTTCAACAGTTCATAAAATCTCCACAGGTTTTTTTTTTCTTTGAAACCATCCCCTTTATCATTCCTTACAAAACATAATAGTATTTCATCACATTCATACAGTACAACTTCTCTACATGCTTCTATTTTCAACATATTTCTTTTTAAAAAAGCTAAGATGGTCCTTGTAAATTCACATAGATCTTTCAGAAAAAAAAATTTTTTTTTCTTTCTCCTTGGAATTGCTTCTCTTTAAAATTTCATTCTGGAGATTCTCCTATTCCTTCTGAGATGACTTCTGTAGAATTTTAGTCATGGAGATCCTTCCCATTATTTCTCTGAATTCTTTAAAATTGATTTTTCCTGAATTTGGGGGACATATTTTCTGTGTAAAAATTTCTTTTCTCATCACAAACTTGTGATAGAATGATTACTTCCTCTTAGTGGTCCCATCATTTCTGCTATAGCAACAATTTCCCTCCTTCACAGCATTCTCTTTGTTTCTCACACAGTTTCCTCCCCACTTCTCCTACCCTAAACCCTTCAAGCTGTTCCTCATTCCAGGATTGTTCTCCTTTATTCTTCACAGAATTTATTTACTTATTTACTTCACAGAATTCCTATCTTCATTATTTGACAATCATCCATTTAGAGATGGTACTTGTAGTCATGGGAGCAGATGATATCATATAGACAGAAGAGAGAAAAGGGTCTGGGGGACATTCATGTGAAGTAGATGGATATTTTCTTTTTGAGTCGTGATGACAAAAATTACTGTAGTGTGAACACACTCATTCAATGAACAATTTATTAGGGACCTGGGCTGTGTATATATTCAATATTATTCTAGACATTTTTGTAGAGTGGGTATGTAAAGGGAGAAGATGTGATTCTTGTTGTTCTTAAGCTTAAAATCCATGAAATTATTGAAGATGAGAAAAGACCTGTTTCTAAAATGATGATCAGGAAAACCTTGTGCTCAGGTCAAGTCAGTGGTAGTTTAAGCTATTAAACAGATTGATGTCCACATTCCTTGCAGCATTTAGCAACCTTTCCATCAAATAAATAGCTGAAAGAGTTCCTGACACTTCTCATATAGTAGAAAGAAAAGCCTGATTCTCCATCTTTATGAGGCTGTTGGACCCAACCTCACACAAGGTGATGGACTGAACTGAGACTTCCTGGATAAATGTGTGGACTACCATTCTTCTTCAATCAGGTCCTTGGGCATCTTCAACATGGTCCATAAGAAAGACGACAATGAGTGAACAATTAGCATTAGTTAAAAGTTACTTGATAGCAAACATCAAAGATCTGTCAGATCTCAGCCAGTTTTCTGGGGCTCACAGGGAGGTAACCCTTTAAAGATAGAGTAGTGGTGACAGAGAAATGGTAATCTATGAGGCTGTTAAAATTTTTACCTGCCTGAATGAACTTTGTTAGTTCTAATGGCTTCTGTTCTATTATAACCTTCCCAGACTATGAGAGATGACTCAGGTGTTGAAGTCTTCAGCAGAGTCCACCTCAAGCCAACTGCTTCATTTACCTGACTCAAGGATTTCAAAACTAAAAAGGGAAAAAAATACAGTTTTCAAGGAGTCAGGACTCCTTGGTTATCTATCTCCTTTGAGACAGAGACAGATTGTCTTCTCTCAAGGTGAAGCACTTCAGAAAAATCTAAGAGGTTTGAAAAAAGAAAAAAAAACCCTTTTTGGTATAACTCAAGCTTCTACTTGAACAGCTAGATGGTATAGTAGATAAGAGCAGTGGACTTAGAGTCAGGAAGACTCATTTTTAGGAGTTCAAGTCTAGCAGAAACACTTACTAGCTATGTGATCTTGAGTAAGTCATTTACTCTTGTTTGCTTTTAACATAGTATATGTTAATATAATAACATGTATTCTATTGTTACTGTATTAAATCTTTTGAAGCATTTATTTAGCATTTTAATATTTGCAAAGCACTATATATATATATATGCTATCTCATTTGATAGGGACAATGATAGAGTAAATTATTTCTAGCAGGCTAGAAACCATTAACAGACATGGCAAGATATCAGAGCAATGAGGAGATGGAAGGTTAAATGCATCCAAGAACCAAAGAAAGAAAGCCAATACTTTGTAAGTGTAGGTCAGTGAAGTGGTAGCTGCCCCTATTCTTTTCCAAAGTCGGACTTCTTTAAGCTTCTATCTTCTATCGCTGAGACGTGATCTTAGACATAATCTTTTCAGTACTTGGGTGGGTATGGACCATAATGTTCTGCACCCTGCCCATGTAGAAACACAGGTTGTCCCCCCCATTTAATCTTTAATCTTTATTGCCTTATTGTCTTCTTTTTGGAACACCTAAGAAAAAGTACAAACAAAATTATCAGATGGAATTTTTTCTGCCAGTGGAATCAAACCCAGAAATATATTTAGGCTGAATCATTCAAACCTTAGGTCATAGAGATCCAGAATCAACCATGCCAATGCCAATTCTTTGCTTCTCAAATTCTTGGGATCCTCAAATAGGAAGAAGTCCTTAAATAATAGGAAGCCTCAGTTTTTCATATTCTTTTGTTTCCATTTGGATTGGTTCCTTAGTCCAATATTGTCAGCTTTTTTTCTAAGTGATGCTGCATTTCTAGCTCCAGATTTAATGGGTTTAATCAAAATTTAATGTCAGGAAATTGGTTATCCAAATTGGTTATGTGCATTTCTAATTTGGTACAATGGTCAGGTGTGTGTTCTTTTAAGCTCATTTGGGGCTACCTATCCCCGTTTTTCTGAGAGTTTAACAGTGAATAGCTCTCAGCCATTTCTAGTTAGTATCTCCAATGTGTAAAACAGCTATGTTAATACAATAGATGTCGAAGGACCCCATCCTCCTGCTTTCTGCACCAGTGAGATCTTTTCACTCTTCCCATTTTGCCTAAGGAATCCTGGCAACTCTCTTTATTTTATTCCTGCTTGTTAACTCATTCTTGCATTGACCTGGGTTCAGATTTCCCAATTGTTTCACTCTGTTTTAGATAATCAGATATATTACTCTGGTCCTAGCCAAATTTAGATGTACTTAAAACAAAATACTAAGATTACAACTAAATAAAAGCTTAACCTTGTCCATTCTCTTCCCTAAGACTCACTCCGACCAAACCAGTCCAAGAATATTGTAGTTTGGATGATGTTGATTCATTCACTTAATGAATCAAACAAGTATTGAATACTGTTATATACCATGCTGCAAAGTGAAGAATATAAATAAGGTAATGTCCTTGCCCACAAGGAAATTGTTATCTGTTGTTCAGTCGTTTTTCTGTCATGTCTTACTTTCTTCATTTGGGGTTTTCTTGGTAAAGATACCAGAGTGGTTTGCTATTTCCTTCTCCAGCTCATTTTATACGTGAGAAAATAGAGGCAAACAGCATAGTGATTTGCCAAGACTCACAAACTACTAAGTGTTTGAAGATGGATTTGAACTCAGAAAGATGAGCTTCCTGATTCTAGGTTCAGCAATCTAGCCACTGGGCCGTCTAACTGTTTTCAGATTGTTATATAGTAATTGTAAATTGTTATAAATTAACTGCTGAAACTTAGGTTCTACATTAATAAAGAGATTATAGGACCATAGAGTTGAAGGCAGAAGGCCATTTAGTCCATTCCTCTTGTTTTACAGATGAGAAAGCTGAAGACAGCAGATGTCAGAGGAGGGATTTGAACCTATTCCTTTAACCCTAAACCTCTCTCCATTTCCTGGGTTTTGTATTTACTTATCTCTGAACATTTCTACTCACTGGCTTACCAGTTAAATGTCTTTTAAAGAGAGTTATGAATTTCATTTTTTTTTGTCTTTGCATATTCAGTCCCCAATATAGTGCCTGTCCCATAGCAAAGACCTAATTAATACTTGTTGAATACATGCATAAATAGAGGTTTTCCTCATTGAAATAAAATTTAAAAGTTGGTTAATTTCCTAGGGAATTCTAAAGAGAGACTTAGCTCTTTCCTTGAGGCAGTGTTTTTTTTTTTGTTTGTTTGTTTTTTGTTTTTTTCATGGTTGATATATACAATTGCTTCAACTATCCTCTTCTTTTTGATTGCATAGATGTGACTTTTATCTTTCACTGGAATCACTTTTGGGAAAGAGAAAAAGATAAGCGAAAGTTCTTTGGTTTTCTAGGTGCCAGAACTCCTATTTTCGTGTTGGCATGGACACCAAACCAAAAGTATGACTATAGCTGGGGACCTAGGATAGAGTGAGGTTTTAAAAAGACCCTTTTAAAGCCATCCCATTAGGTTTAAATTTTAGATTTAAACAGGATTTATTTATAGAAGATTTAACATCTGCAACCAAATTGCATCAGCTCGTTAACATTACTAAACTCATTATTCACATATAAATTAGTAGTGCTGCTTTGCCTTATGGTTGAATTTTCCTTTCGGGCTGAGCAGTCCTGGTAACAATTTTATTTTCCATTTAACATTAAAATAATTAAAAACAAAGTGTGTACTGTAGAAATGTGGCAAAAATGAAGTCTTGCTCTAAAACAGAATTTTTTTTCCTTTTAATGTTTGGGACTGAAGGAGCTGGAACTAATTCTCATTTCACTGCCAAGCAGAACCACAGAAATTCTCCAATGGAAGCAGAACTAGGACTATAGGGACAACCTCAAGGAATCTTCTCCCTGCCTGTTGAATAAACTCACCTATTTAATTGGACCAATGTAGATACTCAAAAGTGAGCTCATCTGTGGCTGAGTCTTTTTATATGATTTATGATCTGAGGTATTTTAATAAAGTACTAGCTTTGGAGTCAAGGAGAATTAATTTCAAATCCAACCTTTACTTTTGTGATGGTGGATCAGTCACGTAACCATTCACTGAGCCCTAAGAACTTTTTTTCTTCTTTTAAGATTAATTTAAAAAAATTAACAAGCATTTATTTTTCCTCTCTTCTTCTCCCACATCCCAACTATAGGGATGTAATAAAGGCAAGGCAACTTTCTGAGACTATAAGTTCTATAAAACTTTCTAGTTACTCTGAGAGAAGCAATTTCCATGAAGGAGTATCTCACACTGATAAAATCACTATTCCTTCCCAAATAATTGCTAGCACTTATATATTGTTAAAAGGTCTACATATGGTAGTTCATTTGATCCTCATAATGACTCCATGAAGTAGGTATTATTATGATTATTATTATTATTCCCAATGGGAATAATAATGGGAAAACTTGGGCTGAGAGAGATTGTGACTTATCCAGGGTCAAAAGCTACTAAATATGTGAGGCAGAATACTTCTTTCTGATTTCAATGCCACATCAAATCACCTAGTTGCCTTTAAATAAAGCAAGCAAATTAAGTTGTTGCTGTCCATTCTTTCCTAGTGTCTAAAATTCTTATATCACTTGGTCCATTATGGACAACAATTCAAACCAAGAATCAGTTTATAAGAGGTTTAATTTGCTAAACATTTAGCTCAAGATAATTTTCAAAACAAAAAAATTTTTTTTTTTTACATTGCTTACATTGTCTATTGTATCCCTTCCCTGTTCTCCTCTAAGAGACTCATCCGCTATAGAGGAATACAAAGGAGGAAAAAACCTAGTCCAACAAAACTAGTCATTATTTAGAGAAAAAAATGACATTAATAGAAACTTGGGGCAGCTATGTAGTGTCATAGTGCACAGAGTGCTGGGCCTGGAGTCAGAAAGGTTTCTTTTCCTGAATTCAAATCTAATCTCAGACATTTACTGGCTATGTGTCCCTGAGCTAAGCCATTTAACCCTCTTTGCTTCAGTTTTCTTATCTGTAAAATGAGCTGGAGCAATAAATATCAAACCACTACCTTATCTTTGCAAAGAAAATTCTCACTGGGGTCATGAAAAGTTGGAGGTGACTGAAATGACTGAACAACAAATATACAATTACAACAGCACATTATGACTTGTATTGTAATTTCCCAATTGATGAGTATCCAGTTTCTCATTTCTTTACTACTGCAAAAAGTTCTGCATATAGTGGAATTATAATGCTAGTGAAACTGAGACAAGATAGAGATTAGAGAGTTTGTAATATTTTATTTGAAAGGGAGAGATTGTTCTGGGGGCATGCTTCCCCCAGGGCTGATGTCCAAAGCATCCAGCAACCAATGTGAGTTCTCAATGACGCATACACATACATACACACACATACACTCACACACACACACACACACACACACACACGGCTCAGCTAGAGGGTGGACCAAGGCAGGGGCGGAGTCAGAGTACTGAGAGTTGAAAGGGACTATGGATCTGGTTCTGACAGGGTTAGATAAGTTGGGATAAAGAAGAACAATGACAGAATGGGAGATAGGATTATAAATTCTTGATGACAGGTGGAGTTAGGAACCAGGAAGTCTAAACTCCCCCTTATTTTGAGTTTATACATTGACAATTTATAACCTTAGAGTAAGTAGCCCTGAGTTATATCAGTCTTAATGAACCAGAGATGGGGGGTTGCAACTAAGGGAATTGAGAAAGAACAATTCAGGGAAACTAAGGCAGAACAATTGGAGAAACTGAGGCAGAACAATTTAGGGAAACTGAGTCAGAAAAATTAGGGAAACTGAGTCAACAATAAAAAGAAACTGTGGCACAACAGAACATATGGTACATTTCAGTTTCCTTATCTGGAAAATGGGGATAATAATAGCATCCACTTCACAAGATTTTGAGGATCAAATGAGCAAACATTCATTTTATCATTGACTTCTTTATTATTACTGGAAGTGGGCTCTCTGGATCAAAGGATATGAAATCTTTGTGCAACTTTAAGTTACTTTTTAAAATGGCTCACAGTTCATTAATGTGTTCATTTGGAAATAGTGTTATTACTGCTCTGATATTGATTGTTTCCATTTTGTTATCTTTGTCAATTTTGTTATTGTTATTATTATATACTTAATTGCCCTAGGTACTCCATCTACTAACATGTTTCTCAATTGCTCTGCAACTTAGTTATTTATGTTTAAGAATTGCTGTAACTGAAAAATATCTCACCCTATATTCAAGTAGTTAAGGAAGCTCTTTAAACATAAGCTTGACCTTGAGTGACAAATATGCATTTTACCACTAGATGTATACTTAATGCTTTTCCAGATTGGCAGGACTTGTTAAAAGCTTGTGCTCTGCTGTCATAGATTTTGAGAAATCAAGGTCACCTTTGTGCCTTAATTAGGCATCTGAGAAGCTTTTAGGGCATATGATACCCAAGCCTCCTGCCAACTACTTTGTTTTTACCTTGCAGATACTGATTTATGCATGCATTGTTTCCATAAGTTTCTTAAGGATTGGGACTTAATGTAGGAGGAATCCCTTGAAGGAATCAAATGGTTTGGAGAGATGGAAGTGAAATGGGAATACACTCTATGCATGAGGAACAACCAGCATAAAGACATAGTGGTGAGAGATGAATATCATGTCAGAAAGAGTGGAGGAAGAGAGTCAATATAAAATAAAGTTGGAAAAATATGTGATAGGAGATTGTAAAGAGCTTTAAAAGGTAAATAATGGAGCTTATAGTGTTTATTGAGGAGAGTGACCTGGATATATTTGAATTTAGAGAAAATCATTCTGACAGAATCTTCAATTTAGAGATAGAAGAAGGATGATAAAGGTCATCTGGCCCAAATTTCCATCTTAGAAATGAAGAAACTGATGCCCAAACAGATTAAATGATTTTTCCAAAGTCTGTTGACCTCATAAATTCTGAAACCAGAATCTACTAGTAATTGACATTGACAATGGTGCTTTAAGGTTTGCAAAGCATTTTGCAAATGAGTCTCATAAGAACTCTGGTGAAGTGACAATTCTAAAGGACTCATGATGGAAAATAATATCCACTTGCACAAAAAGAACTGATGAACTCTGAATGCAGATTGAAGCATTTTTTTTTCACTTTGGGGACTTTTTTTTGCAACATGGGAATACGTTTTGCATGATTTCATATAAACGATGGGTATCATAGGCTTGCCTTCTCAGTGAGTTGAGGGGGCTGGAGGAGGGGAAAGAATTGGGAACTGAAAATTTAAAAAATGAATGGTAATTTTTAAAAATTGACAGTTTACAAAAGGAAAAAAAAAAGGAATCTTGTCAAGATAGGCATTATATGTATTTTATTACCATTTTACAAATAAGAAAAAGGAATATTTAGAAAGCTTAGCTAATGAATGCTGTATAGGAAGACTATGAACTAGAAGGTGCAGTGTCTCCAGGCCTGCAGGAGCTAAGTGTTTAATTTTCAGTTTGAGTATTTCCACCTAGGAAATCAGTCAATGGCTACAAATCAGGACTTGATTTATTGCTTTTCTTTTGCAATCATGGTTGAGTGACTTGCCCATGGTTACACAGTTAATAAATGTCAGATGTCTGAGGCTGCATTTGAATTCAGTTCCTTCAGACTCCAGGCTTGGTGCTCTATTCACTGAGCCACCTAACAGCCCTTGATTTACTGTTTTGTTGATTGTTGAAACTTAAAAAATGTCAAGAATTCAGGTTATACTTAAACTGTTCGTGTATATTTTCTTTCCAGAGTATTAAACATTCATCAGCATGCTATTTGCACTCAGGTCTCTCTCATACTGAGTCCACCTTTCTATTCAGTAAAACAAGTTTCCTCCCTGGTCATTTAATTTCATAGCCAATGGTTGTTTTATTCCGTTTCATTTCTATATACCTTTAAGCCCTGAGACTTCTCCCTTTTCCTTGTTCCCAGCTCACTAAGTATTGAGGAACAGGAGAAAATCTTGAAAGCTAATTAGTAAGTAGAAATAATATGAAAATGCATAGAAAGATCTCACCTGTGGGGTGGCAGGGTAAGGAGTCAGTCTCAGGAGAGGCAAGGTGAGGCATGTTTCTATTTCAGTTGAAATGGGGTGGTTGGTGGATAAGAGTAAGATTGAATTGAAAGAAATCATTGATATCAGTGCTCTGAAAAAGGAAAGTAGAAATCTCAAAATGTTTGTGCCCATATTTAATGTAGTGCTTGGAAATGCTCTCTCATAACCTGTCAAGCACAATTTTGAAACATGCACTTACGAAGGTGACTCTGAGCTGCTTTTCTATGCGGTTTGTTCTATTATAGATATAATGACAGCAAGCACAGATCTGTACCTCGCTATTATTTATTTATGGGGCCGCAGGGCTGCGTAAGCGGAAACTACGGTGCCTAGTAAAATCTTTCACTCCCATCTTAAATAAAGGGAATATTTGAGATAGGACAGTAATTATTCTCTTCATGTTAAGATTTCTGCTTTCCAATTAAGGCTGAAGCAAAAGAAAAAAATGGAGTTACTTTGATACTGGGATACCTCTTAAGCTCTAAAATTCATGAGCTGTGTGACCTCACACAAATCTCTTTACCTCTCTGTACTTCCTTTCCGTTAGCTGTAAAATGAGGGGAAGTGGAAGGTTTACTAGACCTCAGAAATCTTTTCTAGTTTTAATTCCCTTCCTTGAGGTCTTTTGACCCCAACATAGTACACTTTCCAAACCACAAAGTTATAGAAAAAGAAAATACATGGTCTGTCAAAGAGAATAATATGCAAATTTGTTATTTTTATAGATTTTAAATATACAGACAGCTGTTTATGTTTTTAATAGACTGTAAGCTTATCTGATGGAAGGAAATTCAGTTCTGACTTGATTGCTTGACATTTCAGTGTTGTTTCTCTTCATGGCCATTAATTTGTCCTGTGCTAACTTTCAAAGAAATTGAGAGATGAAGCTAAAATATCAGGAAGACTATGAACTCTAGTTTGACTAGTCAGTAGAAAGTAGGAAGAGAGGCAATGTATGATAAAAAAGGAAAGATAGATGTGAATTGTTTTATAAACTAGAACCTTGAAATAATAGAAAGACTTTGGAGTTTATTGAAACAGTGATACAGAGTCAGACCTATTAATTCTGACTGTTACAACTTCTTAAAGGTATCAAGAAAAATTGCATATCAAGACTGTCAACACAGTTGGCCATCTTAAAACAGATGGTAGTTAATAAAAGTTTTCATACAACCATATTCTTCATTGTCTCCCTTCTCCCTGACTTCAATGAAATTCTATCTGTAAATAGAGGATATGGAGACATATCTATAAAGAAAAGACCATATAAACTATTAGTACAAAGTTCAGTGTTTCAAAATTTCAATACAAAAGTACCTGTGTCTTCAGTGCTGCAGGCACCCTCTTCATGGTAGTGATAATGACAATTCCATGACTTAGTAGGTGATCTTCATGAATTGCTGCATTTAAAAGAAAATATAACTCCCTGCGGAGAGCCCTTATGATCCCTTCTAGATTGGATATGAAAGAAAAAATGGTTAATAACCAATTACTAATGTGGGGGGAATTCAAGTTTTTCCCCTATTTCCTCACTTATTTAATTAGTCTGAAAGACAGAGTTGATGATGAGATGAAACTAGAAGAGTTTCATTTTCATTGAATGCTAAAGACTATCAAGATGGAATTCTTATTATAAACCCACCATTTTTCTCTTCAGGTAAGACTGGGTGGGGAGTAGATTCTTTTGTCAAGCTTGTCCAAGGTAGAAATGGTCTGGGTAAGGATAGGTCCCTTAGTCCTAGAGTGACATAATTAAAGTTATGTCCCAGTCCCCTCTCCCCAAATCCCTCTTTGAATAAGCCAACCTTTCATTATAATGTTTATTCTTTAATTAATTGTTAATCAATCAGAGTTAATTTCCACTTGTTAGAAACACCCATTCTTCCAAAGATATTTAAATACTCAGCAGCCCCCAAGGTTTATCTTGGCTTCTGAGAGTGCTACTGACCTTATTTTATTAATTATTTGCTAGGCATAACTAAAATATTGATTATAAACTACCTAGAAATTATATCTTTCAAACTTTTCATTTGTCACAAACACTTGTTACACATGTTATCAGTCCCATACTTGAAGACTTCACATATACTTTACCTATGCAAACTATCACATTGCAATAGACTAGGATAACTTTCAAGAATTCAGGGTAACTTTATTATCCCAACAAGGCATTAGAAGAAGAGTTTTCTGAAAAGTATGCTTGATATAGATATAGATATGGTTTTAGATAAAGGTATAGATAGAGATAGGAATAGATATAAAATTCTATGTAGATAGATATAGATATAAAAATAAATAATAGAGTTCAATGGAGATAGATATATAGATTATACTATAGCTATAATAGATGTACCATATTATTTGTATACATAAAATTTACATATTATAATTAGTATAGTTATAGGATACCATACAAAATACATATAGAATAAATACAACTTTCTCCAATAAATTGCTTTTGTAATGTTCCTCTACCTGCAAATGTGTTTGTTGTTGTTCAATCAGTCTTATCTGCCTCTTTGTGACTCTATGGACCACAGTATGGTAGGCCCTTTTGCTGTCCACTATCTCTTGAAGTCTGTTCATGCTTATTGTTTGCATGACACTTATTTATCCATCTTATTCTCTGCTGTCCTCTTTTTCTTTACATTCAATCTTTCCCAATATCAGGATCTTTTCCAAGGAGTCTTATCTTCTCATTATGTGGCCAAAGTATTGACATTCCAATGAATAGCCTGAATTAATTTCTTTTAAGTATTAGCTGATGTGATCTCCTTGCTATCCAAGAAACTCCTAAAAGTCTTTTCCAGTACCATAGCTTTGAAAGCTTTGATTCTGCTGTAGCACTCAGATTTTCTTACAGTCCAACTCTCACAGTCATAGAAAAACCATAGCTTTGACTATATAAACATTTGCTAGCACTAGGATGTCTCTACATTTTAACATGCTCTCCAGATTTGCAAAAGCTTTTCTTCCAAGGAACAAGTGTCTTTTAATTTCCTGGCTGCAGTCACTGTCTGCAGAGATTTTTAAGCCCAACAATATAAAATCTGACATTGCTCCCATTTCTTCTTCCTATATTTTTTAGAAAATAATAGGACCAGTTAGTTGCCAAGAGCTTGGTTTTTTGATGTTAAACTTCAAGTCAACTTTTATAGTCCTCTTTTACCTTCATCAGGAGGTTTCTTAATTTTTTTACTTTCTGACATCAGAATAATATCATACACAGATCTGAGATGGTTTGTATTTCTTCTGGCAATGTTAAATTAATTTCAACTTTTGATTTGTCGAGTCTGACGTTTTGCCTGATGTATTTCTGCGTATATATGGCCTTGTTATATGCCTTTCCCAATTTTAAACCAATCAGTTATTGCACTTTTGGTTCTAACTATTGCTCCTTGGCCCAGATTCCTCAGGAGACAAGATGATCTGGTACTCCCTTCTTTCTGAGGTCTTGCCACATTTTATTATAATCCACAGAGTCAAAAGCTATAGTGTAGTCAATGAAACAGAAATAGATTTTTTTTTCCTGATCCCCTTTCTTTCTCTATTATTCAGTGATTGTTGACATTTTGGTCTCTATTTCCTCTTCTTTAGAAATCACCCTGCTATTCTGAAAATTTTCAGTTTACATATTACTGAAGGCTAGCTTGCAGAACATAAAAATAACCTTTCTGGCACATAAATTATATACAACTATTTGGTATTTTGAACATTTGTTGGCATTGCCTTTCTTTAGGATTGAGATTTTCTTAAGATTGATCCAATATTCTTATGAAGGACTTATGATAAATAATGCTATTTATTCCCAGAGAAAGAGATGATTATGTTTGAATACAAGATTGAAGCATATTTTTTAAACTTTTTTTTATTGAGGGTTTTTTGGGGGGAGGGGGAAACTGTGGGTTTTTGCTTTTGTTTTTTTTTTTTTTGTTTTTTTGGCAAAATGACTTTTATGGAAATGTTTTACACAATTTCACAGGGGCTTCCTTATTGGAGGGGATGTGTGGAAAGGAAGGAGAAGAATCTGGAACTCCTTCATCCCTTCCTTCCTCCCTGTTTCCCTCCCTCCCTCTCTCTCTCTCTCTCCCTTTTTCATTCTTCATCTTGACAAGAAGAGCCCCCCAAATCTCTCTCACTCTCTCTCTCTCAGACTTTGGGGGGAAAGCTTGGGGATTCCCTCAGAGAAGCTCTTCCCTGAGAAATCCACCCCAGGGAATCAAGATAAAGTAGTTTCATTCTATTATCTAGGTGGGGCTAGTTGAGTACCACTTCCACTTAGCCAGAGCTAGAGATTCCAACCCCATTGAATTGGAAATTAATCCATAAACTCTCATTCTATTCCAAGATTTTCTATTCTGATTCCAGCTCATACTGCTTCCAGCTGCCATCAAGAACAACCCCCAGCTTCTAGAGCCAAGGCTTCATTATAAAAAGAGGCAACTTGAACCTCAGTCCTTGCAGAGGACCTAACATGCCATGAACCTTTCTCTCCCCTTGGCATAGCAGCAACCCTCTGCCTGCTGAAATGATAGTCTCTTTTAGCATTACCCCCTCTTTATCTCTTCCTCACCTATTTCCCTAACAAGACTTTATACCTCTTTGTTAGGATTTTTCTGCTAGAAACTGCCAGGACTCCTCCACTAGAAACTTTGTATCCCTCTGTTGGGACCTTGCCACCAAGGAATTCAGTCTTTATAGATAAGGATGACTTCCCACTGCCAATAATAAACTTCTTTTGCCAGTTAGCTTTTCGGATTTGTACATTCACTTACGAAGGACTTTTCTGCCACCAAAAAGGGGTTCCCACAAGTCCCTGCCTTGTGCTGAATCCTAGGGGGATATAACCCTGAAACTGACCTCCAGGAACCCCAAATCTTTTCATTTGGTTCCCCAAACCCTGAACCTGCCACTAATCTCTCCAGTCTCTCATTTTTTCCTTCCTCCCTCCCTCTCTTCCTTCCTCCCTCTCTTTCTTTCTTCTTCCTTCCTTCTTTCTTCCTTTCCTCTCTCTCTCCTTCCCTCCCTCCCCGCTCTCTCCCTTCTTTTTCCTCCTTCTCCTTCTCTCTCCCACACCCTCCTTCCCTCCTTCTCTCCCTCTTCCTCTCTCCCTCCTTTCCTCCCTTTCCCTCTCTCCCTCTCTCCCTCTCTCTCTCTTCTTTCCTTTCTACATTCCTTTCATACATTCATCTATTCCATCATCTATCTATCTGTATATATTTAAATCTGACCTATTCTTTTATTAATACAGAGAATTTTCACATAAGGAAATTTCCCCTTATCCATGTAAATCAGCAATTTACATTCTTAGAGAACTGCTTAGGGCTTTTGAGGGGTTGTGACTTGCCCAAAGTCAGATTGATGATAACTGTCAGGAATGAGATTGAAACTCAGATCTTACAGTCTCCAAAACTGTTTCTCTGTGATGCCAAATTGCCTCTTATTTATGTAAATGATACAGGTTAGCACTTATCCAGAATGTTTGGAGAATCTGTGGTCTTACTGTAGTGGATCTAGGTGGTGCAGTGGATAGAGCTGCAGAGCTGCAGTTAGGAAGTCATGGATTCAAATCAGGCCTCTGATATCTGCTGGCTGTGTGATCCCAGTCACCTCTGTCTGCCTCAGTTTCCTCATCTGTAAATGGGGATAATAATAGCATCTATATCCCAGATTTGTTGTGAGGATCAAATAGACAACTGTAAAGTACTTATCACAGTGCCTGACACATAGTAAATGTTATAAAAATGTTAGTTATGACTGTTGTTACTCATTTCATTATGGTTATTTAAAAGATACTATAAAGGTTATTCATGACTTCCCAAGTTTTGAAGACTTTTACTATAATAAGATAACTTGAAGGCTATTTCTGGGTCTTGCAGAGCTTCAAAAACTCTGAGCTATGGTCATAAATTCTCATGATACAAGTGGAAAAGGTACTGAGTTGCAATCCTGCCTCAATACCTTACTACTAATGTGTTCCTGGTGAAGTCACAATTTCTCCACTTCTCAGTTTCCTCACTTGAAAAATGAAGAGATTGGATGAGATGACTTCTAAGCAAATAAATGTATACAAAGTGGATACTAAACCTTAAATTTTCTTGATGGATGTACAGTGTATATCCAGGTATGCCCTAACAACTCAAAAATTTTAAGTTTGTATTTTAAATGAATTAGTCAATAAAGTTTAGCTTCAATTTTTAAAAATCTTAATTTTATTTTCTTTGTTTGCATAAAAAACTTATCGTTTAAGATGACTTTCCAATAATTAAGAAAAAATTCGGATTACCTTAATGTCATATATTGTCCCTATCTTTATCTTCAAGTTGCCGTACAGCTCTAAACTCTAAATTCTTTTTTAAAATATTTTGAAAAAATATTCTTGTTATTTGAGCTTTTTGGTGGCTTGCATTGTGAATAAAGTGGAAATATATGGTACATACAAGGGAATTCAAAACAAATATTTCTTCTCATTTCTGTTGCAGAGAGGATCTGTTGTTCCATTTTTGTATACTTTTCCTTCCTTTGGGCTGTCATGTTATTCAGAGAGAGCAATGTCTGCTGATATAACTGGCTAGACCGTCTCTATTGAGGCTACATGGTCCAGTACCACTTGTATTGAATGATCAGAAATATTCCCCTTTGAGCTCCCCTCTCTTCAGAAGCTAAACAGGTCCAACCTCTAGCTGTTGTCCTGAGGCCTGGAAATTGTATCATGATGTTCCTGGTCTATAACAGGGCAGCACTAGAGTGCAGGATTCCATTTTTTTCCTGGTAGCAAAAGCTTTGCATCTCTCCCTACACATCTGTACCTCCCTCTGGAACTACAATTGAGTCCTTTTCTCTGCTAGAAAAGAAGGTAGGGCACTTGCCTTGCAGGTAGATCTATCATTTCTCCATCCCTCTCTTCCCTTTCTATTTTCTAAGGCTTGGTCGCTTGTAGCCTAGACTTCCTGCTTGGTATTCTTGACAGGTCTGTTTACAGGATTTTTCCACACAGAAAGAAGGCTTGAGAGGCAGTTTTATGCAGCATTTATTTCCTTGCTGTGTGAGAGTAATCCTCAGTGGATATATGTTGTGGAAGTAAATTTATACTTTGCTTTCACAGCAAGGAGAGGAGTATATTTCCTGAACTAAATTGCCTCTATCTCCCCATTTTTAAGGCTCATATTTCCCTCCTTGGGATAAGGAAAGAGAGACAGACAGAGAGAGAGAGAGACAGAGAGAAAGAGAGGAGGGAGAGAGAGAGAGAGAGAGAGAGAGAGAGAGAGAGAGAGAGAGAGAGAGAGAGAGAGAGAGAGAGAGAGAGAGAGAGAAACATCCTAGTCTAGCTTAGTGTTTAGCCTTTGATCTCTGATTCTTAAAACTAAATAAATCTTAAAATGTAATAGCTTTTGGGAAACATGGAGCTAGTATATTAGTGTCAGTAACCTGAGGAGATGTGGCACAGAAGTCACCCCCATTTGTCTCAATTGCTCAAGGACCTGAACTGAATGGATCTAGAGACTTGAAAGCTATTTTACACAATTAAAAGCAAGCTGAGGCAGAAGAGAAATTCCAAGCCAATTTCTCTAGTTTTATGTGACTCTGTATTGCTGTAATCAGGTGGGAGCCTCTGGAATAGTTGATATTATCTCTTCAGATATCATTAATTATTCCATCTTTGTAATAGTGTTCTCAGGAAAATGGAAAGGATTCCAAAATGATACTGTCCATGATATGGCCACTTCCAGCTCTGTGATTAGATGATTGTACATTCTCAAATTAGACTTCTGGAATTTAATGATCAATTAGACATATGTAATATATATATATATATACATATATATATATGTGTGTATATATATATATATATATATATATATATATATATATATATATATATACACATATATATATATTATATGACATATAACATATACCAATCTGATCCCAGTATTTCTGCAATTTAAAGGGAAGATGGAGGGGAGGATGTTTTGTAGAAGAATTATACCAGTCATTCAATGCTGAAAACAATAGTCCTTTAGTTTCAATTTATGCAAGGGGAGGTGATGTAGCTTAACTTGAGACATTAAATGGGGGAACACAGAAGAGACAAAAAGAACCAGAGAAAGATACTAGTGCAGGATCTTGACTTCCAAAATCAGGGCAGCAATCAATATTTACAAAGTAAGATTACAATTGACACCTCCAAAGTGTGACAGAAAAAGATCCAGAATGGTGTTTTTGCTTAGACTGTAGAATAATGAAGAGATCATATGGTGAAATTGAATGAAGAAACTGAGTGAGAATGGGAGGAATGTTGGAATCAGTGTTTTCTCTTCCCTGCTGTCTTTATTCTGGTGTCCATGACTATCAGTTTTTATTTTTTGTTTGTTTGTTTGTTTTTTGTTTTGTTTTGGCTTATGGCTCTTGTTGACCAAGAGCCCATATACTATGGTGTGCATAGGTTGGTGAAGTGAATCTGCCTCAATTATTTCTAGGATATCCTATCTCTAGAGAAAATGTGATTGGCAATGAAGACTGGGTCATCATGCTTCAGGAGAACCCCCTGGAAAAAGAAAGGAATTATAGTACAATTAAATTGCACTATAAAGTAAACAATAGAATGAACTGCCTCGAAAATTTGGTGTGAAGGGGGTTATCATTTTTAGAATGGGTGCATTTCAAAATCTTTGATTTCTCTTGAGCTATTAATATCAGAAGAGGCATGAAACAAGAGATGTATACTCATCAAGGGTATTGACTGAGATCATGCAATTGGTCTAAGTTAGAGATCCTCTAAGAGGTGTTCTCTATGCGTAATTGCATCAAGATTGAAACACTGCAAAACCTTCTGAAATCTCAAAGAAGTCTGTGTTATTAATGTCTACAATGAAAAAGCCAAGTAGATGAATAATGCTTATTGTCCATACTGCCCTCCCCATATATATGTGTGTGTTTATGTGTATACATATATACAATACACATATATGTACACATCCATATTTGTGTATATGTATATATGCATATATACATACACACATATATTATATATGTGTATATATTGTATATATATATATATATATATATATACATGCACATAGAGACTTGAGGAGATATGACAAAGAAGGACCTGCATTGAATGGATCTAGAGCAAGGCTTCTTAAACTTTTTTCCACTAATGACCTCTTATTGCATAAGAAATTCCTTGGGATGTGTAGAAGTCCCATTTTGAACATAAATATATTTTCAATGATGTAATGTTAATGTAAATCATATAATAATAGTTTTCAAAGAATTAAAGTTAAGGATCATTCAAAAGCATCGAGAGATGAATGGTAAATCTGATTAGGCTGCAACACATTAAAAATAAATAATTAGACAGAAACAGTGTGAAGCATGTCATCAGCAAAATGTTCAACTGGAAAAAGAAACAACAATTGATACATTATATAGGGTGAGCAAAGGATAATCAGTGGATTCTCCCTTGTATTCCTGTAATGTCAAGAGAATGTGATGAAGATCCATAGCATGTTGAACAAAATCCCTTGTCTTCACAAGGGGAAAAAGTGAGCAAGAATTACTCAGGTTGAGCAAGCATAAATGGATGGCTATTTACATCCTTGAAGGGAATTGATAAGATCATAAATACAATGTAATGCTCCCTGGTGCCTGGGAAGAACTACCAAATCATTTGATAACACATTGCAAATGCTGTAACCTGCTCTTATTGAACAGACGATAAGTTCTGTGAAAACAGAAACAAAGACTAAAATGTAAGTTCTTTGAGGGTTGGGACTGTTTTTTTTTTTTTTGTTTGTTTGTTTGTTTTGTTTTTTTTGCTGTTGTTTTTCATTTCTGCCTTTGTATCATCAGTGCTTTATAAGTAGTAGGCTCTCATTCAATACTTATTAATTATTATTCTTTAGATGGCACTTAGTATAATAATTTGTTCATAGTAACAGTGATGAAGAATCCTACTTTTCATTTGATAAGCCAGGGAGAACATTATATTAGGATTGTAAGAGAGTGAAATGTGTTGGAGATGAAGTTGATCTTGTTCCAAATATGTCTTTGACTTTATCCTTAGGGTTTTTGATTCCCTAAGCCCATCATGTTGTGTTAGCTCCTTTATGAATCTCAAAACAGACATTCTCTTTTGGTGAATGGATATAAGTTCTTTAAGAGGATCAAGCACAGAATAGATGGGTCAGGTTACTTTGAAATGTCTCCTTCCCCTCTATTAATATAAAAACTAGAAATCTGATTTCATTTATATAGGTAACTCCCAGATAGGGTAAATTCCCTCTATTGATGCTGATCAGCAACTTCTCAGCTGCTTATTGTTGTTCCTGTTCTTGTCAGAGACATTAAGTCATTTGCCTAGGATCACACAGCACTTGACCTGTGGTCTGCCTGGTCAGCCAGTACTATTCTAAGCTGCTATGCCCATCAAGTATGGCAGAGAATCAGGAGTGCAATCTAGTTCTATCATTTACTAGCTATATGACTTTGTACAATAATTTGAATCTTGATTTGAAAACATGAAGAGAGTTATGATATAGTCAGAATTATGAATTTTGGGACTAACAGTAAACTTTAGGAAATGATTCTATGAGAACAATTACAGAGAATAAGTTTGAAAGACTTTATTTAGAAGTCTGACCAATGGGAAAAAAAAAAGGATAGTTATATAAGATGGATGATGAAACCCACTATCTACTTTCTGATAGAGAGAAAAGGGACTCAAAATGCAAAAAAAACCTTTTTGGATGTATCAAATTTACTTTGCTTGAGCATTCATATTTGCTACAAATTTCTAAATAGAATGGAGAAGATGGAGAGGAAAAAATGCTTATTAATTTGAAAAAATAATAAAATTAAATGTTCCCATGGAAATAAGGCAATATATGCTTACCATGTGCCTTCATATCAACTTGGAAAAACATGTTCAGTTGGTATAGGCATAGAAATCCAGGAACCTGAGGCCTCATGGTAGGGGTGATCATTACAGAAATTATAGCTTTCATAGAAAATGATTCTTCCTAATTCATTGTTGTTCAGTTGTTGGGTCATATCCGACTCCCTGTACTAGGGTACAGTATCTTGCCAAAGACACTGGACTGGTTTGCCATTTCCTTTTCCAGTTCATTTTACAAAAGAAATAACTGGGTCAAGTGACTTTTTCAGAGTCATACAGCTAGTGTGAGTCTGAAGCTAGATTACTAAATTCAATCTTCTACTGAAGGAGTTTATGCACTACTGGCATCCTTAGGCCCTGCCTTCATTATGCAGTTGGATAGATTGTATTAAAACTTGATCAGAAAACCCTGGGTTCACATGTGGTCTCTTTCACTTTTATCTCTGTGACTTTTGGAAAATCCCTTCCTCTCTTAGGGCATGAATTTCCTCATATATAAAATGACATGCCCTAAGAGAGGAAGGGATTTTCCAAAAGTCACAGAGATAAAAGTGAAAGAGAGACAGAGACAGAGAGAGGGAGAGAAAAGCAGGCAGACAGACAAACAGCCAAGCAGACAGAGAAAGAGAGAGAGACACACACACAGAGACACACAGAGAGATACAGACAGAAACAGATAGGTGGAGAGCCAGAGAGAGAGAGAGACACGGAGAGACAGGGAGAGACAGAGAGAAACAGAGAGACAGATGGAGAGTTGAAGGGGACAGACAGACCTACACACAGATACCTCCCCCCCTCCCCCCCCACAGAACCAGTCCCTAGATTAAAATGTGTAGGTGGGGATAACAAAGGAAAAATTTGCCTACTTCAACATTTTACAGAGGCCTTGCTCTTCTTACTGGTGAGTGAAATAAGCATCCTGATGAGGATTTGCAAATCAACTTCCAAAGAAGGATCAGGCTTTTCAGATGAAGTGGAAATCCAGAGTTGATAAACATCTGAATTTAGTGAATGTGTTTTCTTCAAGTGTAAAAATGCTGAGGAGCTAATGAAAATTCATCTCTGAGCCCGCCTAGGGAGATGATTCTACCTTATTTAAGATTGAGGTTAGTTGGAGGAAGGCCGTTCCTTTATAAATCCTGCATTTTAAATTTGCTTGGACTCATTTATACTTTTTCTGCTCTGTATGTATTTGTATGGTATTTATGGAGCAGGTGTGGGAAATGTGAATGAATGGGGAAATCTGCTATTCCTGCCCCCTTTTTGAACCTGTAGGTTTGGGGAGAAGGCTCTTAAAAGACATCCCAGAGATGGGGGGAAGAAAATAGGGGTTGGAGATTGTTGTGCCTTACCTGGAAAGGAAAGTATGACCTTGGGGTCTGATGAAAGCAGATGGGGAGTAAGATCTGAGGCCCAGAAATGTTGCAGCTGCTCTTGTTTTACACAGCAAAAATAGAGATGAGACTAAAATGATATTTGCCTTGTGCTCCTCACTAATTTTGCTACCTCTCTGTGCTTTGGGGTAAACAAGGTAAGGAAAGAGACCAAAACTTGCCATTATCACTGAATTGGGGGGGAGGAGAATCTGTCTGGGCCTAAAACATCTCTTTTTTTATTTTCCTATTTTGATTGCTGGGTAAGAGAACCCAAACACATCAATGAAAGAGAGTATTTCAAAACACAAAAGAAAGACATGAATAACTCTTATTAAAGTTGATGCTTGCTCCTCTGGGGTGAGGCAAAGTCACTTTCCAGAAAAAATGGCAGTCAAGTGAGCCAGCTAGATGGAGAGAGCTGCATTTTACAAACTCCCAAGAAAATAGGGGCTGTCAGATCAGATTCTATTAAAGGAATGGACATCATCAGCCAGTCTCTTACAAATTCCACCCTGGGGGTATCTAATAATTCCCAAGCTTCTGATCTAATGGTTGTGGTGCCGAAGAAAGATTAGAGGAGGGGAAGGAAAGGGAGGTTCTGAGAAGGGTTTTGAACTAGGGGTTTCTTTCTTTCTTTCTTTGTGAAAGGGTAAGAGCACATTGACCTGGATACTCCAACTCAAGACTATGTAAATGTGTGGGTGGAACCATGGGCTTGGTGTGAGGCCTCTTGGTAAATAAGGTCCTAAGGACATATTCTGCCCCACCCAGCACCTCCAGCCCCATCCCCCATTTGTGAAGGATCTGTGATTTTTATCTATCCAATCATCCATCCATCTATCTATCTATCTATCTATCTATCTATCTATCTATCTATCTATCTATCATCTATGTATCTATCTATTTCTGTTAGTAAACTGTTGATGAAAAATGATGTGGTAAGAATTTTTTCTTTTTCTTTTTTCTCAATAATACTTTATTTTCCCAAATTTACATAAAAGATAGTTTTCAAGATTCATTTTTGTAAGATTGTGTGTTCCAAATTTTTCTCCCTCCTCCCCTTACCTCCCCACTCCCTAAGACAGCAAGAAATCTGATATAGGTTAAACATATATAATCTTTTAAAATATATTTCTATATTTTTCATATACAGAAAAAATCAGATCAAAAGAGGAAAAGACCACAGGAAAGAAAAAAATAAAAAGCTAAAAAAAAAAAGTGAAAAAAACTATTCTTCAAACCACATTCAATGTTTATTGTTCTCTTTCTGGATGAGGATGGCATTTTCTATCCTAAGTCTATCAGAATTATCTTGAATCACTGCTGGGAAGAGCCAAGTGCGTCACAAGTGTAGGTCTTTTCTTAAAATCACTTTGGTAGACCATACAGAGGTTAAACCTTGAGAATGGCTTTGGGAAGGGCCTTGAGACACAGACTAATTAGGAGGCTATTTCAATTATCCTAGGAAAATGTAATGAAGACCTCATCTGGATATTTCTCCTTGTCTCTCTACTTTCTGGGTTCGTAACTCAAGAGTAGCATCCCATTAGAATAATTAGATGGCACACCATAAAGAACATTGGGGTTGGAGTTAGGAAAAACTGAATTTTCATCCATTTTTACACATATGAGAGTTGGACGACCCTGAGTAATTCGTACTTTCTGTCTCTCAGTTTCCTCAACCATGAAATGGGGATAATAATAGAATGTACTTCCCAGGATTATAGGCTAAAAATGAGATAATAGAGTTATAAAACACTTAACATCATTCCTGGCAATAGTAGACAATATGTAAATATTAGCTATTAATAAATGTTCACTTCAGGAATTTTTAACTTAGGATTTGTAGATACTCAAGGATCCTTTAGGTAGATTTCTAAGGATCTATATGAACTTAGTTGGGGAAAATGATATCTTTATATTGAAATAGCATTTCCTTTATTCATAAAATATCTTTGGATATGTATATACATATATGTGTGTATGTGTGTGTGTGTGTGTGTACACATGCTTACATACAAATATATTCTTGTAGGTGGTCCATACAAAAAAATTGAGAACTCTAAACTTAGTTAAGAAAGGGCATTTGTATCATGTTCAAGTGAGAGGAAGAATGGTACAGTCTAGGCCTGGTTTATTAGATTGTGATTAGATTGTAAAATCCTTGAAGTCAGGGAATGTCTTTTTGGTTGATTGAATGAATTCAAGATTCTGCCTCGGACCCTTCTGCTTCTAATATATGTGATCTTTATCAAATTCTTTAACCACCCTGGGCCACAGTTTCTTTCACATGTAAAATTAGGCAGTTGCACTTGATATCTTCTTAATTCTCTCCTGTCTCTCAATCTATGATCCTTGTGGGGAGTAGGATGGGGAAGAAGATTCTTTCATCAAGAGAATTGTTTCCTATTCCTGTCAATTCCCTTATTGCAGATATTTATACCTGCCTTCTATATTCTTCTTTCCCTGATCTTTTCCTTTCTTGGGGAGTGAGAATGGGACAGAAAAAAATTACTGATTCTTTTTTTAAATATGTGTAGCATAATCACTTCCCAATATACAGTAAAAAGAAAAACAGTCAAGCAAAACCAACCCACACAGCAGCCTGTTCTGTCAGCATTTGAGATGTTCCATCTCCATTATCATTCCCTCTTCACTCTGCTTCCCCTATCTCTCCTCAGTAATAAGATAGGGGAAGGTATATTTCTTTGGCTGTCCTTTGGAATCAATGTCATTGATATCATTGCATCTCATCTAAAGTCAGCTGCATCACAGTGTTGTTTTCATGAACAATAGTTCATATTGTGCTTTCTTCCCTTTGTATTGGTTCACAAAAGTCCAAGCTTCTCTGAGTTTCTTATACCCATTATCTCTTATGGAATATCAACAAGAATACCACTTATATCTCAAGTTTATATAACACTTTAAGCTTTCAAAGCACTTTACATTTACTCTTATTTAATTTGCACAAAAACTCTGTGAGAGGTGTTTTTATTATCCCCATTTTATAGATGGAGAAAGTAAGGTCCATTAAGGCTAAATAATATTCCATTACATTCATATGCCACATTTTTTCAGCCATGTCCCATATGGTAGGGATTTATTTTGTTTTCAATATGCTAGTACTATTAAAAGTACTGCCATGATAATTTAAATTATATTATATACTTCCTTGCTAATTAACTATGTTGTCTTTGAACTCCTTGGTCACAATAAAGATATCTCTGGTCCAAGGGTATGAAGGATTTAGTAATGTTTCTTGAATAATTAATAGGATCAAGGATTTAGAGCTGGAAGGAATAGGAGAAACAATCCTGTTCAATCCTCCCTCTTTTTTACAGATAAGACAACTAAATCCAGTCAGGTTAAATGATTTGCCCAATGTAGGAAGAGGAAAGATTTGAACTGACTTCTTTTGATTTCAAAGTCAGGGGTCTTTTCATTGCACCATGCTGTCTCTCAAACTCCAAATTGTTTGGACCAATTCCCAGATACACTAGGAGCAGGGATGGAATGTGCTTGTCTATTCATAGCCCTTCCAATACTATTTCTGTCTTTCATCATCTTTGCTAACTTGATAGATGTAAAGAAAAACTTCAGTTGTTTAAATTTGCATTTATCTTTTAATTAGTAATGTGGAATGCTTTTCCATGTTTTTCTTAATGGTCTTCATTTCTTTCTTTTCTTTTCTTTTAAATTGTTTGTTCACATCATTTGCTCACTAATCCATTATTCTTTTTCTTTTCTACTCCCTGTATTGCACTACTAAATCCTCTGTGCCCCAACCCATGATTACACAGCTAGGAAGCATCAAGTGACTAAGGCTGAATTTGAATCCAATTCCTCCTAACACCAATTCCTCCTACTCCATCCATTGTGCCACATAGTTACCCTCTCCATTCCTTCTTTCCTTACCACATGGCTGCTTGAATATATTTACATGATGCTTAGTGGTCCTGGTACAAAATATGCCAATATTAAGAGAATGGAAATCTTAACAGCTTGATAGAAATGTTTAAACAACAAAAAAGAAACCTTAAATATTTTTGTCAGCAAATAGAAAATGAATGTAACAGAAGACAAAGAAGACTTTATACATTTATTCATCATATGACCATATTTTAGTCACCATAATATCTTTTCTCCAGTTTAAAAAAAAAGTATGTTGTTTTAATCAAAAGTTTTTTGGGGTACAAAAATCAAATAATGGCCATTCATAACAGAGGGTAGGTTCTGAAAATAAATACTCAAAATTCCAGGGAATAGAGACTACTAGTGCTCTTGGGGTTCATTTTCATTTGTCATATGTTTAATATTTGACAAATTTCATGGACATCATTTAGTCTCTAACAGAAAAAGAATACTTTGTCTTAAACAGAAAATAGCCTTAGAAGACAAGTGTTAGGGAACTATATTGCTTTTAGGTATAAAACCTCAATGAATTAAGAAAGGAAAAGAGTAGCACAGCAACCTATTAAAAAGTAATGGTTTTCTATTTCTGGATCCTCTCAAATGGAAGGCTAGATATCAGACTCACTTGAAAGACAGAATTTAAGATTTTGTTCAAGAGAATATATGGCTAACCAGACAAAGAGACATTACATTCTAGCCTAAGCAAGCAATAGAAATCTACCTGTATTAATTATTTTATACCATGTTCTTCCTTCTTGAATTGTTCTAGGGTGTGCTCTGTACCTGAATAGAGAGATCTCTATTCAACTCCATGTTTAGAACAGAGAAAAGTCCTTGTCCTGGTTTCAGATAATATCCCTACTACCTTATTTGGAGCCAAATCTATAAATTTCCAGGCAGAAAGAATGATTTATCTCATGTGCATTTCAGACAATTGTTATTCTTTCTCTGTCACAGAAAGTCTCAGGCAAAGTTTTTGTGTTGTTATTAGCTCATTTGATTAGTTTAAATTAGCCTCATTTGACTTTTCCCTGTGGATTTCTTTCTTTCTTTCTTTCTTTTTTTTCAGTTGTAACATGAATTGAATAAGAAAGTTTATCTATCCAATTAAAAACTTGAGACCCAAACCTTTGGAGGCAATGAAATGAAAGATATATGTGTTTCCTATGAGATACTTGCTCTAAAGTTTTAGGGCAAAATTTTTAATTCATGATCAATTTAGATTCCTGCAGCTTTTGTTTTTGAAAACAAATTCTTTATGCTTCATATTAGAGTTAATTGGGTACTTCTGGAAGTTGATTCTTTCTTCTTCTTGTTATTCGATTGTTCAGTGTGTCTTGTGACCACATAGCCCATAGTATCCATGGGATTTTCTTGGCAACAATACTTTCTTCTCCACTAGATAAGTGACTTATTTAGTAAGACATTAGTAATTATCTGAGGCTGGATTTGAATTCAGGTTTCTTTGACTCCAGGCCCAGTTTTGTACCTTCTGAGTCAATATTAATAATAATAATTATCATCATTATATTAGGTAGTATTTATATAGTGCTTACTATGTACCAAGTACCATGCTAAGCACTTAAAAAAAATATCTCATTTGATTTTCACAACAACCCTGGAAGGTAGGGGCTATTATTATCTCCATTTTGCAGTGGAGGAAACTGATGCAAATAGGGGTAAAATGATTTGCCGAAAGTCATACAATTAGTAATTTCTGAGACTTCATCTGAGCTCAGTTCTCCCTGATTGTAGGTCCCACATTCTAAGCATTAGACCACCTAGCTGTCCCACTAGGGATAATGTTGGGATCAAATCTGTCAGTAAGGTGAGCACATAGGAAGGGGACTTTGATTCAAGGACACTCTGCTAGAGCACACAAGTGAGTGATGAGTATAGCAAATTGTGTTTTTGTTGCTTGTGCTCTTTTTACTCTGGTTTTTCATCTCTAACTCTCTTCCTCCCTTCCTCCTAGTCTTTCCTTAATTTAGACACTGGTATTTTTATGCTCATTTTCCCCTATATTTGACCCACAGTAGACTTCCCATATTCTATGTTTTCAGTATTCCTTGGCCTGGTCTGGTGGATGCTGGTTCCTTCTATATGACAATTTTTTTCTATTCAAAACTTGTTAATTGGGCAGAGGCAGGAGATAAACCAGCAGAAAGTGGTGAAAATGTTAATTCTAGGATATATGTATATATCCAAACACATGGATATGTGTATATGTATATAAATACATACACATATACAGGTATAGATATACATATATATATATAATATTCATATATGTATGCATACACAAATATGCACACACAGAGAGATATAATTAGCCCTTAAATAGTTTCATTGCTCTTCTACCAAAAAACCCTCATTTACAAATTAGTACATTAGTTTTCATTTACCCACAGTTTATGTGTGTGTATATATTTATTTATTTATATGTATAATGTATGGATATGTAAATGTATGTATAAAATATTTTTTAAGATCAAATAAACAAACAAAAAACATATTAAGTGTCTTCTATGTAACAAGGACCCTGGTATACAAAGACCCTGGTATACAAAAACAAAAGTTAAGTACTTCCTGTTCTAAAGAAGTTTATATTTTAGTAAACAAAACAGTTTGTTCTCTTAGATTGATCCAATATATATCACATAATCTTGTCTCTAGTCTTATTGATTTGCTCAGAATTTAGAAATCTTTAATCAGGTCAAAGGCTCATAGCTTGATTTATTGAAATGAAACTGAGAGGCCATCTAGTCTAACCCTTTGATTTTGCAGATTTGGAAACTGAGATCCAAAGAGGATAAGTGCTTTCCCCATGCTCACAGCAAAGTAGAAACAGAAATTCAACCCAGAACCATTCAATCCAACTTCAAAACACTGATCATGAAATTTATATTACAAGAATCTGCATCCATGAGTTTTACTGTGTCAAGGACAGTAAGTTATAGTTAACCATATACCAGATAACCATATAACCAGAATCCAAATAGAGTAACACACAAAAAAACATACCAGGACTTCTGGTATACTCTGAACTTGTTGAGGAGGAGAAAAGGAACAGGGGAGCTCAGTGTCTTTCAGCTTTCAGCTAAGGGAAGCTGGTGAAGCTTCTATTCTCTTTGATAGACAGTTTCTAATGCTATTAATAGCTCCATTAGTTTGCTGCCTCTCTAGTTTTCTTTCTCCTGATTTTCCTGTGATTAAGTTCACCCAGGTTAATAGAGAGTTACACATCTGCTTTCTCCAAATATCTACCAAAATAATTTCTCTTTTCTCTTCTTTTCTGATTTCCTCTCCTCGGGGATTGGATGTCAGAAAAAAGAAGCCTCCTCTCCCATTTAGAAATCTTTCATTTATTTCCCATTTATATGCTTTGGAAATGGAAGCCCAGGGTAAGGCTAAAGGAAGAGTGTTTGTTATTGGAGGTCACTTGAAACTCTGGCCCTTGAGAGATAGAAAGGACACGAAGTTTGTCTTCAAAGGTTTCCTACTGCCTCTTCCAAATGTCTTTTCTATCTTCTAGACTACCTACCTCCCACTCCAAATAAAGAGTGGGACACACAGACATATACACATACCGATAGACACAAATGTGCATGCACATGCACACACACACACACACACACACACACACACACACACACACACACACACACCTCCCTTTACTAAAACATTCTTAGACTTCTCTCAGCAGTCTTTTATCTTGGATTTTTTTTTTTTTTTGTCATCTTAACTTTTTCCTTCATCACTGCTTTCTATCCTATTTTCATGGAATTTTATTCTCAGTAGGCTATACCTATGAAAATTAACTCACTTTACTCACTTAACAAAAGTATTAGGGATGACAGAACTATAATTAGGAATTTTTACACCTGGGCAAGTATCGAAAACCAAATCAATGGCAATTGACAACCAAATCAGGTTTGGGGGAAGCCCATTCCAGCCTCACTATCTAATAACCTTCCACTTTAACTATAATCTTGTTGCGTAACTGTTATTTTTATAAAACTGAAGAATCTTAAGAGTATCTTTTAAAATTGGTACCCTGGGGACAAGGTCCAGTCATTTTACTGTTGGTGGCTGATAGTGAATCAACTATTTATTTCTATTATCATGGAGTAGACCTCAAATTTGGTGACTGATGTCACAAATCAGCATAGTGGTAGTAGATTGTGAAGTGAATAGAGTGCTGGTTTCAGAATCAAGAACACCTGAATTCAAATGCCTTCTTCAAGGACATAAGTATTGAAGTTTATTAGCTATATGATCCTTATTAAATCACTTTACTTTTTTCTGTCTGGTTTCTCAATTCTTTCCTTCTTTCTTTTCTTCCTCTCTTCCTTCTTCCTTCCTTCTCTTCTTCCTCCCATCCCTCCCTCCCTCTCTTCCTCCCTCCCTCCCTCTCTTCCTTCCTTCCTTCCTTCCTTCCTTCCTTCCTTCCTTCCTTCCTTCCTTCCTTCCTTCCTTCCTTCCTTCCTTCCTTCCTTGTCCAGGAATTTTTCTGATCTCTCATTCCAACTTTTATCATAATATGAAGAAAACAGTGACTTTAGCCAAGCAAAAATAAGCACAAACAGATTTTACTTCCTAAGTACTCAGAGTACTGACTATCTATTTGGTGTGATTTGGTGAGCTACACAAAAAAATTCTAAGCAAAGTACTCTCACCTGAAGTCAGAATTTCTTTTAATAAAAGATTTGTTTCTGATTCATTTCAGTCTGTCTGACTCTCCTTGATCTCATTTTGGGTTTTGTTGGCAAAGATACTGGAATGGTTCACCATTTCTTTCACCAGCTCATTTTACAGATAAGGAATTGAGGCAAATGGATTAAGTGATTTGCCCAGGATCTCAAAGTTAGTAGCTGAGGTCAAATTTGAACACAAGTCCTTCTCACTTCAGAGCTGGCACTCTACCCACTGTGCCACCTAGCTTTCCTTTAATAATGGAAAAACATTTTATATTCCATAATTAGAAATGCAAAAGTTCTGAGAGAGGAAACATAATGATTTATATTTACATTAAATTCTAAATTACTACAAGGGTGCTCTCTCTTTGGATTGGCTTCTTATGGTGCAGTAGGAGAAGGTGATGAGGATAATATTCCTGAAGAACAGGGGAGGAAGGACCCTATTAGGTAAAATAAAGCATAGACATTTTTTCCAGGCGAGATCAGCTATTTTCTTTCCTCTGAGAATGTTTTTGCTTTATTATCAAAGGGACTACTAGCTACATCCTTAAATTACTGTTTGATGAAACAGTAAACATAGGAATAGAAAAATTAAGAGAGTAACAGCCCTTACCTGGCCCCACTGGCATTTAAATACTTATCTTTATTGAGGAACAATCTTAGAATCATAAATCATTACAACTGCAAAAGACTTCATATTATCTTGTGCATTCTTTTAATTTTATAGATGGGGAAACTAAGATTCAGTGTGGGCAAAATGATTAAGTAAACCCGGTCTTTTGATTTCAAGTCCAGTGCTGTTTTTAACTACATGAAACTCTCTTTTAAGCTTGTAATTCAAAAATTATAGCAAATAATGAATCAATGGTGAATTAATACTTGTTTCTTTTCTGTTAAAATAACATTTAACAATTACTAATAGTTAATTGCAAGGTAGGAAATGGAACTGACCACATAGCATTATTGCATGTGAGATCATCCTATGAACAAGTTCCTTTTTCTGAAATGATCTCTTAAACACTGTGCAGATTATTTAACAGAACAGCATAGAAACTTTGCTTCTTTTTAATTAGGTCCTTAATGTATTCAATGATGCATCTTGTCTCCTAAAAGCTAGTATTGTTCAAAGGTTTAATGGGGCATGGGATTATAGAAAAGGAAACTTCTAAGGAAGCCAAAAAAAATTCTTGATTTGGTTCATTGAACTTGGACTGGACCAAGAAAGGGTAGGGAGCTAATATGGTGGACAATTGGTTCTTCCTTCTCTAAATCAGGTTTTGCATTTACAAAACTTGGTAGCATTCCAGTATTTGGTAAAATACATTAGTTGTTGCTTCTGCTCGTACTAACAGTTCTCATAGGTCCTCTCATATGCTCTTACTCTGATTAACTTAAAATACACTCTTCCAAAAATGCAAATGTTTTTAGATACAATTTACAATAGAACAATATTCAGTAACATCACAAAGATGATAGTAAAACTATCATGAATGCAATTAATTTATCACAAATCTATCTCTGGTTGGCATTAACTAAAGTATATTATCAAAATGGGTTCCTTCAAGACATTTCAAGTTTTACTTTCTGTAGGATCCCCTCTTAGGGGAGGTGGTTAGAGATCAGCAGAGAGGTAGCACAGAGTGCTGGATAAAGAGGGAAACCTGAATTCAGATGCAGCTTCAGATAGTTACTAGTTATGTGATCCCATGCAAGTCATTTGACGTCTTTCTGCCTCTGTTTTCTCCATTCTAAAATTGTCAATAGCTCTGATTATGAAATGAAATATTTGTTAAATGATTGACATATAGTGGACTTTTAATAAATCCTCCTCCCTTCCTCCCTTCCTTCCTTCCTTTCTCCCTTCCTTCCTTCCTCTCTCTCTCTCTCTTCCTTCCTTCCTTCCATGCTATAGCTCATACCCTCCTTTTACAATGTATTTATTTTGTATAAACACGTATACTAAGAATATTTGGTTCACTCTCCCAGGGCCAAGATACTACATCTTTGCCACACATCTTATGGTGTTCTCTTATACCATTGACTTGAGCCTTTAATGGCTATGTTCCTTCCACTTTTAGATATCAGTGCTTAGGAATAAGTTTTGTTTAACCATCTAACATCAATTCGTTTTTGTGAAGTTCTATTTTCTTCAAAGATGCAACAACAAAAGCACAAAACTTTTCCTTCCACACATTGGAAATCACTGTTGCTATTCAATTATTTTTCAATTGTGTCTGACTGTGACTCCATTTATGATTTTCTTGGTGAAGATATTGGTGTAGTTCAACTTTTCTTTCTCTAGCTCATTTTATATATGAGGAAACTGAGGCAAACAGGGTTAAATGATTTGTCCAATGTCTGAGGTCAGATTTGAATTTAGGAGGATGAATCTTCTTGACTCTAGGCCCAATTATCTGCCCTCTGTGCCACTCAAATGCCATTCCACTATTCCTTATCTTTCCTCAATCTCTGGGGAGAATTGTTCTACCAAAATACTGTACAAACAAGGAAGAGGAGCTATGCCTGGAAAGTTGGGTCAGAGTCAGACTGTGAAATCTTTGAATGCCAAAAAGAGAAGGGTTTTTTTTTTTTTTTGTTTGTTTGTTTTAAATATTAGAGACAATAGGAAGCCATCGAAGATTTTAAACATGTCTACCTCATTGCTTTTAATTCTTTTTAGTGCTTTGGGTGCAAGAAGAAATATCTAATTCTTTTTCAATATAACAGGCTCTTTCAATAATCAATTTGATTAATTTGATCAATTCTTCAAAAATAGTTCATGTATTTTCCATAATTCTTCTCTTCTCTAGCTTACTCTCCCCAACCCTAGTTCCTTTAATCAATACTTATACATCATTATGCAAAAGGACAGCTTTTCTCAGATAGGAGGAAAGATTGAAAGATCATGGGTGGTAGAAGATGTGGGTAGAAGTGGGGAAGAGGATCTTTGGAACTTCAGAGGCAGATGATAGGTTGCAAAAGGGAGGGTAAAGCTAATTGGAATTAAATTTAATCATGATGAGCTGGGGACTTTTTTGATTCACTGACCCATATAAAGAATGACCTGCGTAGACAAAATTTGCTGCTACATTAAAACCTGGTGAATTTATCCCTTCTATACTTCATCCCTTTCCCTCATTTCAAACTTGTTTAATGAACTGATATCAATTACCTTTAAATCTTGCTTATTTATGTATGTATTTTTGTAATAAATTTTGTCTGCTGACGATTATCATCTGGTTTTCATTGTATTTCCTTTGTTTGCTATAAATGGGTAAATCACAATATAGGGGAAAAACAAAGGGAGAAACTGTAAAAATTACCCTAAATTTAATCATGAACTTATATTGAATCTTGCTCTCTGTCAATCTCTGTCTCTCTGTATCTGTCTGTCTATCTGTCTCTGTGCCCCCTCTGTCTGTTTTTTTACATGAGTCTCTATAGATGTGTCTGTCTCTCTGGGTCTGCTGATCTCTGCTTCACTGATTATTTATCTTTCTCTGTGTCCATCTCTCTGTGTATCCATCTGTCTAATCTGTCTATCCCTGTTTCTGTTTCTGTCTCTCTTTTTATGTCTATTTCTGTGTCTCTCTGCTCTCTTTTTTTATCTTTGTTTTTCTGTCTCTATCTATTTCTCTTTTTCTGGAAATACAAAGAGAGTTTTTAATAGTCTGGCTTCTTGACTGGGTATTCTGAGTCCACCAGATTCCTAATTTCTCTATTATCACTTGAAGTAGTCAAGAACTTAGCACATTAGCAGGTGAATGCTAATGGGGAGAGAATGCCTTTTATTGGTATCATTTTCTCTCTTCAACTCAACAAACATTTATTAATTATTCCCAGTAAGATTCTAGAGATAAAAAGACAAAAATATCAATCCCAGTTTATATGCATATATTACATTAGAACTTACCCTGACTGGGGGAAGATATAACATGTATATAGATACAATAAATAAAAGATAATTAAAAGATGGAGATAACAGTAATAACTGTTAGAAGTGAAATATTTTGTTAAGAAACAGTATTCAATCATGGAAAGAGGTGGAATTTGAGATGAATGATGAAGGAAAATAATCCCAAGAGATGTAGGTTAGGAGACAGTAAAAAGGGAAAACATTCTATACAAAGTATCATCACCAAGCTCAGGAAACAGCTAGTAGGAGTAGTTTAGCCAGAATTTAGTGAAGGAAGAAATAGTGGGACATGTTTGGAAAAGTTGGTGGGAGCCCAGTTGGGACAAGCTTTAAATTCAAGGGTGAGGGGTTTATATTTCATTTGAAAGGAAACCCTAACCTATCCTTGGATAATCTTTGTCCTTCACAAAGTAGGTGCTTAATTGTTGGATTAAATTGAAAGATGACCAACTCATTCAATAGTTTGGGGAGGATAGTTAAGAGAATGTCCCTCATATACGAACAAATTCTCAGAGAGAGGATCTATAAATAGATATATCTGTAAATAATCTATAAATAAATCCATAGTATCTCTCCTGGGAGCTAAAGATAGAAACACTCTCTAAAGAACACAGGAGTTGTTTCTCAAAAGTAATCATAAATTCTCTCTTGAGTAAAAAGAAGATTGTTATCTTGGGATTCACTGAATGAATTAGTATGTTTATTAGTCCCTAGCCTCAGGAACAGGCCATGTGTCTCATCAGTATCACAAATATCTAGAATATTGAGGAAAGGCCCATTTTCATCCCCAAATAGCAATTTCCATAGACAAAGCTAACATATTGTATGATATTGATTTATGGTGTCAATTAAGCATTTATTACTGAAACCTGTTTTTGCCATTAAAATTCCAGTTGACAGTATGACTTTTAAATTTTTCAGTGTCTGCCTTCCCAAAGACTTTGATCTTAGCAAAAAAATTTAGGGATTATAAATTTTACCAAAGATGGAAACTAAGAGAGAAGAGTTTGGAACGGCAAATAATGAATTTAACCAGCATCCCTGGTTCTCTGAAAGATTTACAATAGTAGCAGTGCCTAAAGCCAAAGAATCTTTTATTTTGAAGTTTATAGCCCCTATCACTTATTGTTTTAGTTCAAGATATGATAGCCTGGGCTCTGGATTGAATTTTTTTATGGAAGTCAGCATTAGTTGTCTCAGCAAAGCCACACTGTTAACATGAATCTTATGGAATCATAGAATGTCAGAGTTGGAAGAGATTGCTGAGGTCATTTAGTTCAATCTGTTTCTGAGCAAGTTTTCTCCATTGTGTCTCCATCAAGCAGCTATCTAGCCTCCATGGGATGGAGAACTGTTAAGAAAGTTTTTTTTTTTTAATAACATTTTGCCTAAGTCTACAATTGTGCAGTTTTTAAATATTGTTCTTCATAGAAAGGAAATTTGTATGTATAAACATCTATTATACATGAGGTTAGAATGCCAGGCCTGGAATCAGGAAGATTAATCTTCTTGTGTTCAAATCTGACCTCAGAAACTTACTAGTTGGGTGCCATTATGATTTCCATTTTTACAGTTGAGGAAACTGAGGCAGGCAGAGATTAAGTGACCTGTCAATGGTCACACAGCTAGTAAGTATATAGAGCCAGATTTGAACTAGGTTTTTCTGACTCCAGACTGAGTAGCCTATTGCCACTGACCCTACCTAGATTCTCTACTTTTCTATGCTTTCTTTCATATGACAGCTTCAAATTTAAAAAGTCAATTGGTTCTACGTTGTCTTTTCTTCTCCAGGCTTTAAACTTTTCTAGTTTCTCCAACTGAGTCTCATTTGTGTGGTTTATATTCCCTCTCCTCATTCCAGGGTGTCAGTCTCTACTTTATGGAAATGTCTGTCTCCTGGGGAAAAGGGCAAAAATAAAAGTCAGAAATGATAAATGTTATTTTAAGAGGCTGATAGAGACATTTTCCCTAACAAAGCCTCATTTGCCCATCCTATCTAGCTTTTTTCTCTTAAGTTCTTGAAAATACTTTCTGTAAGTATTTCTTCTAGTGTAATTTTGTGTAGTAGAAGGATCACTATACTGGAAGACCTGGACTTGAGGCACAGCCCTGCAAATAATTAGCTGTGTAACATAGGGTAAATCATTTTCATTCTCAAGGCCTGTCTCAGTCTCCTTACCTATAATAGGAGATGGTTGGATTAAATGACTTTAGGAACAACTCTCTCTGCATATAACTGTAGAATTATGTCTTCATAACAATCACCCCTGTCAAGACCTCTTTTTTAAAAAAAATTATTGATATATTTTGTTTTTATATTACCTTCATTTCCCAATATATTCTTTTCCCTTCCCCCAGTAAAAACCCATTCATTATTATATAGAATTTTTTATAAAACCTTAAAAGTCAGTTTAGCAATACTAACAAACACATCACCTGACTTCAGATACAGTAATCATAATATCCCATTTCTGCAAAAAAAAAAAAAAAAAAAAAAAAAAAGAATTCTTAGCACTTTCAGGTAGCAGGCGCTTATTAAATGCCTTATTCATTCTTTGGGAATAAATTTCATCATTATAACTATACAGGTTTTGGTTTTATTAAAAATATATATTCCTAAAGAGCAAAGATTGACCCACTGCTGAACCATAGCTGACAGAAAGAGTAAGTGAGGTGGCTCAGTGAATAATTTCCCAAGACTGGAGTTAGTAAGATTTATCTTCCTGAATTCAAATCAGGCCTTACTTAGACTCTTACAAATTGGGTTATCCCGGGCAGGTCATTTCGCCTTGTTTGCCTCAGTTTCCTCATCTGTAAAGTGACATGGAGAAGGAAATGGAAAACTATTCCATTATCTTTACCAAGAAAATCCAAACGGGGTCACAAAGAACTAGACAGGATTGAGAACAACCGAACAGTATCAACACACACATGTATGTATACACACACATATATACATGTATGTACATAACACATGTGTGTATACATACACATTTTATATGTATGTCTATATATATATACACATGCATGTATATATCCATAGATTTGTTGGCAATTATGTATTATGTATATGTATACATACAATATACATATTGCCAACAAACTTTCAAAATACTATATATGCTTGATGAAGAAATTTGCTTTAGGTTTAGCTCTTATTTCTAGGAGAGCTAAGCAAGGCCTCCTCTGCTTAGTTCAAGCATAGGGTTTGGTTATACTTTCCACTTTACAAAGGTCACCTCTATTTTAAAAGTAGGAATATGGCACAGTAGAGTTTGTCACTTCCTGAAGGAGGTCACAGTTCTAGTTTGAGTCTCTCTTTGACTGTGTCAGCTGCCCAGGCATGAAGGACATGGAAATAGTCTGGAATGCCAATCAAGTGACTAGTGAGGATTCTCAAAAATGGTAGTGCTTTCTGTTTCTTTCATCTTGAAGAACCCTGGGGCTAATAGTGAACTTTTGATGGACAGCAGCAATCAACAAAGCTGAAAGAAGGAGGCACAGAGAGGAAAATCGTAGGTGGCTTCGGCAGACACGGCTTCTTTGTAGAGAATGACATAGAGGGTATAGAAAGCAGAGAAAAGGAATGGCAGCTTTTGGACTGAGGACATTTGAACTAGAATGAGGGATACAGGATGGATTCACTTGATTGCATCCAGGGTCACAACTTTAAGTGGAAAATATGTCTTCCTATTGCTTCTCTCAGTTCCAGTGCCCACATAATTCCAACAATTGGCGTTAACTTATCTATTCGTTATAATCTTTTTAGGGAACTGAATTAGAAGCAGGTTATTTATAAGAATACAAACAGGATACTTATCTCCATTTCACTTAATTGGTAACTTTCTTAGAGTCCAACTCTATTGACTCATAATACAAAATGTGAAACTCAATTCTGGAAGGCTAGCACAATTTTACCAAATTAGCACAATTTCTGATAGCTATCATATGAAAATAGTCATATAGCCTTTGAGTATAGTTTCAGAAACAGACTAGGTACTATTTAAATACCTAAAGACTTAGCCAAGTACAAGGAGGATGGTTAATGAGAGGGTGAATGAAAAAACATGACCCAAAGACTCATTTAAAAAGCTTCTTAGTGTTCATTTCCTATCTGCATTTTGCAGGTTGCCCTCCTTTGAAAGATTCCACCATGCCTTTAGGAACCTCATCGTCCTGTACTGTCATATCAGCCTGATGCTAGCATCTCATCTGTCCTGGGAACCCTTCTGGTGAACACAGCAGAGAACTCCCAGATCCTCCATTTTAGAAAGATGCCCAGGCCGATCTCCTCATTTCCGTGCTGCTTTGGACTATCCATGCACTATTTCTCCTTCCCATTTCAGCTTCCTGTTGCATGATGTCATCTCCCATTAAACAGTAAGGAAATAAGGACAATGACTATTTTTTGGTATTTGTCCTTCCAGTGCTTAGCACAATGCCCAGCATATATAATGGGTGAATAATATAAGTCTATCTAATGACTACTTGTACTTTCTCTCCTTCAGTGATAATGATAGGATGATAGGAAAGGAGGCTTGGGGTGCTCAGGATCACACAATTTTTAGATTTTCTATAAACATTAACCTACGTTTTAGTTCTCTAAGTATTGAGACCTTGTTCCATTACAAAGAAATTGACACACTTTAAGAAAAAGTGAGCTCCATCAATTTTTAGATATTCTTTCAATAAACAGAACTAGAAATAGAAAGTCAAAGCTAAATGGAAGTATGAAATGGTTTTTCAAACAAAAGAATATCAGAATTAGTTTCATTATACACTGAAAGGCAACATTCAAAGAAGTCAGATTGATGCTATTATAAGTGGATTCAAGGTCTTTGTTTCATCTTTTCATTTTATTTTTATGTTGATTTTGACCTTTCTTCTGACTAGTCAACGTTCTGATTAACATACACCTCAACACAAATTCTGATATAATTCCCATGTCAATGACTAGTCATTAAGATTTGGTGTCATTTGGGTGATGCTTAATGTTTGCCAAAGAATAGGATAGAATAGAAAAGAACAGACTATAACAAAACAGAGTTTGTCTATAGAATTAGTACATATACATATATATGTATATGAAAAACATAAAAATCTTTTCTTAGACAAAAATAAGCCCTTTTAGGGTTTATTTTATTTTTGTCCTTTGTACATTTCAACTCCTACTACAGTGTTGAGTATGTAAGAGAAATTTACTAAATTTTTGTTGATTAATTAATATTTGCTATATCCATTACTTTTGGACTTTTTCTGAAATAAAATATTCATGATACAAGGGCAGGATGCTTTTTTTTTTTTTTTAACAGATGAGAAATTTAGGCAAAGAGATCAAGCAACATGTCAGATATTCAAACCCAGATATTCAAACCCAGATATTCAAACCCAGATATTCAAGCCACATGTCAGATATTCAAACCCAGATATTCAAACCCAGATATTCAAACCCAGATATTCAAGCAACATGTCAGATATTCAAACCCAGATATTCAAACCCAGATATTCAAGCAACATGTCAGATATTCAAACCCAGATATTCAAACCCAGATATTCAAGCAACATGTCAGATATTCAAACCCAGATATTCAAACCCAGATATTCAAGCAACATGTCAGATATTCAAACCCAGATATTCAAACCCAGATATTCAAGCAATATATCAGATATTCAAACAAGTCAGAAATTCAAACCCAGTTCTTTGATGTTTGATTTGATTCTATTATATCATACTACTACTTTATAGGTCCTAAAATTCTCTAAGAGATTCAAAACTGTAAAAACTTTGGAGTCCATCTAATGCATCTAAACAGTAAGCAGACTCATGAAATAGAATATATGGTCATAGATTTATGCCTCAGAAGCATAAATTCCAAACCTCTCATTTCACAAAGGAGGAAACTGAGACCCCAAGAAGTTACATGACTTGGTCAAGATCAGACATAGAGTAAACATTAAAAAATGAGATTTGAACATAAGTTTCTGATATTACATCCAGTGCTCTTTCAACTGTACTACCTCATTTTTCAAATGAGGAAACTGAGATTTAGAACTTCAGGACAAGATTAAAGGACTTCACCAAAGTCATCTAGTAAGTGGTAGAACTAAGATTTGAATCCAGATCCTCTGACCCATTATTGATTCAATATGGCTCCTCTGACTTATAGAATTGAATGAGTCAATGCCTCTTTCAACTCTGTCTCCTTGTTTGGAGAGGAGGAAACTAAGGCTCAGAATTTCTGAACAAGATTAAGCTATTTAATCAAGGCCATACATTTAGTAAATGGCAAGAATAGGATTTTAACTCATGTCCTTGAACTCCATATGTATAGATATTTCCATTTCATGAATTGTAAAAAAAATTCTCATTATCTCTTTGTCTTGAAAGTGAAATGGCTATGTCTGATAGAGTTACTTCTCTGTCTTAATTGTTTTCACAATATCATGTGGACTTGTTCCAGCACAGATTTTATTATTTTTACACAGATTTACCATGGGACACCTTATATCTCAGGAAATTTAACCCATTCCCGGCAGTGAAATCTTTTCATAAAAATGTCATAAGGCAAATGGTGGCCCTCTTTCCCAACTCAAGCCTTACTTAACAAGGGCATTCATTGGGTTTGGATGCAACCTTGATATGTGGTATTATCTCAAGGTAGATCCAAACCTTCATTATGAGATCTTCAGAATCTGGGACCCCTTTTTCCTACTCACATTCTTATCCCTTAAAATCAAGACATGAAATAGATTAGAAGAAACCTTCTTTCCTGTATTCCAAACCCAATATTTTACAGGTAAGAAAGCTATAGCCAAGAGAGGGGACATAGTAAACCTAAGGGATATCAAATGATAGATCTTGGGACTTGAAACCTACATCTTCTGAATTAAAATCCAGTGTTCTTTAGTTTCTTCTTCCTAATCATTCAGTACAAGTCCTTATCCCACCCTCACCCCAATCCATCCTTAACATTATTGTTCAGGCATTTCAATCATATCCAACTCTTCATGAACCCATTTATGATTTTCTAGGCAGACACTGGAGTAATTTACCATTTCTTTTTCCAGCTCATTTTACAGATGAGGAAACTGAGGCAAATGTGGATAAACAATTTCCTTAAGGTTACTCAGTTAGGTCTGAGATCAGATTTGACCTCAGGAAGATGAGTCTTCCTAGGCCTGGAGGGTTACATCTATGTCTTTGGTGAAGCTAAGTTTTCTGTCTGGACTTCTTTCCTTTATCTCTATTCACTGAAATTCCATCTTCTTGATATCTTTTAAGGCCCAGCTCAAATGCTGTGAAACCTGTAAGGGTTTCTTCCTCTCCTTCCTCTTCCATCATATATAATCTCACTTTTTCTCAGAATTTCAGGTGTATTTTGTTCATACTCTCTCAGGGCCCTTATTACACACTTTTATTCCTATTTACAAAATTTTGGAATTGTAAGAAGCAGCCAAGTTAAAGGAAATTCCTATTATTAAATAATTTTGCAAAAAAACATTTATCTCCATCCCCATTTTCACTATATTGTACATTCCTTTAAGCAGTACCTTGTAGTTATGCTTGTAGATAGTATGGGAGTTACCCAAAATCCTATTTGGATAATCTCAAATTATTTTCACAATAATAGTAAGATATGACTTGCCTATTAAAACATTCTTCCTTTTTATAACTGCATAGCCTTGTGAGGCAGGATTTTCTCCATATACTTCAAACATCATAAAATATTGCAATAGATTGAGTAAAAAAGTAGGTATGAGAATCCAGCTGTCTACTTTTAGCTAGAAAATAAAGAAATTTGTAAAAAATATGTTGGAACAATGCCATCACTTTTCACCAATTTAAATTTTTTTCATAATAGTTTGTTTTCATAAAAATATTTATGCTAGCATGTAATTGAGTTGGTTGTTATTTTTAAATCAAGAAATATTTTTAAATGTTATTAGTTTTAATTTTTGATATGGTAAATATTAATAGATATAATTGATGGTATAATGGAAAATATTTAATAACTGGCTTTCTTTTTTTATTTTTTAAACTTTATTTTTTTAAAAATAATAACTTTATTTTCCATATACATGCAAAGATAGCTTTCAATATTCATTTTTTCTTCTTTTTTAAAATTTATTAAAACTCTTTATTTTCGAAACATATGCATAGATAATTTTTAACATTCACCCTTGCAAAACCATGTGTTTTCTCTGCCTTCCTCTCATCCTTCCCCTAGATAGCAAGTAATCCAATATATGTTAAACATGTGCAATTCTTCTATACATATTTCCACAATTATCATGCTGCACAAAGAAAATCATATCATAAAGGAAAGAAAATAGAAAACAAAATACAAGTAAATAACAACAAAAAGAGTAAAAATACTAAGTTCTGATCCACACTCATTCCTTCCACAATCTTCTCTCTTTGGGTGCAGATGACTCTCTTCATCATAAGACCATTGGAACTGGCTTGAATCACCTCATTGTTGAAAAGAGCCATGTCCATCATAATTGATCACCATATAATCTTTTTTTTTTTATTCATTTTTCCAAATTATCCCCTCTCTCCCTCCATTCCCTCCCCCCGATAACAGGTAATCCCATACATTTTACATGTGTTACAATATAACCTAGATACAATATATGTGTGTAAATACCATTTTCTTGTTGCACATTAATTATTAGCTTCCAAAGGTATAAGTAACCTGGGTAGATAGACAGTAGTGCTAACAATTTACATTCGCTTCCCAGTGTTCCTTCTCTGGGTGTAGTTGTTTCTGTCCATCATTGATCAGCTGGAAGTGAGTTGGATCTTCTTTATGTTGAAGATTTCCACTTCCATCAGAATATATCCTCATACAGTATTGTTGTTGAAGTGTGTAGTGATCTTCTGGTTCTGCTCATTTCACTCAGCAACAGTTGATTTAAGTCTCTCCAAGCCTCTCTGTATTCCTCCTGCTGGTCATTTCTTACAGAGCAATAATATTCCATAACCTTCATATACCATAATTTACCCAACCATTCTCCAATTGATGGACATCCATTTAACTTCCAGTTTCTGGCCACTACAAAAAGAGCTGCTACAAACATTTTGGCACATACAGGTCCTTTTCCGCTCTTTAGTATTTCTTTGGGATATAATCCCAATAACAGCAATGCTAGGTCAAAGGGTATGCACAGTTTGATAACTTTTTGGGCATAGTTCCAAATTGCTCTCCAGAATGGCTGGATTCTTTCACAACTCCACCAACAATGTATCAGTGTCCCAGTTTTCCCACATCCCCTCCAACATTCATCATTATTTGTTCCTGTCATCTTAGCCAATCTGACAGGTGTGTAGTGGTATCTCAGAGTTGTCTTAATTTGCATTTCTCTGATTTGGAACACTCTTTCCTATGAGTGGAAATAGTTTCACTTTCATCATCTGAGAATTGTCTGTTCATATCCCTTGACCATTTATCAATTGGAGAATGGTTTGGTTTCCTATAAATCAGGGTCAGTTCTCTATATATTTTGGAAATGAGACCTTTGTCAGAACCTTTACTTTTAAAAATATTTTCCCAATTTGTTACTTCCCTTCTAATCTTGTTTGCATTAGTATTGTTGGTATAGAAACTTTTTAGTTTGATGTAATCAAAATCTTCTATTTTGTGATCAATAATGATCTCTAGTTCTCCTCTGGTCATAAATTCCTTCCTCCTCCACAGGTCTGAGAGGTATCCTCTGTTCCTCTAATCTATTTATTATCTCATTCCTTATGCCTAAATCATGGACCCATTTTGATCTTATCTTGGTATATGGGATCACCATATAATCTTGCTATTGCTGTCAACATTCATTTTTGCAAAGCCTTGTTTTTTAATTTTTTTCCCTCCCCACCCTTGCCAAGAGGTTAAATATGTGCAAATCTTCTAAACATATTTCCATATGTCATGATACTCAAGAAAAATAAGATCAAAAGAGGGAAAAATACAAGATAAAAAAAAACCCAAACGACAAGGTGAAAATACAACGTTTTGATCCCCAGTCTGCCTCTGTAGCTCTCTCTCAGGATATAGATGGCTCTTTCCATCCCAAGTTTATTAGAATTGACTTGATTTACCTCACTGTTGAAAAGAGCCAAATCCATCACAGTTGATCATCACAGTTGCTATGTCTATTATAGCACAAATCCCATCAGTCATCATAGCATGGTGGAAGAGATCTATGTTTGGAGTCATTACTTGTGTGACTTTGGATAAGTCATTCAACTCCTCTTCATGTATTTCCTTATCTGTAAGGGATATAGATAAATAAATAGATTGATAGATAAACAGAAGATATCAATATCTACATCTATATTAGCGATCTAACTATAAGGGATCACTTTATAGGAACAATACTATTTATATTCTCTAACTCCTAGGGTTGTTATCAGAATGGTAGAGGGGATAGGGTTCTAGATGTGGTGTCAGAAAGATCTGAGTTCAAATCCCACCTTACATACTCACTAATAATGTGTCTCTTGGCAAGTCATTTAGCTTCTGTTTGCTTCATGTTTTACATCTGTCAAATGGGGATAAGAATAGCACCTCCCTTACAAGGTTGTAGAAAGCTCAAATGAGATAAAGTGCTATGTAACTTTAGTTTCTCAAGGCCTGTTCAGTTTTTCTGCCCTGTCCACAGTGGATATTAAATGACAGAGTGACTTGATGGAGATGAGGCTGGAAAGGGGCCTGTAGCCCTAGAAAACAAGCAAGAAACACATTTTGAGACAAAATGCTACAAAGCTTTCAAGAGAAGGCAGGTATCCTGCCTTAGTCAGTAATCTGTGGTAGAGTCCACCCTGGAAGCAGGTCTGAGTCTCCATCCTGAGATTCTCTAGGCAATGCCTGGTGGAACCTTTTCTAGGTTGGATTGGGCATGGAAGGGAGAAAGACATTTACTCTAGCTTAGAGCGATCCCTATGATTCTAGAACTATAATTTCAATAAGACCACATATTTCTCCTCTCTTTTAAAAAATGTACTCCATAAAAAACTTCATTTAATTAATTACGTGTAGTTAAACTGATATTGGTTCATTAGGTAAAGTGGGAATTGTTAACTTTGGGTGATTTCAAAAGGAGAAAAGCCAAATCTGATCAGTGTTGGCTACAAAGCATTATTTTTTAATCAGCTTAACAGAAGAAATATCATCCTGATTTGTTTAGATCATTAACCCTAGGGGCACCTAGATGACACAGTGGATAGAGCCAGGCCTGAGTTCAAATATGGCCTTAGATATTTAACACTAGCTGTGTGATCTTGGGCAAGTCACTTAACCTCAATTGTCTCACATAAATAATTTTATTAATCTCAGGAAATAAAATCACAAAGACAAGCATAGCCTTTGCAAAATAACAGACTTGCCCAAACCTGAGATAGTTTACTATCAGATGGAAAGCAGGAAATGCCAGATACTGTGTATATTTTCTCAATTGTTTCTACAAACACAGGACCTTTGTTTTTCAATTAACAATCATCTATTTTCTCTGACTTGTCACTCCTTATTGAAAATTAAAAAAGAAAACCTTTGGGAAAAATATACAGGGTGAAGGAAAGAAAATTCCCACTTTGACCACATACACAGACATGTTTTTTTGCATTTTGCATTTTGAATCTATCATTTGTTTGACATGAGGTAGGTAGCAACTTTTGTTCTATGGAATTGTGGTTAGTCATCATTAATCAGAGTTTATAAGTCATTCTAGATTGTTTTTCTTTGTAAAGCTATTGCTATTGTCTGAATTAGTCTCAGTTCTGGTCATTTCATTCTGTACTGATTTATAAAGGTCTTACCAGTTTTCTCTGAAACTATGTTTTTCATTGTCTTTTATGGCACAATATATCTCCATTATATTCATCTATCATAATTTGTTCAACTATTTTTCAATACATGGATATGCCTTTGGTTTCCAGTTTTTTGGTGCTACAAAAAGAGATTCTATAAATATTTTTACATATCTGGCTTCTTTTTCTTTGATCAATTTGAAATAGAGGCCTAGTAGTAGAATCCATAGCTAAATATTCTGAACAATCTTGCAGTGGGAACAGGGTAGTATTTGTCAACAGAGGGTCTGATTTCTGCCAGGTACTATGGTTGTTACTATCTTTGTTACCTTGGGCTTAATATAATTTAACTCCTCCAAGATTCAGTTTCTTCATTTATAAAAATGAGGATAATACCATTTTTACCCTCAGGCTTATTCTCAACACAGCATAATAATTATAAAGACCTGGCTTCCAATCAATATCTACTGGCTATTCTTTCTGGCAGAGAAAATATATGCTTGTTAATTGAAAAAAATTTTTTTATTTTAAAAAACAGAACACATAGTTGTGGTCTCCTCACAGTGCCAAAGTTAATGTCTACAGTTTAAGAAGATTATACTGTAAGAAGAAAGGTGGTTTACTCCTGGAAGTTGTTTCTAGGAGTTAACTTTTATAGGAGCAAACAAGACTGGCACACTTTCTCTTTACCAGTTGACCCTATTTCCTTGGCAAGGCTGCTAATTTCTGGCATACTTACTTTTTTTAAATTAAAGCTTTATTTTCAGAACATATGCATGGATAATTTTCAACATTCATCCTTGCAAAATCTTGTGTTCCAAATTTTCCCTCCCTTCCCCCCATCCCCAAGTAATCCAACATATGTTAAATAATTGCAATTCTGTTATACATATTTCCACAGATATCATGTTATACAAGAAAAATCAGATGAAAAAGGAAAAAAATGAGAAAGAAAACAAAATGCAAGCAAACAACAATAAAGAGTGAAAATACTATGATATAGGCCACACTCAGTTCCCACATTTCTCTATTTGGTTACAGATGACTGTTTTCATCATAAGACTATTGGAACTGGCCTGAATCATCTTATTGTTGAAGAGAGACACTACTTAATTTTTATTTACTGTTACTCTTTACTTTTCAGTGAACAGATATTTAACCTCTCTATACTTCACTTTCCTAATCTACAAAATGGGTATATGGGAATTATTCAATATCCTCTAAGGTCCCTTCCAAAAATATTGTAAGTAGGAAAATCAAGAGCATAAAAATACATATAGGAACATCCTTCTTTATCATGCACTGGTTTCTATAATTATGCATTTTTTAAAAAGTGGCTTTGGGGATCTATATATGAATGGGTTAAAACAAGACTAGAAGCAATTTGCTAATTTCAGGTCAATCTCCTAAGGGCCAGAGTACACTCTTGACATAGCTAACATCTTGCCTAAAGCATTGTAGTTATAATGTGTTCTTTTCTCTCTTTTTCCCTTTCTATCTTTTGGGAGACTAGCTCTGCGATTCATCTTCTAGCTATGCTCCAGGGTGTGTGCCTATAATGCTTGAGCTAGGAGCCCCACAAAGGAATCTGTATGCACAGAACAGGTCATTTGTATGTACCGACATAATAGTGCCAAAAAAATGTAGTACCATTGACTTCTAGATTTGCTTTTTGATGCCAGGGGAGGAAACAAGAATGATGCTTGACACTGCTACCTTAATATACCCATGAGATATTTTTTCAGCATCCAGAGGCACCATCCTGTCAAGTTATTTCCAGATGTATCGACCTTTTCTGGTCAAATAAGAGAGGTCTGGCCTAGGGAAATTGTATCAGCTATTAAGCATCATGCAAAAAAATAATCGAAATCAATATTACTTAGAGAAATGCAGATTAAAGAAAATTTGAGGCTCTACCTCATACCCATCAGATTGGTCAAGATGACAAAAGAGGAAAATGACAGATGTTGTAGGGACCTTTGAGAAAACAGTTTCACTGGTACACTGTTGGTGAAGGTGGCAAGTGAATTTTGGAAAGCAGTTTGGAACTATTCCCAGAAAGTTAGAAAACTGAGCATACCCTTTGACTGAGCTCTACCAATTCTAAGCCTCGATTCCAAAAAAAAAAAAAAAAAAAAAAAAAAAAAGCAAAAAAGAGGAAAGGAATTTATGTATACAAAAATACTTATAGCAGTTCTTTTCATGGTAACAATAAATTTATATTTGTAGTGTTATCATTCTGTTTGGAAATGGTTTAACAAACTGTGGTATCTGAATATAATAGGGTATTAGTGTGCTGTAAGAAATGATCAAATGGACAGTTTTAGAGGAAACTGAAAATATGGCTGTGAACTGATGCAGAGTAAAGCAAGCAAAACAATAGAATAATCTACATACAATAATACCAACATTAGAGAGAAAAACAATTTTGAAATACTTAAGAACTTGGACCAATGCAATGTAAACCATAAGCCCCCCAAAATGAAGATGAAACATGGCATTCAAAGTGATGAGCTTAAAATGCAGAGACACATTTCAGACATAGCTAATATGGGAACTTGTTTTTACCAGATTATAAAGCTATGCTTTAAAATGCTTTATTTATTTTGATCTACTTAATCTCTCTCTCTATCTCTTTCTGTCTGTCTGTCTCTGTTTCTGTTTCTGTCTTCTGTGAGTGTGTGTGTGTGTGTGTGTGTGTGTGTGTGTGTGTGTGTGTGTGTGTGTAGGCGGGTAGTGGAGGTGGTAAGAGGGATAGATTAATTGTAAAAATGTTTCTGCCTTGAAAAAAATATTAAAAACAAAACATATTTAAAAATAGTATCAGATATGATCCAAGTTTCCTGAACGGAACTATAAACTATATCTTTCCTGCTTCTGTTGCAGATAATTTATCTCATGAATTCATATAAGTATTTATACATTCAATAGACATTCATTTAGTTTTATTATATTCAAGAGAAGAAATATAGAGTAGTAAAGGTCTAACCATGAAATCAGAAAAACTGGGGTTCAAATTCTGCCTTTGATATATAATGTTACATACTGAAACCTGGGACAAATTCCTTAACCTTCTGTGTAAAGGGCTAGAACCGAGCAGCTGAAAGATAACTTAGCACGTAGGGTTAATTACCAATTGGACAGTTTTCTATTAACATATGCTTGGAGAATGACCCTCCCCAACTATTCTGTGCTGGATCAGTGAGTGTGGACAAAGAAGGAAAAGAGAGAGATGAGAGGGTGGAGTAGGACAGGCAGGATCATTCTTTTGGCGGTGGAGAGAGAGGAAGGAGGTGTGGAGATCGATAGATCTAATCCCCTGATGGGGACCCCCAAAAGACCAAGAATAAAGACTTTTGCTTATCCTGAGTCCGGCTGATTCTAAGATATCCAGGGTCTCAACATCTCTGCTTCATGCAACTCTGAAAATTATGAGTTGAAACTGATTTGAATTGATAGAAGTTTCTTTTCCAGAGATATGAATTCACTCGGATGGTCCATAGATTTGTACCTCTTCCCACTAAAAGTCACAAGAACTTTATACCAGATTCTATGCTAAGAGGGAGGGATACAAAAGAAGGCAAAAACATGGTTCCTGCTCTCAGACATATAAGTTGTGTGACTTTGAGCAAGTCACTGTTTTAATTAAATTAATTTAAATTAAAAACTGTTAAATGTTAGTCCAATAAGAACACAAATAAGATATTTTTGCCAAATCTTAAAAAGCTATATAAATGCTAGCTATTATTACTATTTATTTCTCAAGAGTGGCATAGTAGTATAATACATACATAGAAAGTCAACCTAGAGAAAAGATGACCAGTGCTTTAAGACTGAACTTTGATATATACAGACTGGCTATTCATAACTTTAGAGGAGTCACTTAAATTTCTCAGCACTCCATACAATGTCAGAGTGAAGTCACTGATCAATATTGAAAAAGGACATTTCTTTACCTGAGAACTTCTTGCATAAATTCAATTGAAAATCTGAACCAAAAACTGTGTAGAGAGATGGATAGATGAATGGATAGATGTGTAATTATGTATGTATACATATATGTCTATATCCATACATAACCTATTTCTACATATCTGTCTTCTTCATATCTATGTATCTGTCTGTCTGTTACAAGCATCTTAGCTGTTAAATCTTCTTATCTTAGCTGTTAAATCTGCTTATCTCATTTCCTCTCCCTCCCCAAAGAATGTGAAGCTCCTTGAAAGTAGGTACTGTTTCATTTTATCTTCATATGTCCAATTTCTAGATTAGTACTTAGAAAATAGGAAATAATAAATGATTGTTGAATGAATAATGAATTCCAAGTATTGGAGAAAGTAATTTCTCTATGAGAAATGTAGAAATAACATTTTTTCTCTGGCTGCCACTCATGCCTGGAATATTTTTCCTTCTCATCTGGCTTCTGGCTTCCTAAAAGTCCCAAGTAAAATCCCACCTTCTACCCAAAGTCTTCCTTAACCCCTTTTAATTCTACTGCTTTCCCTCTTTTAATTATTTCCTATTTATTCTATATATAACTTGCTTTCTAAGTACGTACATACTTATATGTGTGTGTGTGTGTGTGTATATACATACATACACACACACACACACACACACTCATATATTCCACATTTTGTATCTCCCCGGCTTAGTGCAGTGCTTGATTCATAGTATGGGACTTCATAAATGCTTATTGACTGATTGATCAATATGGGAATAGCCATGGTGTTTGCAAAGCTCCTGCAGTATTCCTGCAGCTTTCTTTTTCAGCCCACTTTTTCCTTCTTTAAGAGGATCAGGGCTGATACTCTTTTCAGAATCAGCACCTACAAGGAAGCCCATTTTGCTTTTTGCTACTCCATAGTCTTTCTTCTGGGTATGAGTGCCTCAAATTAAAAAAAGTCAGTCAGAATTGTGAAGCAGCATCTTCCTCTCTAATACCCGGGAGAGAGTGTGCACTTAGTGTTCAACTGAAGTGAGCCTGTGACATCTGCCTCTTAATTAAAACCATCGGTTGTAGCGAGTTATACCCACCAGAGTTTATTATCACAAAGGAAGCCTGAAGGAGGAACATCAACAGACTCATTAGATAGCACCAAAAGAAGGTGTTAATTAGGGAATGTGAGATCTAACCATTCACTAAGACCAATATTAGGGAGGGGGTTGGGATTGTGGAAAGGTGAATTATATGTAAATGAGCTGCCATGGATCCATCCTCATTATCTCACAGACAACCCTGTTATTAATGACAGGAGCAAGGTGGATGCTGGTTAATGTGATTTCTAAAGTGGGCTTAGCAGTGGAAAGCTCTAAAAAGCCAGGAAGTTTAATTATCCTCTCAGATTCAGGACATCTCCTTTCCTATTGTTCTCTATCCCAGTTTTGACATTTATTAAGAGTTTAACCTTGGGCAACTAATGTAATAGAATCATAGATCTAGGGAGGAGAAAGGGACCTCAGATCCCATGTTGTCCAATCCCTTCAAAGAGGAAACTGAAGCCAGAAGAGATGGAATGACAGGTAGCAAGTGTAAGAGGTAGATTTGAACCCAGATTCCCTGCTTCCAGATACCTGCTTATTACACTATATCACATATTTGTAAAATAAAGAATATTTCTCTAACATTATTTTCTCTCACTAACATTCTATAATTAAAATAACATTTTATTTTGGCTCAAGAAAGGGTAGAAAGAATTCTTCATAAAAGAACCTTGGCAGCCACTGACTAAGGATTTCAGGGGAACTCTAGGTTCCTTTGAGGAGAGAATTTTCAAGATGGGGGGGTGGTTATTAATGAGATTCTATCATGGAAAATAGAACTGAATAAATGAAAAGATGTAGGCTAAAAGCTGCTAGAGTTAGGTAGATTTGAAACTGGTTAAATAGACAGAGCCAAAGAATTGTCCTATTATCAACTCTAGTTCTCTAGTGGAGGTCTCTATGTTTTAATCCTTGATTTTTATCTTTGGACATTTTTTGGTTAATGATTTCTGTTAAAGATTGTTGTTAATGCTGTTCACTTGTGTCCTGTTCTTTTTGACCCTATTTAGGGTTTTCTTGGCAAAGATATTGGAATAATTTGACACTTCCTTTTCTAGTTCACTTTGCAGAAAAGAAAATTGAGATAAAGAAGATTAAGTCACTAGCCCAGGGTTTCATAGCTAGTAAGTTTCTGAGGCTGGATTTGAACTCAAGTCTTCCTGATTCCAGGCCTAGCACCTTATCTACTATGCCAGATAGCTGCACATGCTTATTAAACATTATAGTTAACATAAAATTAGAACAACTAAGTAAGTTAAGAGGTACACACCAAAGCCAGTAGGCAGAAATATCAGCTGGATAGAACTGGTCTAAATCTACAAAGATTAAATTTAATAAGGGTAAATATAAAGTCTTATACATCGATTTAAAAAAATCAACTTCCCAAGCACAAGGCAGGATAGGAACTATAATAATAATATATAACATAATATAATAACTAGATATCAATTTCTGCAAAAAAATGTTTTGACCATTTTAGTGGGTGGCAAATTCAATATTTGGCAACCAAATAAAGCTAATAAGACAAATTTAGGGGATATTCAGAGAACACAGTATCTGTCAATAGGAACATGACAGTGGTGTTGTACTCTGCCTTGTAGAGTCCATACAGGGCAAAATTTCTTTTTTTAAAAAATTTAAACTTTTAACTTTATTTTTTAGATTATACATGTATATTTACTTTTTCAAAATATTTCTGCATGAGTCATGTTGAGAGAGAAAAAATCAGAACAAAAAGAAAAAAGCCATGAGAAAGAAAAAAGAAACAAGGAAAAAAAAATGGTGAAAATAATATACTGGGATCCATATTCAGACTCCATGGTTCTTTTTCTGGAAGCACATGGCATTTTCCATCCAAATTTCTTGGAATTATAGAGCAAAGGTTCTTAACCTCAGGTTTATGAACTTGTATTTAAAAATATTTTGATAACTTTTTTAATGCAATTTATTTCTTTTGAAAATTTTTGCATTTCATTTTATAATGTTTGGGGGGGAGGGTGGGCAGCAGTGGCAATTGGCAGCACCAGATTGCCAAAGTATTGTGTTCAGTTCTGGCTTCCATATTTTAGGAAGGATGAAACTCTAAAGATTAACCAAGACCCTGAATGGCTTTAGTTTTGTGTTAAATGGGCATCTATTGAGCAACTGAAAATGTTTAGCCTGAAGAACAGGTGAACTGGGGGACAGGAGATATAATAGGATGGTGCAATCTGTCTTTATGTTTTTAACATAAATCCCTTTCTTGTGGATGAAGGATGAGACTGTTTATCCCCACAGGGAAGAAATAGGGATTATATATAAAAAGTGAAGAAATGAAAAATCTTCTACTAATTGGAGCTACTAATAATTGAATGGGCTTCCTTGGGAGGTAAAGAGCTCCTGTGTACTAAATGTCTTTGAGCAAAGGTTTGAGGTCTCCCTAATTTCCAATTTATTTCCTCCACTTACTAGGACCTAAAAATACCAGTCCAGGCTCCACTCCTTTAGCTTAAGGCACTTCAGATAAATATGTGAGCCAACAATTTTGGCAGGAGGTAACATTTTAAGCTGTATCAGCCATTTACATCATAGTGTGAATCAGTTTTTTCTAGATCCTTTGCTAAATTTCAGTTAAAGGAATAAAAGATATCACAAGGACACTGGACAGAGAAAAAAAAGTGACAAACATTTCCAACTTTGCAATTTAGTTTCTCCGAGCATAATCTCTGTAGAAAGATGTTGGGTATAATAAATAATTCTAGAATCAGAAAATAATAATGTAGTAATGATAGATAATATTTATGGAGCACTTTTGCAAAAGTACTTTTTGCAAATTTGTAAATATAATCTTGTTCTAGTTTCAAGACAACCAATATGGAGTAAGGGGGTAGATCAATGGATGAGAGATTTGGAGGACCTGGATTCAAATCCTGCTTTAGCAACTTACTATTGTATGACCCTGTGCAAGCCACTTAACCTCTCTGGGCCTCGGATTCCTTATCTGCAAGATGGGGATATTATTACCAGTGCAGTGGGAGGTATGTCAGAGGATCTTCATTTGAATCCTGGGTCTGCTATTCATGTGGAATAGGCAAATCACTCACCCATTATGGACCTCATCTGCAAAGTTATGGGGTTGGTCTAACTGATTTCTAAAGTTCCTATGATTCATAGTATTTATACCACAGGGTTGCTTCAAGAAGCAAGAAGGATAAGGGATTTGAAGAATTTTACAAATCTTGAAGACCTATATTAATATCAGTTATCATTATTATTCTGAAATTACAGCTCTAGGATAATTAGAGCTTGAAGGGACTGTGGAGATCAACAGAGATTTGGCATAATGGTGTTGATTTCAAATTTTCTGGGTCCTGGAGCCTGGGCAGGCTAGCCTCAAGTTTTACATCCTTTCTCCACTTGGTTTAGCAGATTTCTGGGAAATCACTTTTACTCAAAAACAGATCTTTCCTTAAAAAAATTGTTCCTTTTCAGATGTTACTAATTGATGGTGTTTATGTGGGTACTCTGTGCGCCTGCCAAATGAAGCACCTCAATCAGACTGCTGCTATTTTAATCAATCTAGGTCTCCCAGGAATGTGCTAGATCCATACGTAACTTTTGGCAGGTGGGTAATCCTTTGACCTGCTTTAATTTATTCTAAAAGACTGGTACCCCATGGAAGAAGAAAACCATATTGGTATCCAAGAAAACTAGGAAGTTTGTCTCTGCTGCTAACCATATCTTTTTTTTTTTAAATGCCCTTACCTGCTTTTAATTAATCAATTTACAATCATCTATTAAGCACCTATTATGATTCAGTTTCTTTGCCAAGAACCATGAACAGTACGGAGGTCACAAAGAGTCAGATATAATAGAATAACTGAACAATATCAAAGAAAGCCAAACCTGTGTTAGGCACTGGGAATTAAATAAAATTGTCCCTATTCTGGAGCAATTTACTTTCTATCTGGGTGGAGGATTCTAAATGCTCAAAATAACTATAAGAGATCTATGGAGGACTTTATATGTAGAGAAAGAACTGATAAATAGAAATATGGATAGAATGATTATATATATTTATACTATATATTATATTTATAATATACATACATACATATATATATATGTATATGTATATATATATATATATATATATGTATATATATTTGTGTCTAATGGAAGCCATCTCTAGGGTAGGGGGAGGTAAGAAAAAAAATAAGTTGTATGATAATTTCATTATATATTTAAAAGAAACAGCCAGCTGTACATAAGAGATTTGAAGTTTCATGTACAATCATCCTTTTTTTTCCCCTATAAAAGAAAGGCTTATTTTATTTCATAAATTAAAAATAAATAAAATTTTAAAAATTAATCCCATTTATTATTTTAAAAAGAAGAGAAAGAAAATCCACAGCGAGGAGAAAGTGAATAAGCATTTATTTATATAAAACATGCTATGTGCCAGGTACTGTACTTTTTTACAAATTCTATTATATTTGATCACAAAGAAGATTGATTCATGGTGGTTTTCAATCATATCCCACTCTTTTGGGTTCATTTGTCATTTTCTCAGCAAAGATACTGGAATGATTTGCTAATTTCTTCTCAGATAATTTACAGATAAGGAAACAGGCAAATAAGATTAAATAACTTGCCCAGGGCCACAAATCTAGAAAATGTCTGAGGCCAGATTTAAATTCAGGCAGAAGCATCTTCCTAATTGTAAACCCACCACTCTATTTACTATGCCACTTAGCTACCTCTATATAAATTCATAGTGAATAAATAAAAAAGTTAATTATATATGCATAGATATAATTATATGTAATGATAATATATATGTATATATATATATACATGTAAGGATGGGATATTAGTTGAGTAAATAAATCAATTCATCCATCCCACTTAAAAAAAGTGACAATTTCTATCATAGGCTTCAGTTTCAATCAATCAGTTCTAGGCTTTAATCTAAAAGCAAAAAATTATTGGAACTAGATTGATACTTCATAGGAACTATGTTAATAGGAACCTTGTTCTCATTCTGGGAGATCATTTTTATGGAATATCAAGGGAATGGAGAACTATCATTATTGAATAAAGTGCAACATTCTTGTATGCCTCATCTGTGAAGGAATTATTTGGTTGGGGAAGGAAGTCTTTCCCCTTTAAGTCTACTCATAGTGGATACAGTGGATGCATAAATGAGCCTGAGGGCATAAAGACTCACCATAGTGAGTTCAAATCTAATGTCAGATACTTCCTAGCTGTGTGACTTTGGGTAAGTCACCTTACCCTATTTACTTCAGTTTCCTAAACTATAAAATGAGCTGGGGAAGAAGATGTCAAACCATTCCAATATCTTTGAATGACTTAGGAGTCATGAAGAGTCAAATGTGACTGAAAAATGATTAAGCATTCACCATTACTATGTAGATCTCCATTATTGAGGAGATATCTAAGTAAATCATGGAGGGTCCTTTGAGCAAAAGTCTTTTACCTTCTCAGAGATTCAATTTCTTTATCTTATCTTAAAAAAGTGAAGATAACAATCCTCACACCTCTGACCTCCAGAGATTTTTGTGAGGAAAATATTTTGTAAAACCTTAAGCACAATAGCTATGAGAGTAGTTATTACTATTATTACCCCACTCAAGAGATTTTGCTTTTACAGGTAGTAGAAAAGATAGTAATTAATTCAAAGGAATGGATCTCAGGTTTCTGAGAGGAGGAAGGCTGTGAATGATATAGGCAATATAGTACAGTGAAAATAAGTGGAGGATTTGGAATTGAAGGTCCGAGTTCAGAACTTGGCTCTTTTATTTACTATCTCTGTAACTTAAGACATTTATTTAACCTCTTTAACCTTATTATCCTTATCTATCTAGGTGCCTTCTAACTCTAAAATATATGCATATATATTTTGTCCTTATTTTCATTCTCAAGCAGGTAACACAAATTTGAATATCTACATAGACCTATGGTCTTGTGTATAAATTGGATTTAAGTGAGTAAGAGATGCCCGAAGTTATCAACTTCACTCTCTCTTCCTGAGTCATTTGAAGTCCAGGGGCAGCCCAAAGTCAAGACAACTGATAATGGTCAGGATGAAGTGGATGTTCACTTGGGAATTGAAATCCTGCCCCCGGACCTAGAGCTCTAAACATTTTTTTCTATTATGAGTAGACCAGAGGTAAAGGGCTCCCCTTCCCAAACAAGTTATTCCTTTTTAGGTGGGACTTACTAGAATTCTGCATTTTATCCCATTTCTAGAATAACTATACTTCTCTATTCCCTTGTTACTCCATAAATGACCCCCCAGAATGGAAACAAGATTTTTCACCCTATCTGAACATAATTCCTATGAAGTATCAATCCATTTTCAAGGATTTTTTTGCTCTGTTCAACTTGCTCTGACCAAGCCCTAGGCACTTCACAGCACTTGCTTCAGCTGCCTTCATGACTATTGGAACAAATTGTTTCATCCAACCATTCTGCTGGGGAAAGTCTTCACAGGTTTGTGGTGTCCCCTTCTGTCACCATGAGTTTGAGGCCTACAGTTTACCCTTAATTTGGTTTAGCTTGTCTGCCAAGACAAGTTTACCAGGGTGTGGCCATTACACATACTACAGTTTCTTGGAGCCACAGGTGAGAGAGTTGGATGACAGGTGATTACCAGAGATTTAAAAAAAAGGCTCAGCAAGCTCTTACAGCAGAGGTACTAGTTTTCCTGAACACCCAATACACCTTAGGGTCTATGTAGGAATATCTAGACTCACAATATTTCAAGGCTGAATTGAGACAGTAAAACACAAATATCTATCATTCTTGTAAGCATGTTGAAACCTCAGCCATTTCATTTTTCATTCTGACCCATTTAGTGTGGTATAGTAGAAAGAATACTAGATTCAGTTGGGAGCTCTGGATTCCAGGACCAACTCTGCCATGCTTCCCTTATCTGAACCTGGAGGATGCGAATTCACTGTGATAGCACTTATTTAGTGCCCAATGTGAAAAGCATTGTTCTAGAAATACAAAAAAAAAATTGGATAGAGTATCTCTAACCATCATCCCTAGTAGAACTGTTATGAGACATAAATAAACTAACATGAAATACTGTAATCTTAGATCTTCCTTATGACCATAACAATTTTCTATGATTAGACTTTTGTTGTTGTTGTTGTTGTCATTTTCTTAGCGTATTACTCAACTTTTAACTCTTTGTTGAAGTAGGGTTCTGCAATATGGAACTATGACCAAAGGGCTATTAAACTGTGCACACTCTTTGATTTAGCAATATCTCTACTGGGCTTGTATTCCAAAGAGATCTTAAAGGATGGAAAGGACCCAAATGTGCAAAAATGTTTGTGGCAGCCCTTTTTGTAATAGCAAGGAACTGGAAACTGAATGGATGTCCATCAATTGGAGAATGGTTGGGTAAATTATGACATATGAATGTTATGGAATGTTATTGTTCTGCAAGAAATGATCAGCAGGATGATTTCAGAAAGGCCTGGAGAGACTTACATGGACTGATGCTGAGTGAAGTGAGAACATTTCACACAGCAACAAGATCATAGGATGATCAATTATGATGGACATCGGTCTTTTCAACAGCAAGGTGATTCAGACTAATTCCAATGGTCTTGTGATGGAGAGAGCCATCTGCTCCCAGAGGGAGGGCTGTGGGGACTGAAAATGGATTACAACATAGTATTTTCACTTTTTTGTTGTTGTTTGCTTGCACTTTTTTCCTTTCTCATTTTTTCCCTTTTTGATCTTATTTTTCTTTTGCAACATGATAAAAGTAGAAATAGATATAGAAGAATTGCACAAGTTTAACATATATTGGAATGCTTGCCATCTAGTAGGGAGTTGGGGGGAAGGGAGGGAAAAATATTTTGAACACAAAGTTCTACAAGGGTGAATGTCGAAAACTATCTATGCATATTTTTTAAAAATAAAAAGTTTTAAAAGAAATAAAGTAGGACTCTGTTTCCAGGGTGGGGGGTCCACTGTGCTAAGCTATTTTCAGAAATTCTTGTAGGATCTTGACCACAAGGCCTCTTTTCTGCCCTGGAACTACAAGTTCCACTAGTTCTAAGACCTAGTGTGTTAAAGCAAAAGAGTTCTACTTAGCTGGCATTGAGGCTGGGAATTCTCTGAGATTGCCCACTGGATTCCCACCCTATTTCCACGGACCTTTTCTACTGATCTTCTAAGTCCTCTTTGGTGTCTCAGGGCTGACAGGTCTAGAAACCACCAGTGCTGATGCTGATTCAAAAGTCCCTAAATTTGTTCCTACTTTATTGGAATTGGACTGGGGCCAGGGCTAGTGTTGTTCTGGCACTTACTGCATTGGGACTGTGACTGGACTCCTATCCACAAAGCTTTTCTGTTGACCTTTTAACTTTTCATCTGGAAAGTGTTCAACTCCATCTACTCTGTCTAATACTTTACAGTTTATCTAGAGTTATTATTTAAAGAAGTTTGGAGAGGTTTTGGGGAGAGGTTGTTGAGTTCCTGCCTTTACTCTGCCATCTTGACTCTGCTCCCTACTATAATCTTTACAAAGGATTCAGTGAAGGACAGACAACATTAATGAAATACAATTAATGAAACAGCAATCATTTTTAGAGTTTATGATGTGCCAGCATTTAGGATGCAACAGACATATCAAATGTTGAAATTTGTTTGAATTGAAAAAAGCATTTCAAAAAGAGATCATTTCATCCAGCCTTTCTGGAGAGCAATTTGGAACTATGCCCAAAGGACTATAAAACTGTGCATACCTCTGATCCAGTAGTCTCCCTAATGGGTCTGTATCAAAAAGAGATCATAAAAGAGGAAAAAGCACCTACACATGTAAGGATTGTAGCAGCTCTTTTTTGTTGTAACAAGGAACTAAAAATTAACTGGATGCCCATCAGTTAGGAAATAGCTGAATAAGTTATGATATGTGAAGATAATGGAATATTATTTTTCTATTAGAAATGATGAGCAGGCTGATTTCAGAAAAGCTTGAAAAAGCCCTACTTGAACTGATGCTGAGTGAAATGAGCAGAATCAGGAGAACATTGTACACAATAACCACAAGATTATGTGATTATCAACTCTGATGGACTTGACTCTTCTCACCGGTGTAGTGATTTAAGGCAGTTCCAAAAGACTTGGGATGGAAAATGCCATCCACTTCCAGAGAAGGAGCTGTGGAGACTGAATGTGGATTGAAGTAAAGTATTTTCACTTTTGTTTGTTTTTTCTTTCTTGTACTTTTCCTCCTGATTTTTCTTTTTTTTTTTTTTCTTTCTTTTTTTTTTTTAAATTTTTTTTATTATATATATATATATATATATATTTTATAATATTATCCCTTGTATTCATTTTTCCAAATTACCCCCCTCCCTCTATTCCCTCCCCCCAATGACAGGCAGTCCCATACATTTTACATGTGTTACAATAGAGTCTAGGTACAGTACATGTGTGTGAATATCATTTTCTTGTTGCACAATAAACATTAGAATCCGAAGGTACATGCAACCTGGGCAGACAGATATTAGTGCTAACAATTTACATTCCCCTCCCAGTGTTTCTTCTCTGGGTGTAGCTACCTCTGTCCATCATTGATCAACTGGAAGTGAGTTGGTTTTTCTTTATGTTGAAGATTTCCACTTCCATCAGAATACATCCTCATACAGCATTGTTGTTGAAGTGTACAGTGATCTTCTGGTTCTGCTCATTTCACTCAGCATCAGTTGATTTAAGTCTCTCCAGGCCTCTCTGTATTCCTCCTGCTGGTCATTTCTTACAGAGCAATAATATTCCATAACCTTCATATACCACAATTTACCCAACCATTACTGATGGACATCCATTCATCTTCCAGTTTCTAGCTACAACAAAAAGAGCTGCCACAAACATTTTGGCACATATATGTCTCTTTCCGCTCTTTAGTATTTCTTTGGGATATAAGCCCAGTAGTAGCGCTGCTGGGTCAAAGGGTATGCACAGTTTGATAACTTTTTGGGCATAATTCCAGATTGTTCTCCAGAATGGCTGGATTCTTTCGCAACTCCACCAGCAATGTATTAGTGTCCCAATTTCCCCACATCCCCTCCAACATTTATCATTATTTGTTCCTGTCATCTTAGCCAATCTGACAGGTGTGTAGTGGTATCTCAGAGTGGTCTTAATTTGCATTTCTCTGATCAGTAGTGATTTGGAACACTCTTTCATGTGAGTGGATATAGTTTCAATTTCTTCATCTGAGAATTGTCTGTTCATATCCTTTGACCATTTATCAATTGGAGAATGGTTCGGTTTCTTATAAATTATGGTCAGTTCTCTATATATTTTGGAAATGAGACCTTTGTCAGAACCTTTGTTTTTAAAAATATTTTCCCAATTTGTTACTTCTCTTCTAATCTTGTTTGCATTAGTATTATTTGTACAGAAACTTTTTAGTTTGATGTAATCAAAATCTTCTATTTTGTGATCAATAATGATCTCTAGTTCTCCTCTGGTCATAAATTCCTTCCTCCTCCACAGGTCTGAGAGTTAGACTATCCTCTGTTCCTCTAATCTATTTATTATCTCATTCTTTATGCCTAAATCATGGACCCATTTTGATCTTATCTTGGTATATGGTGTTAAGTGTGGATCCATATCTAATTTCTGCCATACTAATTTCCAGTTTTCCCAACAGTTTTTTCCAAATAATGAATTTTTATCCCTAATGTTGGAATCTTTGGGTTTGTCAAAGATTAGATTGCTATAGATGTACCCTTTTTTGTCCTTTGTATCTAATCTGTTCCACTGATCTACCGGTCTATTTCTTAGCCAATACCAAATGGTTTTGGTGACTGCTGCTATATAATATAGCTTTAGATCAGGTACACTTAGACCACCTTCCTCTGAGTTTTTTTTCATTAGTTCCCTTGCAATTCTCGACCTTTTATTCTTCCATATGAATTTTGTTGTTATTTTTTCTAGGTCATTGAAATAGTTTCTTGGAAGTCTGATTGGTATAGCACTAAATAAATAGATTAGTTTGGGGAGTATTGTCATCTTTATTATATTCGCTCGGCCTATCCAAGAGCACTGAATGTCTTTCCAATTATTTAAATCTGATTTTATTTTTGTGGCAAGTGTTTTGTAATTTTTCTCATATAATTCCTGACTTTTCTTTGGTAGATGGATTCCCAAACATTTTATACTCTCAACATTTGTTTGGAATGGAATTTCTCTTCGTATCTCTTGCTGTTGCATTTTGTTAGTGATATATAGAAATGCCGAGGATTTATGTGGATTTATTTTGTATCCTGCCACTTTGCCTCCTGATTTTTCTTGTACAATATGACAAATATGGAAATATGTTTAAAAGGATGGCACATATTTAACCTATTTCAGATTGTTTACTATTTTTGGAAGGGGAGAGATAAGGAAGGGAGGGACAAAAATTTGGAACATAAAGTCTTATAAAATGAATTTTGATGACTATTTTTACAAAACTTGGAAAACTAAAATACAGTTAAAAAAAGGGGACTCATTTTAAAAGCTCATTATCTCTATAGTTCTAGAACTAGAAAGGACTTCAGGGAACATTTAGCCTAGTCCTCTCATTTTAAAGATTAAGTAAACTTAGATCAGAGATATTAAATAATAGTAACAACAATAGTAATAGCAGCAGCCGCAGCCCCAATATTATTAGCATTTATATTATGTGTGTGTATTTATATTATGTGCAACTAGGTGGCATAGTGTATAGAGTGCCAGTCATCTTCCTGACTTTAAATCCAATCTCAGAACCTTACTAGCTGTTTGACCTTGGCCAAGTCACTTAATCATGTTTATATTTCAGTTTCTTCAGAGAAGAAAATGAAAAATTATCCCAGTATCTTTGTCAAGAAAACCCCAAATGGGGCCATGAAGAATCAAATATTAATGAAAATGACTGAGGAACAGGTCACACGTGTTATGTTCATTTAAGTGTCTTGCCCAAGGTTACACAGGTAAGCATAGAGGTGAGATGACAGCTCATGAGTCTAACTCTCAATCCCTTGTCCTTTTTACTGCTTATTTGTAGAGTTCCTTTATGTGACTTAGAGGTCTACACTGGGGGTAGCATTTTTTTTTCCAAATTTCCTGTTTGTGATTATGTTTTTCTCCACAGAGGAACTGTAGTCTTTACTCTTGAATCCATTTGAGATGAATTTGAACCTGCAGAGAAGCAATCAGTGTTCCCTGAGCGTTCCTTCTGCTGATTAGTGATCCTCTGAAAGTCTCTGCCGCTTAAATCTAAAAAGAATCCACTGAAGGAAGAAGAGAATGGGGCTGGAGAAGAGAATGGGCAAAAGGGAGCTCAACAAAAAGAGGAAAAAGGAAAGGAGGGAAAAAAGAAAGGGAAAAGAGTGGGGCTTGGCTTCTCTTCTCATACCCTCTTCCTCAAAAAGATATTTCTAATTAATTACCTACTCATCTGAGCTGACCATGCTGGGAACCATAGGACATACTCAAGCCTGAGTCAAGCTTTTGGCCCCTGGCAGGGTTCTTCCTAGAACAGTGAGAAATGTACTGGATTTAGCTTCTGGAGACTGTGTTAGGTACTGTACTACACTGAGGATACAAAGAAAGACTGACTTGCTGCCCTCAAGGAACTCACATTCTAATGGGCAAGACAGTCTTCAGTTGGTTATGTAAGTATAAAATATATACAGGTTATAGGAAAGAATAATCTCTCTCAGGAATAAGCTTCTAGTATGTGGATAGCAGAGTAGGAAAAGTCCAGCAGAAAGTGGGATTTGGAGTAGGTCTTTTTGTTTTGTTCTTCAGTAGTATTTTATTTTTCCAAATACATGTAAAGATAGTTTTTCTTCCTCTCTTTCTTATCCCCTCCCCAAGATAGTAAGCAATGTGACATAGGTTAAACATGTACAAACCTTTTAAACATATTCTGTATTTATTATCAGACCAAAAGGGGAAAAAACACAAGAACAAAAAACAAAATAACAAAAAAATGAAAATACTATTCTTTGATCCATATTCAGTCTCCATAGTTCTTTGGATATGGATGGCACTTTCCATCCCAAGTCTTTTGGAATTGCCTTGAATCACTGCATTGTTGAGAAGAACCAAGTCCATCACAGTTGATCATCACATATTCTTTTACTGTGTACAATGTTCTCCTGATTCTATTCACTTCACTTAGCATCAGGTAGGTAGTTTCAGGCTTTTCTGAAATCAATTACTCATCATTTCTTATGAAACAATAGTTTTTAAATGTCTTCATATGCTATAATTTATTCAACCATTCCTTAACTGATGGACACGCACCCAATTTCCAGTTTCTTGCTGGGCTAAATGAGGAGTAATTTTCCAGGCATGGCAGAGAGATACTAGAAGGACACAGGGTTGTGAGATGAAGTCATGCACTAAGAACAGGAAACAAGCTAGAGTTGAATGATTGTAGAATAGAAAGGAATAAAACTTAAGAAGACTAAAAAAGTAGGAAATGCTGAGGTTATAAATGAAAGGTTAAATGGCAATCAGGATTTTTATATAGAAATCTGCAGTTAATAGGGAGTCACTGAAGTTATTCAGCAGTGAAATAATATGGTAAGACTAGGTCTTTAGGAAACTCACTGTAGCATCTGACTGGATGTTATGGAGGTTTCAACAAAAACAACCATATGGAGGATGTTCTGGAGTGGGGAAAGAATTGAGATCAACTAGAAGTCATGCATGAGATGAAGAGGGCCTGCCAGAGTGGTGGCTGTGTGAATGGAGAGAAGGGAATATATAGGAGATATGTAACCTGGATTATCTCTCGTGCCTACTGGCATGAACCTTTTTGACAAGGACATAATAGGTGTCAATGGGGTTAATGGAGTATGTACAAGTAAATATTTAACACCTGGGTCTATAGGTGAAAAAAGGACACACTATACACTTTTATATTTAATCTACATTATAAACATTTCCTCCTTCACTTTTCTAAGTCTAGCTAATCAAGAAAACAAATCAACCTCTGATTTGTAGTGATTTTCAATTTCTAGGGTATAAATCCTCATATTGAAAATTTAACAATTAGTTTTTGCTGGTAAGGGCTTATTCCCACATGTCACTTGAGTGTGTATGGTGGTGTATGGAGGAGGGATTGGGGTTGGGAAAATATTTGAGATAGGGAGACCAGTTAGAAGATTGTGGGAGTGTGGGATTGCTCAGTACAAAATTATCAAACCAAAGTGAATACTCTGCTGATGGGAAGACAGCTAAGAGCTAGACTTGCAAAGTTGCCAATAATTTTTTTTTTATTTTATTCTTAAGATTTTTTTTATTATAGCTTTTTATTTACAAGATATATGCATGGGTAATTTTTCAGCATTGACAGTTGCAAAACCTTTTGTTCCAACTTTTCCCCTCCTTCCCCTCATCCCCTCCTCCAGATGTTGTCAATAATTTGAATGAATCTTGCATAAGGCAGAAATCATTCTTTTCATAATGACCTTCAGTGGGTTTATTTTGCTCATATTTGCATAGCAACTTTCAACTTGTTTTTTTTTTTTTTTAATTTAAGAAAGTGCCATACATAGAACAATAATAATAATTTTTATTCACAGTACACCTAACAAAGACATTTTCTCAGAACAGCCCTGTTAAAATAGGTTAGCATTAGCATTATTATTATTGTTATTACCATTTTACATGGGAGGAAACTCTGACTTTTGAGAGATTAATTGACTTGCTCATAACCAGTAGGTGTTGGAAGCCTCACTTGAACCCACTTTACTTGCTTAATCAGGAAACTCTAGTGGCTTTCCATTATTGCCTTTAGGATGAAAACCAAACATCTCTGTTAGGCATTTAACACCCTTCATAGCATGGTTTTAGCCTACCTTTATAGACTTCTTTCACTTCACACACTTTGCTGTATTGCATAACTAACTGTCCTTCTTTATTATGTGTATGTGTACGCATACATGTTGTTCTCCCATGTTATTGTTGTTGAGTTGTTTTAAATGAGTCCAGTTCTCCGATTTCCCACTTAATATTTTCTTGGCAAAGATACTGGATTGGTTTACCTTTTTTTTTTTTTCCTTCTAGTTCATTTTATTACTGAGGCAAACAAGATTAAATGCCTTGCCCAGGGTCATACAGCTAGTGAGTATCTGAAGCTAGATTTGAACTCAGGAAGAAGAGCCTTCCTGCTTCCAAACTTAGAGCTCTATCCGCTGAGCTACTCAACTGCCCATTATCTTCCATACATTCTATTGAATGGACTCTCCTGGAGAGAAGGAATAGTTTCATTTTTATATTTGTATCTCCAGGTGCTAGCACAAAGCCTGGTACCTAGTAGGTATTTATAAGTACTTATTAGTCAGTTCATATCATGGCATTCTCTATTCCACTCCATGCCTCTGTTTACACTTTCATACTTGAAATCTCTTTTCACCTGTCTCTTTCAGAACTTTCAGAAATATTTCAAGTATTGTCTCTTACAGGAGACTTTTTTTGTTGATGTTCCTTTCCATCAATAGAACCTTCCCTACTTTTATTTCCTTGCATTTACTTTTTTAGATTTATTTTGTATATTCCAACATATCTACAAATTATTTCCTTCAGTAGTAGCTCAGTTCTGAGTAGGGGGCAGGTTTTTTGTGTTTGTATTATTCCCAGTGATAAACACTAAGTTCATAAATTCAGACTAGAAACAAAAATCATTATTTTTACTAATCCCTAATTCAAATTTAGCATTTGCTTCAATTATTTAAAAAATATATTATTGTGAGAAGGGTTCATAGGCTTCATCAGACTACCAAAGAATACATAATCAGTAAAGATTAAGAATATTTGAAATTATTGCTTGTCAGTTGAGCTGACTTCAAGGACCGTCCCTCCCCAATTCCATTCATTATAACACACTATTCCCAGAATTTAGACAGAATTTTTTTCTCCTGCGAGTTCAGAGTTAACCCCCCCCTCATTCATCTACCCCCAATTCCTATAATGTAGATGTTATTTTGATCTCATGGATGAAGAAACTGAGGTATAAAAAGCAACTTGGTCAGGGTTACTCAAGGTCAAGGCCTCTGCAGGGGAGCCACAATCAAAATTTGGGTCTCCTCACTATTAGTCTCATACCCCAACCACAAAGATCCCAGGGCTCATGGACAGATGAGCAGCTGGCACTCAGTTAATACTTTCCCATATGTAAAGGGAAGGACTCCAGTGAGCAGATGGACAACTCAGTCCTCACAGAGCCAAGTTACAAAAAGAAAGTCTCCCATCAGCAACTTTATGAGCTAGATACTCTGTCACCCAGATGGACTACAAGTGCCATCACTGGCTACAGTCTATTTTGCAGCAAGTGCTTAGAATCTGTCCTGTAGCAAGTCTATCAGTGAGTAAAATGTGGGCATTTTGTACTTTTTCTCAGAAGTAATCCTGCAAATTTTGCCTCTTGCTATGAATTTACAAGATGCCAAAGAGATGAATTCTGTTAAGGAGAATGTAGAATTAATAAGAGGTCAAGTGAAGCAGTATTTATTAAGCACTTACTATATGCAAGATACTGTGCAAAGTTCTGGAAATACAATAAACAATCCCTACCCTCAAGGAACTCAGTCTAATAGGAAAGATGATATGCAAACAATTGTGTAAAACCAAGATATATCTATATATAGATTATCATAGATATCCATGAATTATATATGTTATTTACATTATTGTTTATATATTATGTAATCTAACTATATAGAATAATGGACATATCTATTACATATGATTTCATATATAAAATATATACAATTAAGTATTATTTAAGATAGTCTAGATAGATGTATCTATTATATGTGATTATATCTATTATATATACATATATATAACTATGTATTACATAAAATGTGACATCTATAAGATTCAGACATATGTCTGTATTTATATATTATATATTTATCCAATCTTACATAAGATTATATGAGTAATCTTATATAAGATTAGACATCTAATCTTATATAGATAAACATAAAAGATAAATATCTTTTTCAAAAAGTGGAATTTTAACTGGGACTTAAAGGAATCTAGGGAAGTCAGGAAATGGAGATGGGGAAGATTGGGAATTCCAGGTCTTGGGAATATTATTAGATGGTGTCAACCAACCCTGGGAAAAAGTCATTAAGTAGGTGAAGTTTGTCTTCAGTTTCTTTCCATTACCTCCCAACTAACTTACTCTTTCCACCTCTGTTGCCAACATTTCTTATCACTTCTTATTTCCACTATTAGCCTTCTTATTGGTCTTTTCTGTCTCCTCTCTTGTCCATGCTTCATATAGCTGCTAAAATAATATTTATCTAAGGTACTGTCCACATCACCCTACTCTAAATCTTTCAATGGATTCTCATGACCTTTAAAATAAAACTCAAACTGTGCAGCAGTCAAAGACATAATCTAGCTCCATTTCACTTTGCTTGACATTCACACATTCCATGTTTCAGCCTACTGAACAAATGGCTGGTTCTTGGTCTTCACATATCTTTTCCCAATTCTATGCTTTTAAACAGATTTGGAAAACAATCCCTCTTGATTTCTTCCTTTTGAATTGTTTTTGTTGTTTTTTTTTTCCTTTAAGGATTGCTTCAGGTGCCATCTCTTCCATGAAGTTTTTCTTGATATATCCCAACCCCAGGGCAGCTGAAATTCTCTCTTTCCTCCTATTTCAGTGTTCTCTTTGATAGTTTATCTCTCCCATGCATTACCTTGTATGCTGCTTCTATTTTTACATGTAATATCCCTTAGTAGGCTGTAAACTCCTTGAGAATAGAGGCTTTGTCTCTCTTTTGTCATCTTTTAGTCATAAGGTCAGGCATTTTCATTTGCTGTTGCTCATACCTGGATTATTTTCTTTCTTCATCTAGGCTTCTTGTTTTCCTTGGCTTCCTGGCTAAATCTCAGCTAAAATCCCATTTGCCATGAAAAGAATCCTTCTAATCCTCCTTAATACTGATGTCTTCTCTTTATTATCTCCAATGTCTTCATTTATTTGTTTGTAAATAAGTACTTGCATATTGTCTGCTAATGCCTTCTGTCCTCCATCTCCTTAGATTGTGAGCTCCTCAAGGGAAGGAAAAAATCTTTTGCTTCTTGTTATCTGCAGTGCCTAACATTGGACAGGTGCATAATAATTGCTTATTAACTGATTGTCCTAGCAGAATGATTTGCACATATTAAGGGTTTAATAAATGTTTATTGAATTAATTGAAACATCCATTAAGCAAGTGTTAATGAATTAATATATCATATTTCCCAGGTAGATTGTATTTTAATAGGGCTCACAGGAGACAGTGTTTTGGTGTTAGATCCGTAATAATGCATCAGTGCATGTTAAGTGGTACAGTGGATAGGGTGACAAGCTTGGATTCAGGAAGATTTTTCTCATCCAATCATGAAGATGACAGAGAGTGTTCAGGACTTTGCCTAAGCTCTTCCTGGCTTTCCTCAGAATCAATACTAGATCAAACTTGTGATTGGAGTAACAGAATCCACAACTATTTGGAGTGGAACAAATTTCCAGCAAATGATATCTTAGAAGGACTTCAGGAAAGGTCTTTTTCAGTTGGACAGAGGAGGGGACACAGCCCAGCACAGGCACAGCACAGTGGTGGAGAGACCCCAGATGGGGAATCTAGTGGGAGGCTCTTAGCCAAAGTTCTGCTTGCTGTGTGGGCTACTCTGTCCTGGCTCAGAAGACCAATGGATCAGCATATTAACTGTGAGACTTTCAATTTAACTACAGAAGACAAGTAGTGAGCTCCTAAAACCCAAAATAACAGGTAGGATTTGGCCAGGTCCATCAGCTTGCAGGTGGGGAATAGAGGGAAAAGCCTGAAGCATCACCAGTCCCAGGGCAATATAGAGGAAGCTTAGGACAATCTCCCCTGTGCTCTAGGAGCAGGCCTCAATCTTTAAAAATGAGCAAAAAAGATCTCTGACCATCAAGAAGTAGGGAGACAAGGAAGAACAGAACTCAAACCCTGAGGACACTAAAGGCAAAATGCCTTCAGATGAAGCCTCAAAGGGAGATATGAACTGCTGTCCAACTCAAAATGCTTTCTTGGAAGAATTCAAAAAGGATCTTAAAAGAGAGGAAAAAAATGGGGAAAAGAAATAAGAGCTTTGCAGGAGAGTTTATAAAAGGAAATACAAAAACTGACTAAAAAAAAAACAACTCCTTAAAAAATTGAATTGGTTAAATGGAAAAAAAAATCCATTGAACAAATCTGGCCTCAGACACTTAGTAGCTGTGTGACCTTAGGCAAGTTGACTTATAAATTGTTTGCCTCCATTTTTTCATCTGTAAAATGAATTGGAGAAGGAAAGGGTAAACAATTCTAGTATCAAGGCCAAGAAAACCCCAGATGAAGTTATAATTGAACAACAATAACCCTAATAATAGAAGTGGTAAAAGCATTTTCTTAGATATTTCAAATATTACTGATTTTATCAAGTCATTTTTCTTCTAAAAGAGATCATGGTGTGATATTTGTACACATTTTCTCATAAATCCTGCAGAGAAGTTATGTATAAGATGCTGGATGCATTCACCCATTCATTTTTATAATTTGTGTAAGGATGCTAAGATACCACCACTTGGATTGATTATTTTCTTTCATCTCTCCTCTGTGATCAATCCTTCATCCTCTTCCCTTCACAAACATCTCCAATTATCACTTGCTTGAAAATCATTGGTGAAGCTAAGCTGTTGCCTGCCTACATTGAGCATGCAAACCATGTATCTTCTTAAATTGTTTGTAATTTTAATTCTTATGAGATTCTATATTCCTTATATGGCTTTAATAAGTAAGTATATGGAATTTCACTGCTTATGGGTACATTGATAATGGAAGAATTAAGTTTGGGAATTGTGAGGAAACTTATGGCAACAAGAAGTACAATTTAGTAGCAAAAAATTTTACAAAAGGGACAGAAATCAAAAAGGGAGAGGAATGTATACTTCTAACAGCAGAGGTGCAAACATCTCTTCAAGCTGGTTACCGAGCTGCATGGGATGCTTTCAGCATCACAAATTTAAAATGGATAGAACCTCCACTGAACTAGATGAGAATGCTCTTAAAATGTAGTTGTTAATTAGCTAGGGACTAGGTCAACAATTGTATTTTACAACACATGTGGTCACTCAATAGTCAATCATTCTATACCATTTTGTATTAAATAGGGTAATTCTTGTGGCAGGGATTAGGCAAAGATCACTACTGTCAGAATCATATAGAATCATTCTACCTGTGTGAATGTAAATAAACTTGTTTCTATTAGCTATAAGGGTTAACTATAAGAAAAAGATGGAAAGGGTGGAGAAAGAGAGAGAAGAAGGAGAGGGAGAGGGACACACAGAAAGAAAGACATACAGATAGAGACAGAGACAGAGAGACAAAGAGAGATACAGAAACAGAGACAGATATATAGAGACAGAAAATAATTTCTACATATAAAGTAGAATAGAAAACAAGGATTATAAGTGACACTATGAATTTGCACAGAGCACATTCACATACATAATTTCATGTGATTGTCACAACATTCCTGTGGGGTTGGTTGGATGAATTTTATTATCCCTATTTTCCAGATGAGGAAACTGAGCCTGAATCACTATTCTAATACCATTCTTTAACATTTAATGTTCTGTAGATTTTTGCACAAGTAGATAAAATAACTGAATAAAAGTATTAAAAGGCAATTTCATTTTTTATAGGTTCACTGAAAACATCTTCAAGAAAACACCAAAAAGAGACAGGATGACTGAGATATATTCCTTATTCTATTGCCATATGGTTTTTATTTCCTCTACTAGTTGTCTAAATTTTGAAGTTTTTTTATTCCAAGCATCTTGGAGATTGTGTACATTTAGTATGACATCATCTGTTAAAATCACTGTTCCTAAAATTTATGGATTAATGTTGTGCATAGGGAATTATGGACAACAGTTCTATATATTATGTACAAATACATACATATATACATATACATGTATAAACACACATAATCACATATACACATACATATATCTGTTTTTAGTTAAATTTATTTAATAAATAAAGGATACTTGGACAGATAAGTAGTATAAAGCTATGGACCTGAAGATAGGAAGATCTGAATTCAAATAGTCTTATTTACTCATTAGCTATGTAATCCTCTCTGAACCCTCCATTTAACTTCTTTCCATTTCAATTACCTCATGAGGGTAATAATAGCACTTACCTCCCAGAGTGGTTCTGAAGATCAAATGAGATAATAATTAAAAAGAGCTTAGTATAGCGCCTAGCACATAGTAAGATCTACATAAAATGTCAACTATGATGATTGACAGCTAGATGATGCAATAGTATAGAGTGCCAGGATTTTAGCCAAGAAGACTCATCTTTGTCAGTTCAAATCTGTTCTCAGACACTTAGCTGTGTGACCCTGGACAAATCACTTAACCCTGTTTGCCTCAGTTTCTTTATCTGTAAAAAAGCTACACAGAAGAAAATGGAAAACCATTCCATTATCTTTGCCAAGAAAAATCACAAATAGGATCAACAAGACTGAACTGAAAACAATTGAACAGAAATAATTATGATGATTATTACTTTGAGATCTATATTTGTGGTACAGAGATTTTGTCATCTGTTAGTTTATGAAGGGTAATAAGTTTCTGATGTATAATTCCAGTTCATGGTCATGTCTTGGCAAGGTTTTTGTGGATATTAAATTTGTGCAAATGGCAGTGCTCTCTTGCCCAGCTTAAACTGTGGTTCATGACCCCATATGGGGTCTTGTAACATGTAAATGAATTGAAAATATGACTTAGTATCAGCAAATTTTTGATTTGTATGCGTATTTTAGATATGTATGTACCCAAGGTCGCATAAAAAAGTTCTCTCAAAAAGGGATGTGAATGGAAAAAGTTTAAGAAGTCCTGGTCCTTTGGAATTACTTTTATCTTCATTTAAAACCCTGTAGTAGAGCATCCTTTGTCGATGAAATTGGTACTAATATTTAGCAGCTAGTCTTTTTGGAGTGCTTTTAAGGTTTCAAATACTTCTTAAACACTTTAGCTTATTTGATCCCCAAATAAAACTTGTGACGAGGTATGAGAGGCATTCTTTTACAGATGAGTACATACAACTAGTAGGTTTCAGAAGCAAGATTTAGAAGCCAAGTGTCTGCTGACAATTTGGTGTTAATTTGAATTCTACCACGTTGTAGAGTTGGGAATTAGGCTCCAACATTTTTTCTTTTCTGGGCAAAAAGGACTAAAAACTTTGGTTATCAAAATGAGATAGAAATCTGAGAATTTAGGATCACAGATTTAAAACTGGAAGAGATCTTAATAGTCATTCAATGCAACTCCCTTCTTTTAACATATGAGGAAAATGAGTCTTGTCTAGGATTATTCAGCTACTGTGTCTGAAATAGGATTCCAACCTTGGTATTCCCAAACCCAAATCCAGAATCCTATGTATGTTGTGAAGTTTCAAATTAAAAAAGAAGCCAGTTAGTGATTTTAGATGTATTTATTTTTCAAACAAGATTTTCAGAGTTGAATTCATATATAACCTTTCAGAATTTCTTTCTCCATTAAGAAAGTAAAACAGTAAGTTTAGGCCTTCTTTAGAACCCTCAAACCTAGTGGTCAATGTCAGTTATCTCTGTAAGCCCTTATTTGTAGGGTCATTCTTAATTTGTTTTCCCACAACTCATATGTGATCTTTGCTCTTTTCAAAAGCAACAAACATCTGTGCAAGAATTCCGCTGAGCAAGAGACCCAAAATGATCTTGGGTAAGGAGTTGGCAGGAAGGGAGAATCAGTGAAGTGTAAATCATGAGAGACGTATTGAACTTTGGGAAAGAACGTACAATAATATGACACTTTATTCCGCTGCTGCCCGAGGTTTATATATGTTACTGTCACTTTTATACTGTTCTCCCCCACTAGTAATTTTCTCTCAATCTAATTTTTATTTCCCAAGGGTCCACCAAGGTTAAAAGTGCTGGAAAACCAATGACTATTTTTTTTGCCAAAGGACAATAAATTAAATTAACCGTTGTTGGTGGCTAGCTCTGGTCAGGACTATTTATATGTAAATAGGTACAAAACCCTCTTGGCAGCTCCATGATTATTAGATGTCCATTCGAGATGCTGTACGTAAAATGAAAACTCATAAGCAGATTTGAGTTTTTGACAGTTCCCATTCAGCTGGTCCCTTTTCCTATAGAAACCTCTGTCCAATCTCTTCTCTTACTCTAGTTGTGTTTATAGTGTTGGGTCAATGATACGTCTCTCTGGGGCTGGGGGAAAGAGGAGGAGGGGAAGTTATTGCTGTCCTCAGGATTCTGGTTAAGTGGGAGGATGGGTTATCCTGCACTGGGATTATTTGTTGCATAAGTTAGGTTTCATGATACTATCTCATGTGGGGGCTTCATTTTTCTCTAAATAGCCAACTTCAAAGTTATGAGGTGAGAAGGGGTGCCTTCTTGACCTTGGTAGCATTAAGAGCCTGCTTCATAGCAGACACTATGCCAGCTACTAGCAATAAAAATATGAAAGTAAAACAATCCCCATAACAACAGGAAGCTTATAGCGAAGAATTTAACAATGAGAATGATTCTGCCTACTATAAAGCTGATGATTTCTTAGTTGTGTGACTGAATAAGTCATTTCTCACTATATTTTCATCCCTTGGTTCCAAAATGAGTGACAAAGTAATACTAATTGAAATAATGATAAGGAAAAATAGTTGGCATTCAATAGCTCACATCATAATAACTGGCTTGACTCTGCAAAGTAGAGAAGAAAGAGAAAATTGTCCCTTTATGATTATAGTTTGACCAGTATCCTTCAAGGAGCAGGAACAAGCAACTCTCATTTCTTTTGTCTGACATTAATGTGCTTTCAAGTTTACAAAATGCCTTAAATGCATTATTTCGTTTGATCTTCTTAAATATCCTATGAAATAGGTGTTTATAATATTTGCATTTTATGTATAAGGAAGCTGTTATTATATATTATATTAACTATATTTGAGTGAAAATTATGATTTTCATCTAAAACATTCAACTTTGATAAAAATACTTGCCTACAAATATTTATTTAAACTTTATAAATGTATGATCTTACATATACAAATTTTATATAACATATGTATAAGATACAGCAATAGGCAGGTGGGTAGATAAACAGATAAATAGGTAGATATATACTAAATGTCCTTGCTCTTTGAAGAAATTTAGTTGAGCTATAATCACAAAAAGATAATTTTTCTTTTCATAGTCGTTCTGATTTTTCTGATGTGAACTAAGGGAAAGATAACTTGTCTGGGTAGTGCCTTTACAGGTCAAAATAACTAAAAAAATTGTATGCTGCAACAAACTGTTTTGATACTAATTCTTATCCCAGAAATGAGCTATTTGCTTAAATGAATCATTTCAAGAATGAATGGATCAGGTTCTCTTTGGGTCCAAGAACTTTCCTGTCCATCAGGGAGAAGAGAGATTCATTCTTTTACTACTCTAGGGACCAATTTTGTAAATCACTCCTTCAGGTTGCTTAGGACTTGGAAGGATACCAAATATTTCACTTTACTTTTGATGGTTTGCCAATTAAGCTGTGGGGATGAACGGGGCAGAACAGCCAGTAACATCAAAACAGAATTAGAAAACCATAATAATAATAGTTAAACCCAGATTAAAACTGAGTGGTTTATTAAAAAAAAATCCCAAGAGAAATCATGACCATTTCGCAAAATCAGAAACTATGCCAAGAAAAGCACCTATTTAGCCATTAATGAGATTGTTTAAAGTACTGCTTGTTCAGTCTTCACGTTTGTTCTTTTGGCTGGCAGGAAAGGGTTTTTGGGGACATCTCGGGGCAATATTCAGTCCAAAATTTTTTTAAGCATTTTGTTATATAATTTAATTTTATATCCATTTACATAAATCCAGCAAATGACTAGAGAGATTTATGCATTAGTACAGAGAATTTAACAGTGTTTATCCAGATCACATGGCAATTGTACAAATGAAGTACATTGATCTCCTTTAAATGGGAATCATGTGGAAGTCTTGGGAAATTTCCTTTTGTTTTTTTTTTTTTTCTTTGAGAGTTCAGATTATTACCAAATATGATTAGAATTCCTATTTTGTAATCTGAGCATTAAAAGACCTTGAACAAAGATCACAATCTTGTAAAGAATTACATAATTTTTTAAAGTCCCAGAATTGTGTTTATTAGCTTCTGATTTCTGATTTATGTCTGATTAGCATTTGGTGATGAGTATAGCACCATCTTAAAGGAATGCACGTACACTCATTTTGGAGCATTAAATTTCAGATTTCTGATGATAGCCTATTTTTGTGCTGCTATTAAGGGAGTGCCAGCTTGCAGCCACATCCAGTTATTAATCTGCGAAATGTTTTCTCTCTGGTGCGTTATGTGCTTTAGAAGTCTGCTACACTTAGCTGTCACCAACTAAGTGGGTTATTAAATGGGAGAAAAGAAATGAATCAATCAAGTCTATTCAAATGCTAGGTCTCTGTATTGTTCTTTGACTTCATTATTTAGGCGTTAAATTCAGTGCTGTGGGGGAATGTAATCAGCTCGATACAGAGTAACTTGATTTGTGGGAGACAGGTTCTCTTGGGCAATTACGTTCCCAGGTTTACAAGCCCATCAAAAATACTTGCAATATGATAACACCATTAACATGGGCTCTATAATCACATCTTTCAATGGCATCCCAGCTGGCAGCATACAGGAGCTGACGTTTTCATTAGGCCATGGAGCTGGCCCTCATGCTAAAACATGAGCCTCTTTCTGCATGCTGTGCCCATTGATTACTACAAGTGCTCAGGTGGAAAAGATTTGTCCTCAGCTGATAATACAGAAAGCTTAGACAATCACAGCACCAGGTTGCAAGAAACAGAGCTAAATTCTATTGATTAGGGAATGTCTGAACAAATTATGGTATATGAGTGTATTAGAATGTTACAGTGTCATAAGAAATGATGAGAGAAGCAGCATGGTATAGTGGATAAATCATGAGCAGTTGGAATCAGGCTGACCTGGGTCAAATCCTGCTTCTAACTAGCTGTGTGAATATTGGCAAGTTGCTAAATCTCCCAGGGTCTCTGACAAATTTTTTAGATTGTAAGTTATAGATGAGTTATTAGTGTGCTTTTTTTTAGTGGAAGTTTTCATACTAGGAATTTTCTACACAGAGGAATTCACAGATCTGGGTAAAGGAAGAGAGGGAGGAAGGAAGAAAGGGAAAAATAGAGTGGGGAGAAGTGTGAAAAAGTGAAAGAAAGGAGGGAAGGAAGGAAAAAAGACAAACAAGTGAGAGGAAGGAAGAGTAAGAGACCGAAGAGAAGAAATGGAGGGAGAGAAAAAGGAAAGGAGGGATGAAGAGAGGGAAAAAGGGAGAGAAAGAAAGAAAGAAGTGAGGAAGAAAGAAAGAATGGGAAAAAGAAGCGTGGAAGGAAAGAAGGGAAGAAGAATGGAACGAAGGAGGGAAGGGAGGGAGAGAGAAAGCAAGAAAGAAAAAAGCAGAAGAAAAATAAGAAGAAATCAGTGACAGATTTGAAAGAATCAGGCAAACTTGGAAATATTTGTTTAAAATGATTCATAACCAATAGAATGATATACACAATGATCCCAATAATGCAAAAACAACACTAAAAGGTAATTCAAGTTCAATAAATACCAGTCTTGACTTGGGTAGAGAGGTAACAGATAATATGTGTGGGGTGAAGTCAACATTATCATGATTGATGTGTCAGTTTTTCTTTTCTGCACTTTCTTATTCCAAGAGTACCTTTCTTGTGCACAATTTTGGTGGGTTGGAGAATTTGAGGTTCTTATGGGCAAGGCTTCATAGAAAAAGAATAATTGTGTTTCAAAACATCAAGCTGAATGCTTGGAAATTGTGGAAAGAGTAGGAATGAAAATTTCAATGACATAATTTAAAAAAAAATCATAAAATAAAACTTTTTTCCTTCCTCTTCTGCTTTCTCCTCTTCCTTGTTCTTGTTCTTCCTTCTCACTATAATGTACTTGTACAACAACCTAGGAAAATATGATACCAGGGAACCAATACATTCTAAAAATCATCTTTAAATTAGCAAGTTAAATAAATATAAATTAAAATGGGAGATTACATGTGAGTTAATCTTTAGGATGAAATCCTAAATTTCTCAAAAGCATTAATTTAGTGATCTCTAATATCGGTTATTCCCAGTGCACCTGTTTCATGCAAATAGGAGTCCAATTCACATAACATATGCGCATATATATATATATATATATTAGGATAAACTACCTTTAGATGATCCTTTATAAAGTATTAGAAGAAGAAATGAAATTCTTAAAATCTTGATACTGTAATTGTAAAATCAAGAATAATTAAATTTCTTTCTACCAAGTTATTATTTTCTTCTCCTATCACTTTGGCTCCCTGGTATCATATTTTCCTAGGTTGTTGAAAATAGGTTATATGTGCAGAAATTTAATGATGTCAAGATAACTAGAGCTTTCTCAGAGGTGCTAAAATTTGAAGTACCACTTCCTCCTTTAGTAGGTAATCACAGACAATTTACTACCATTATCAGACATAAAAAGTTAGACCCTTGAGAGTATTCTCTTCTTATTTCCTAAATTTTCTGATTTGGGTGAGGCTTGCTCCTTCTTGATCCTAGCTTCATTGAGTATCTTTAAGACTATTCTCTCTGCTTCACTGTTCTAAATGAAATGAATGAATATATTCTAATATGTATGTGTATATACATATTTATGCATTTTTACAGAAAATTCTTCTAACAATTCTACTCCATAGTTTTTACAACCTCATTTATTTTATAACCAAGAACTTGGAACCTAAGATGAGAAAATTATTATTATAAATCACTCTTTTGCTTACTTCCTAGACAAGGCATAACTTGTTACAAAAAGATTTCTTCTGGTCACCCAACTGTCAACTTCCAAAGTGATTAGAAAGGAAGAGTTCTAGTACAATTTCCATAGCTTCAGGATCTATAATTTGCCCTAGTAGAGACCTTGAGAATTGGGAGGTTACTACAGCAACCTGGATGGACATTAAGATAGTCTTTGTTACAGAGAAGAGATGCTGAGAACTCAAAGCACACATTCAGAGTAGACAACCCCCTAGTTAACATCACTGTCCTCCTACGTGGGGCAGTTCCCCAGTCCCTTTCCTTTTGGTGAAACTCATTCCCTGTAATGGGGAATTTCTCCCCAGAGGATGGTAAAGTTCTGCATGTTTTTTGACATACCACAAGGTTGAAGGAAATGATTGGGATGTCTTTCCCAGCTAGGGAATGTGAAGGTTAGAGAAGAGCTTTAGACTGTGCTTGGGGTCAGAGGTTGAATTCTTTAGGAGACAGGCTATATCATATTTGACATGACCAATTCCAACACAATGGAAGCTCAGAAGAAATTCACCCTAATGCAATAATATTAACAACTGAGTCCTGATTGGATGGCTATAAAATCTTAAAGCTCTCCTGTGTTCCAAATGAGTCCTCATTCACTTTAGCTCCTATATACATGCTTCCCATGGTTAATATTGCTTCTCTTGTCAGGTGACAAAATGACCAGTTAGAACTATGAATATATTACTTCCATACTACAAAAAATAATAAAATAAGTTAATGGTTGGCACTGACTTTAAACTGCCTGGGAAGGTTTACAAAGAGCAAAATTGGAAGCCATGAAAAATGGAGTGAATTCAAATGACTAATATGGAAATACCTTTAAAATGATTGTACATGTATAACCTATATCAGATTGTTTGCTGTCGTGGGGAGGGGGGAGGGAAGAGAGAGAGGCAGAAAAAGAAAATTTGGAACTCAAAATCTTACAAAATTGAATATAGAAAATTATCTTTACATAAAATTGGAAAAAATACTATCAAATGAAAAAAAAATAGAACAATGCAATATGCAGAGAAAAAATAGAGTGAATAATTTATTTATATAAGTTTAGAATTCCATCAACTTTTTAAGATGAATATTTTTGCTGGGCAGATTTACTTCTTTGTAAATTACAGGCCTGAATGGCTTTCCTTAATGGTTCAGTGAACCAAGAATTAAACATATTTGCAATCAAACAAAAAGCAAGTGCTCTTGACATGTTAGATTTATGACACATTTTGGTTTGAGACATGCAGCATTCAGCAGCATCAGGCTTGGGAAGAGTGGCCACTATGCCACTGATTGAAATACAGATGGCAACTAAGGGGACTAAGAAGGAGAAACTCAGAACTAAGTCAAATAAGGGACACCTTTGCCTATTGCTTTTCAAAATTCTTCAAGATGATTGTTAAACTCTTCATGTGAAATTGTGAATGCCTTGTCACTATGGAACATTTTAATTCAATTCTGTTGTTTCCTGCAAAATACATCCTATAATTTCTTTGGCTTTAGTGGGGGAATAGGTCTGTATTTGATGAAGAATTAGTTCAGGGGTTCTTAATCTAGGTGTCACAGTAAATAGAGCACAGGGTCTAGAGTCAGGAAGAGTTGAGTACAAATGTGATTTCAAATACTGATTGTGTGACCCTGGAGCAAACTCTATCTGCCTCAATTCCTCAATTGCTACAATGGTGATTATAATAGTACTTACCTCCCAGAGTTATTGTAATGATCAAATAAATCATTTGTAAAATGCTTAGTAAGGGTTTAATAAATTTGATCCTCTCTTCCTCCATTTATACCTTTGGCAGCCCAGTGAAGACTCCCTTTCAGGATGTTTTAAAATGTAAAAACCACACAGAATTAAAAAAGAAAACCAATTACATCAAAATATACCTATATATGTATATGTATGAATACATAATATGAATATATATATACACATTTATATATGTGCGTATATGTATAAAACATTCATGCTAAGAAATCCTGACTTAATCTCCCTTCCCTTTCTCAATTAAACTTGAAAAAACTTCTGCATTCCATGAATCTAATTCCTCTTCTTTTGCACTCCTCTTAATGCTCTACCACCTGGCTTACTACCCTGTTATTTATCTGAAACTACTCTTGCCTTAGTTACCAATCATCTCTTAATCACCAAATCTAATGTTCTTTTTGTGGTCTTCATTCTCCTTGACCTCTCTGTAGCATTTGGCCTTGTGGAATACTTTCTCCTGAATGATCTCTCCTCTCTAGATTCTGTGATACTAATCTCTCCTTGTTCTCCTCCTAAGAATTGCATTAGTCAATTCCTTTTCAGTGTCTTTTTTCTAGGTCTTCATCTATGCTATACTTGCTAAGTATGTTTGTCTCCTAAGACTCTGTCCTGTACCTTTTCTTTCCACTTCATACTTTCTCATTTGGTGATCTCATCATCTCCTATCATTTTGCTCATCCTTTTTATATAAATAATTCCTAAATTGGTATATCCAATCTCTTTCCCTTGAGTCCCAGATCCATACACCTACAGCATGTTCAGAACCAACCTCCCAGCCTTGTACTTCTCTGATGGCATCCTGGCTTTTATAACTGAGTTTCCAATAAAAATAAAAAAAGACAAGAAAAGACATGAGAAAATTGTGAAGTTAGGGAATGCAAGAGAGAATAATATTTAGTATAAGCAGTAAGAAGAGGAAGGAAAGAGTTGAACCCAGGTCACCTAAATTTGCATTAGGGCAAAGGCTAAAGTGCCAGGAGTCAGGAAGACTTATTTTCCTGAGTTCAATTTGACTTCAGATATTTATTAGCTGTGTGAACCTGGATAAGTCACTTAACCTTATTTGCCTCAATTTCTTAATTTGTAAAATAATTTGAAAAAGGTAATGGCAAATCACTTGATCATTTTTGCCAAGAAAACTCCAAATGGGTTCATGAAGAATTGGACATGCTGAAAATGACTGAATAAAAATTTTCTATTTATTAGAGGATGAGTAATATTTTGTTAATATATTACTATCTGAAATTTATGTCATACTTTGCTTCAATCCTTTGGGGTTGATAGATTCTCTCTCTCTCTCTGTTTCTTTCTTTGTTTTTTTTTTGCTGAGACAATTGAGGTTAAGTGACTTGCCCAAGGTCACACAGATAGAAAGTGTTAAGTGTCTTGAGACCAAATTTGAATTCAGGTCCTTCTGACTTCAGGGCTGATACTTTATCCACTGCATCATCTAATGCCCACCCTTCCCCCGATTCTGTTTTGATTATCCCTTCCATGTATCCTTTGATTTGGTCAAACTCACCTAGAGACCTTGGACTAAAGAGAAGGCTTCCTGTATCTGGATAGAATATTGCTCCTTCTATTGGTCTATATTTCCTTTTCAAGCAAAGCAAGCACCTTTCATTGTGCATATGGTGATAAATGAGCTGGTAGTGACATTTAGGTTTTTGAAAAAGTGTCCCTGTTTCCCAATCAGGTTGCCCTATGAATAAAAATACGGAGGGTTATTGCCATCTTGCTGAGCACTCTTTGACTGAACTGAGTATTATTTAATCCAGTGACCTCCAAAATTGGCTTTTCCAGTCAACCATTCTATATCCAGAAGAGAAACATTAAGGGGTTAATGAACCTTGGCGAAGACGATGGCCCATCTGTTTTTAATTACCAAATGTCCATTGAAGATGGAGGGCAGACTTAGTGTTTGGGGAGGGCAGAATTGCCAGCCACAGCCAGCTTTTGTCTTCCCTCTTCTTACTGCTTATACTAAATATTATTCTCTCTTGCATTCCCTAACTTCACAATTTTCTCATGTCTTTTCTTGTCTTTTTTTATTTTTATTGGAAACTCAGTTATAAAAGCCAGGATGCCATCAGAGAAGTACAAGGCTGGGAGGTTGGTTCTGAACATGCTGTAGGTGTAATATAAGATAGAGAAAAGGGTCAAAGACAGACGTTGCAGACATGAGGTTATGCAATTGTTGAAATATATTGGAAAATCATTAAGCTTTATCTGCTTCTTTTCTCTCTCTCCATTTCAGTTCTCATCCTTTTAGTGAAGGATTTTTTAATCTTTTTGGGAAGGAATCATTAACCTGTTTTGTAGCCTGGTAAAGCCTATAGACATGTTTCCAAAATAATATTTTACATGCATAAAAATATGTAAGCTTATAAAGGAAGCCAATGACATTGAAACATATCAAAATCTATATCTATAAATCTCTATATCTATCTATCTATCTATCTATCTATCTATCTATCTATCTATCTATTAACAAGAACAAGTTCACAATCCCTAAGAGTTCTGGCTTTACTGTATCTTGATAAGCAATGACTGACTAATTTAAATAACCCATTCTTTTTCATAGGAAGCAAAAGCACTTTGGAAGATTTGGCTTGAAGCTAGAACGCCTCAATTTCACCTCCAGGTTTGCTCCTTCCTAATTCTGTGACTCTAAGCATGTTTCCTAAACTCATGGACTACATCTGTAAATCAAGATCTACTTCATATTACTAATTATTAAGAGCTAATTCGGATCTAAGTCTTTGATCCTATGATTTAAGGAAAAGAGAAGACCAGTTTAGAGGAGGTGAGGGACTTCAAAGGGAAAGCACTTTGCCTCTGCAGCTGTTGAGTTTTCATTATGAATAAACAGTAATGTGAGTAGGTTTTTTTTTCTTTTTTTATACTTTACTGGGGAATAAATTAACCTTGTCTCAATGTATGAGCTCCCAATGATTCCCATGCCAATCAACCATACCACTAATTGGCACAATAATAATAATAATTAAAATAATAACTAACATTGATATAGGACCTAAGTGGCACAGTGGATAGAGTGCTGGCTTGGAATTAGAAATCGAGTTCAAATTTGGCCTCAGACACTAGCTGTGTAATACTGGGCAAGTTATTTAACTTCTTTTGCCTCAGTTTCTTCATCTGTAAAATGAGCTTGAGAAGGAAATGGCAAAGTACTCCAGTGTCTTTGCCAAGAAAACCCTAAATGGAGTCATAAAGAGTTGGAAATGATTGAATAACGAAAAGTATCTATAAAGTTTTTTAAAGTATGTAAAGCATTTGATTCTCACAACAACTCTTGTTATTTTATTATTTTTATTCTTGTTATATTTCCCTACAAATAGGGAAATTGAAGTTGCAAAGGTTAAATGATTTGTCCAGGATCATAAGTGTGAGAGGTAGGATTTGACCTCATCATTTGACCTTTTTGGCTTCCACTTCATCTCTCAATACATTTTGCCTCACTTCAGACAAATCAAGCAACAGATTTTACTACCCTGCCTTCCTCACTAATCTTTTCAGTTACTACAAAGTGAATAGCTTTTAGATACCACCCTTTATATATAAAATTTATGAAGGGAAGGTGATAAATATTAAGTACCTACTACTTCCTGCCAGGAATTGTTTTAAGCCACCCAGAAGTATTACCTCATTGTTCCTCACAACAATCCTGGGAGATAGGGGCTATTATTATCTCAAACTAAATAGTGTTATATCAAACTAAGGCAAACAAAGGTTAAATGCATGTCTCAGACTCACTTCCTAAATAAGTATCTGGTGTCAAATTCGAATTCAGGTCTTTTTAGCTCTAGGTCCAGAACTCTACTTGCAGGGCCACTTAACTGTTTTCAGCAGCTTAGGCTTAGAGCTATCTTTCCAACAATGAGTTTATGAAGTCACATATTCTATCCCACTCTTGAGCCAGAGCATGATTTTCTGTGATGGAGAAACATAATTCTCTGATGGATGTGATCAGATTAACGTGTATAATTTTTTTTCCCCATTAGTAAAGACTGATATCCCTCCACACCTTTTTATCTTCTGTAATCCTTGTCTGTGAATTTCCATATTTTATTTTTTTTCCTCCCAAACATATTTAATTTTAAAAATTAATTTATTTTATATACATTATAATCCGTCCCTCTTATTACTCCTTCATTGAACAATCAACAAAAAAGCATGTTATGCCACAGTTTCCTTGAGCTGTTCTACCTCAGTTTCCCTGCACTAGTTTCCCTTATTGTCCTGACTGAGTTTCCCTGAATTGTTCTATCTCAGTTTCCTTAATTGTTCTGCCTCAATCCTCTTAGTTGTAAAACCCCCCTGGTTCATTAAGACTGAGGACCATTTGCTCTAAGGTTATAAATTGTCAATGGGAGATGAGGGGCAGATCAGACTTCCAGGCTCCTAGCTCCTTTTGCCTTCAAAGAATTTATAACACTGCCCCTCTAAAATATTCCAAGAAATAAGACCATCCCCAATACCTCATTGGCATCTTTACTTCTGTTTATTCAAACATCATGACTCTGGCTTTCAGTAAGAATTTATTGCCTCTCCCCATCCTGACAGAACCAAATGGTTCTGTAAAATCTTTCCTGTTCTTTTTTCTTTGTTTGAAAGATATAAAGATGTAAAGGGCTAGAACTGAGCAGATGTACTTAACCTAGATGCAAGGAAACCTAGGACTTAGGACTAATTACCAATTGGACAATTCTCTATTAACATGGTTGGGGAATGACCCTCCCCAACTATTCTGTGATGGCTGGATCTGTGGGTGTGGACAAAGAAGGAAAAGAGAGAGATGAGAGGGTGGAGTAGGACAAGCAGCATCATTCTCCTGGCGGTGGAGAAAGAGGAAGGAGGTGTGGAGATTCCTAGATTGATTCCTAGATCTAATCCCCTGACAGAGACCCCAAAAGAACAAGAATAAAGACTTTTGCTTATCCTGACTCTGGCTGATTCCAAGATATCCAGGGTCTCAACATAAAAGGGTTTGGCATTCTCCCATTCGTCACTGGATACTTTGAGACGAGAGTCCTGTTCAGTCAATTATACTTTCCAATTAAGAAATTATTAAAAACTCTCTAATCTCTATCTTGCCTCAGTTTCTCTGGCATTACAAGCAAAAACATAAAACTTGCTTCGCAAATATGCCCAGACTTGCAAAACCTTTTGCACACCAGTCATACCTGAAGATGTTTTCTTTATCGTCTCTTTGAAAAGAGGAAAATGGCAGCTAGGTGAGATAGTGGACAGAACATTAGATTTAGAATATGAAAGACCAGAGTTGAAATCTGGTCTAAAATATTTACTAGTTGTGCAATCCTGGGCAAGTTAGTTTAAATAACTATCTTGGTTTACCAGTTTCCTCATTTGTAAAATGTAAAATACTAGCACCTATCTCCCCAGGTTGTTGAGAGGATTAAACATTTGTAAAGTGCTTTGCAAACCTTAAAATACTACCAAAATGCTAGTTACTATTATTATTTGTTATTAATATTGTTATTAATATTAATAATTATTATTATATTCAATATTCTGGAGTAGTAGTTTGTCATTTCATGGGTCTGAATTCTAGTCACTTAAAAATATTTTTGTTGACAATGTTGTTATCATATGATTTTTCCTCTTTTTTTTCCCTGTTCACTTCACTCTGCATTAGGTCTATCCAGTTTCCTATGAAATTGTCCTTTTTGTTATTTTTTAATGACAAATATTTTTATGCTTATAGATTCTTTCTCTGTTTTCTTATTTCTTGGGGGTTAGACCAATAGTTGTACCATTAGGTCAAAAAATATACACAGCTGAGTAACTTTTGGGGGATAGTTCCACGTTTTTCTAGGATGGTTGAATCAATTTAAAACTCCACCAAATGTTTGTTTATTTTTTTTCTATAACCCATATAACATTTGTCATTTTCCTTTTTAATTAAATTTTGCCAATATAAAGGATGGGAGGTGGAACATTAATGTAGCTTTAATTTGCATTTCTATATAATTAGGGATTTAGAACATTTTTTCATATGTTGTAAATAACTTGGATTTCTTCCTTTGAAAATTGCTTTTCATATTACCTGGTTATTTATCTATGGGAATTGATTCATACATTTGAATATTTGAAAACTTTATCAGCAAAACTTGTCCCAAAATTATTCCTCCTTTGCCCATTCCATTTCTAGTTAGAGAGAGGTGGTAAATGTCCTGGATGAAGTTTTGGAGGATGGAAAGGTGACCAACATTTTAACTCCCCAGAGGGAAATATTGTTGTTGTTTTCACTTATATCATTGTGCTCATTGGCTATATTATATTATTTATTATCTTCTCAAAAACCCTCCTTTTTCTTCTTTGAGTTCTTCATACTCATAATTTCTTATGGTGCAGCATTTTCTTCTCTTTTAAAAAAAGTTTTTTATTTTGAAAACATATACATAGATAGTTTTCAACATTTATCCCTGCAAAACCTTGTGTTCCACTTTATTTTCTCTTTCTTTCCCCCCCAACCCCTATTCTAGATGGCAAGTGTTCCAATATGTGTTAAACATGTGCAATTCTTCTATACATATTTCCACAATTATCATGCTGCATAAGAAAAATCAGATCAGAGAACTGCAAATTAAGACAACTCTGAGGTACCACTACCCATCTCTCAGATTGGCTAGGATGACAGGAAAAGATAATGACAAATGTTGGAGAGGATGTGGGAAAACTGGTTGCTGATCATTGTTGCTGGAATTGTGAATGGATCCAACCATTCTGGAGAGCAATTTGTAACTATGCTCAAAGTTATCAAATTGTGCATACCCTTTGACCCAGCAATGTTACTACCAGGCTTATATTCCATAGAGATCTTAAAGGAGGGAAAGTAGTGGCTAGAAACTGGAAACTGAATGGATGCCCATCAATTGGAGAATGGCTGAATAAATTATGGTGTATGAATGTTACAGAATATTATTGTTCTGTAAGAAATGACCAGCAGGATAAATACAGAGAGACCTGGAGAGACTAACATGAACGGATGCTGAACTTGGGATTTGATCTCAGGAAAATGAGTCATACTGACTCCAGCCCTAGCACTCTATGTACTGTGCCACTTCTTTGTCCTCTACCTATTATTATTAATATTAACAAGAGTAGATCCTATTAAATTATTATTTCTTTATTTCATAAGATTAGTGAAATGTTGTAGTGTTAATGTTGTAGACATGGAGTACCTAGATTTTACCAAAACATTTGACAAAATATCCAGTGCTTTTATGAACAATCTGAAGGCCATATATGATAATATAGTTAGGTTGGTTTAGAACTAACTAAGTGATCATATAGAAACTTGGAGGGAAGTCTTGACTTGTATTTGAACTTAGAGAGAAATTTCTAATAAAGGATCTCAGTAGGTTGTTTTTATTTTATGCCATCTAACACTTTTACTCATAACTTAGATGAAAGCATAGATGACAGCCTTATCAAATTTGTAGATAACATAAAACTAGGAGAAATAACTAACATTTTGGATGACAGACTTAGGAAGGGAAAAGGTCTCCACAGGCTAGAATGTAAATATAATAAAATGAAATTTGGTAGAAATAAATGTCACGTTCTACATTTACAGCTTTACTAGTACATGATGGGAAAAAACCTGGTTAGGGAGAGTTCCTGTGAAAAAGATCTATGGATTTTAGTGGCTGATAAGCTTAATATGGGACAGGTAGGTAGTTCAGTAGATAGAGCACCAGATCTGGCAGTTCAAATTTTGTCTCAGAAACTTACCTTGGTTTACCAAGAATTAGGTATGACTGGACAGCAACAGAAGCTCATAGCAGCTGAAAAAGTTGAGTTATTTTAGATTGCTTTTAGATGGAATTATCATCTAGAAAAGTGAAATTGTTAATCCTACACGTGGTTGTAGCAAAAGGAGAAATCTTGGATGCCGTGGGTAAGTTCATTTACCTTAGCATTGTATTTTTCAGGGCAGTCTACATTAATAATGAGGTTGATACACACATCGTCAAGAGTTAGCTTAGTGTTGGGAGGTTCCAAAGAAAAGTTTGGGAGAGGAGACTCCCAAACTACAGAGCCCCTGTGCTGACCTCATTGTTATATGCCTGTGAAAATTGGACAGAATACAGTCCATACCAAAAAACAGAATTGCTTCCTTTTGGAATCTCTTAGGAAGATTCTGAAGATCACCTGACAGGATAAGATACCAGACACTGAGGTCCTTTCTTGAATTAAACTGCCAAGCATTCCAACTATACTGCAAGCACAATTCTTTTGGGCTAACTGTATTGTTTGAATGCAAAATATACACATGCCAAAAAGGACTATATAGGGCAAGTGGTCACAAGGTGGTCAGAAAAAAGCAATGTAAGGATAGTCTCAAGAGCTGTTGATTTTTTAACACTGGAGACACTGGCACAGGACCATCCCATAGGGCATGCCCTCATCACAGAAGATACTATGCTCTATGACCAAAGCAGAATTGAAGTAGCTCTGAAGAGATGTGAGATGCACAAAGTTAAACGATCTATCCCAAATCTTCATATGGACTATTTGTGCCCAACCTGTAGCAGAGCATTCTAAGGTCTTATTGATCTGATCATCTAGTTGGAAACACTGTCTACATGGAAACATCTAGTTGGAAAGACTCTAACAGAGTGATGCTATTTTGGTTCTCTTAGAGAATGAAGGACCACAACCAACCAACTGTATTCTGCCTTGGGCAGACTTTATCAGAAATACTTGGTTGGATTATCTGAAGTTCTACATACGACATTTTATGAAGAGCAGTGATAACCTGGAGAGTCTCCCAAAAATGCAGATAGTATCATGAAAGGAATGGAAATTTTAGATAATGAACTGAGGGAAGTGAGTTGTTTACTCTGGAAAAGAGAAGATTTGGGGATGGTGAGGCAAGGTATCTCTAAACTAGGGTTTGAAAGGCTCTGAAAGTGTATTTAGATTTGTATTACTTGATTCTCAAGGGCAGAACTAGGCAGTAAAAGTTGAAGAGAGGAAGATTTAGACTTGATATAAAGGGAAAAAAAATTCTTACAATTAGAACTGTCCAAAAATTGAATAGACTGCTTTGGTTAAGTGGTGAGTTACCTGTCAATAGATGTCTAATAGTTGTCAAATCACATTACAAAAAGCTGAAGGATTTCCAATGGGCTATTGCAATCACTAAATAAATGCCTTGTCATAAAAAAACAGAATATTTCCCAGGCCCAGGGTACATTTACATTTAAGAAAAAAATAAATTTTTGGGAATTCCTTTTAAATGATTAAGCACATCAGACAAGTGGAGAGCCCAAATCTTTTTGAAGATGTCCTCAGCTATTTTTCAAAAATGATCTTTACTTCTTTTAAGAATTATGAAATTTGATTGTTTCCTTTTCGACAAACTCCTTGGTAAATTTACAATCAATTCACAAACATTTATTAAGCTTCCAATATGTCCTATGTGCTGTATGACAAAAATGAAACAACCCTTTTTCCTTAAAAAAGTTTTAAAGTAAATGGGAGAGAGACTCTGTTCACATAGTGAGACCAGAGACTTGTTCTCTTAATTCACAAATGCATAAACAGGTTAGATCCCCAAGGCATAATTGAACATATTCTCCTCAGAAGTCTAGGGGTACTCTGGAGCAATGAGATTTTCTTTTTTAATGTTGTTGGCTCAAATCCCCAATATTAATTGCTCAGAAGCAGTTATTATCTTCTCAGTATATGCAATAAAAATGATAAGCACTCTATTACCAATTTAATCAGTCTTTTTGAGATAATCAATAAGCAAGTGACATTAATAATTCTTACAAAGTGATACTTAAATGAAAAGATCGATATAATTAGAGCAGAAGTCCAAAAACAGGGTGACCTTAATTCCTGGAAAAAAGTGGGCTCAAACTTAAAATGATTGCTACAAAGCTTTTCCCCCCACAAAACTGGCATAGCCAACAGACAGAATCAGTCCCCTACTTAAAGAATAATCTGTCTTGGTTGTTAGGTCAATCCACTGCTAGGATGAGGCAAACATCAGAATTGGCTCTTTCCTTGGCTTGGTTACTGAATGGTAGATCTTTTGATCTTTTAAAATACCACAAAGTCCCATCCAAGTGAAAAAAAAAGTCACCAACAGGAGACAATCCCATTTTGCATGTAGGCTTGCCTAGGAGGTCATGTATTCATAGTCTAACTTGGTATGGGGAAAGAATTCCTTCCCCCATATGCTTTCAAGTCCTTAGAGTCATACTGACATCTTATGGCTAACCAGAAGGTAAGAAAATGTTTTGGTATTAGAAATTGAGTGGATGTCCATCGGTTGGAGAATGGCTAAACAAGTTATGATGATTTCAGAGAGACCTGGAGAGACTTACATGAACTTATGCTGAGTGAAGTGAGCAGAATTAGATTATTATACATGGCAACAGCAAGATTATATGAAAAATAATTCTGATATACATGGCTCTAGTCAACAACATATAGTTATTGGAACAATAGTTCTTTTTTATATAGCTTTTTATTGACAAAACATATGCATGAGTAATTTTTCAACATTGATCCTTGAAGAAACTTCTGTTCCAACTTTTTCCCTTCTTCCCTCTTCCTCCTCCCCTAGATGGCAAGCGGTCTCATACATGTTAAACATGTTAAAGTATATCTTAAATACAATATTTGGGTACATATTTATACAGTTCTCTTGTTGTACAAGAAAAATCGGATTTAGAAAGGTAAAAATAACCTGGGAAGAAAAACAAAAATAAAGGAAACAATAACAGAAAAAGTGTAACTGCTATGTTGTGGTCCACACACATTGCCCAGCATTCTTTCTCTGGGTGTAGCTGGTTCTGTTCATTACTGCTCAATTGGAACTGATTTGGATCCTCTCACTTCCATCAGAATTGATCCTATTGTTGTTGAAGTATGTAATGATCTCCTGGTTCTGCTCATTTCACTCAGCATCAGTTCATGTAAGTCTCTCCAAGCCTCATGTTGCTGGTCATTTCTTACAGAACAATAATATTCCATGGCATTCATATACCACAATTTACCCAACTATTCTCCAATTGATGGGCATCCACTCAGTTGCCAGTTTCTGGCCACCACAAAGAGGGCTGCCGCAAACATTTTTGCATATACAGGTCCCTTTCCCTTCTTTAAGATTTCTTTGGGATATAAGCCCAACAGTAACACTGATGGATCAAAGGGTATGCACAGTTTGATAACTTTTTGAGTATAGTTCCAAATTGCTCACCAGAATGGTTGGATCTGTTCACAACTCCACTGTCCCAGTTTTCCCTCTCATCTTAGCTAATCTGACAGTTGTGCAATGGTGTGTCAGAATTGTCTTAATTTATATTCTTCTGATTATTTAGAACAGCCTTTCATATGAGTAGAAATAATTTGAATTTCATCATCTGAAAATTGTCTGTTCATTTCCTTTGACCATTTATCAATTGGAGAATGGCTTGATTTCTTATAAATTAGAGTAAATTCTCTATATATTTTGGAAATGAGACCTTTATCAGAACCTTTCATTGTAAAAATGTTTTCCCAATTTATTGCTTCCCTTCTAATCTTGTCTGCATTAGTTTTGTTTGTACAAAAGCTTTTTAACTTGATATGATTGAAAATTTCTATTTTGTTATCAATAATGAATTCTAGTTCTTCTTTGGTCACAAGTCCCTTCCTCCTCCACAGATCTGAGAGGTAAACTATCCTACGTTCTTCTAATTTATTTATAATCTCATTCTTTATGCCTAGATCATGAATCCATTTTGATCTTATCTTGGTGTATGGTGTTGTGTGGGTCAATGCCTAGTTTCTGCCATACTAATTTCCAATTTTCCCATCAATTTTTGTCAAACAGTAAATTCTTATCCCAAAAGTTGGGGTCTTTGCATTTATCAAACACTACTAGATTGCTATAGTTATTGACTATTTTTGTCCTGTGAACCTAATCGATTCCACTGATCACTTAGTCTATTTCTTAGCCCAGTACCAAATAGTTTTGGTGACTGCTGCTTTATAATATAGTTTTAGATCAAGTACCTCTAAGCCACCTTCATTTGATTTTTTTTTCATTAGTTCCCTTGAAATTCTCAACCTTTTGGAACAATAGTTTTATAACAAATGATCAGCAGGATGATTTCAGAGAGACCCAGAGAGACTTATGTGAACTGATGCTGAGTGAAGTGAGCAGAATTAGATTATTATACATGGCAACAGCAAGATTATATGGAAAATAATTCTGATATAGATGGCTCTCATCAACAATGAAGTGATTCAGTTTAGTTCCAATGGTCTTGAGATGAAGAAAGACATCTGCAATCCAGAGAGATGACAGTGAGAACTGAATATGGACCCAATATAGTATTTTCACTCTTTTTGTTGTTTTTTTGCACATATTGTTGATTTCTTTTTCACTTTTTTCTTTTTTGATATGACTTTTCTGGAACAGCCTGATATTTGTGGAAATATGTATAGAGGACACATGTTCAGCATATATTGGATCACTTGCCAACTAGTGGAGGGGGTGGGGGAAGAGAAGGAAAAAATTAGAACACAGTGTTTTTTAGGGGTGAATGTCAAAAATTATTCATGTGTATATTTTGAAAATAAAAAACTTTAATTAATTAAAAAAATGTTTTGGCTCAGAAATGCCTTTGTTTCTAATTTTAGATTAGCAGTCAATTAAAAATTCTATTTCACTACAATACTAGCAGACATAAAAATGAAGCTGAGGCACAATTTTCTCTAGGAAAAGATATTTTAATAATATTGATGGGTATGCTGTTAGTAAAATGATCACACTATCACCTCAGGAAAAGCCAGGGAACTGAGCATGGTCAGTTTATTATTTAGGCTAGCAGTTACCTATAAATTGGGTCACTCATATCTCTTGATGACCCAGAGTGAGGGCTGACAGGGTCTTTTATGTCTAGGTATGCCTTTTTTCTGATTGATTATGATTCTAATTGATGCTGATTACTTGAACCTTCCCTATCAAAAACAAGATGATCCAGAATGGTAGAGGTTTTGATGAAGTGGTTTGGGTCCCTTTAGCTTCTCCCTATGACTTCATTTTTGCAAGGCAAGAGTAATCCTCAAATAATATGATTAGTCTGTTTCTGGCCTTCAGATGGGGAATCCTAGTTGCTTTAAGAAATTCAGCTATGACTACTAATCTTGGTTAGAAAAATAGACAAACAAAATCATTCCAATCAAGTTCTCCTTAGTTTGACCTCTCACTTACAGACCAAGTCATCCCTAACTCTGTTGAGGAAAAGCAAAAACAGGAGACTTTTCTGCTGGGGATCTGGGGAAGAATCCTGGTCCAAACTAGTTTTAGGTTTATGGGATAGCCCAACCCAAGCTGGTTAAGAAGCAGATGCTTTTAAGGTTGGGAGTGATCATTTTATTCCATCATATACTCTAAAAACTACCTGATCTAGATTGAGAAGTGAGGTCTGACAAAATGAGGAAAATGATGAATTACAAATTAATATGGGTTACTAAATAATACAGCATAATACCAAGTTTCCTCACAAGAAATAGTCAAAGAATATCTGTTCATGTTCTGATGTGGATGAAAGGGATGAAATCCCACTTTTCTGCAGTTTCCCCAAGTATTCCCAAGCAAGCAGATTGATGAGTAAATGATCATTTTTTTCCCATATTAATAATCAATTACTAAATTAGGATTTAGATTTTTCCTTTGAATTTCCTCATTCAGAATTAAGAAACATATAAGTTGTTCAGTTTCTGAAGGACATTATTTGTCTAAAACCCTATTTCATGCTTTTCTGTCTTGGGTGGGAGACTCCACTTAACTAGAGACTCTTACAAAGAATTTAATTTAAGATGAATTCTAGCTCATTGTGCTCCACTCAGGCAGACTCTGGTAGTGATGTTGGCTGCTGAGGAAATCCTTTGGGGAGACTGGGGATGGTCTGGCTTGAGATAATCTCTCTTAGTCCATTAGTGACATAATCAGTCACATCCCTAGCTCTTCATTAGAATAGGTCCATCTCTCATTATAATATTCATTATGCTTACTAATTGTAAACCAGAGTTGATTTTTGCCTGTCAGGAATACCCACTCTTCCAGGGGCATATAAATATTAAGAATTTGAACAACAACAACAATAAAAAATCAGTCTTTGGCATTCAAGAGTGCCACTAAACCCTTTTATTAATTATCACTATAATAATTAACAAAATGACGAATTACCCAGAAACTATATCTCTCTTGAATTTTTAAGACACATTGACAACAAACAGTATGTGCTCTCAGAATTGTACCATTATTGTCCAGTTGTGTATTACATGTGTATGTATATATGTTTGTTTATTTATACACATACATCTAGTTAATATAATAAGATATATGTATGCACATATGTTAAATACATATAAAAAGAATACAAATAAAATAAGCATTATAAATATAATAAGGGAGAAAACTACTAATCTTTGGGAGGGGACAAAAGCTTTATTCAGAAGATCAAATGATATGATATTTGCAAAGCACGTAGCATAATTTTTGGTATATAGTAGGTACCTAATAAATAATTATTCCTCCCTTCTTCCATCCATCCATCCATCCATCCATCCAGAAGATAGTGGCTAAAACATATCCTGACAAGACTGTCAGGCTCCCAAGAGATTTGTAGGCAGTATTAGAAGACTGATATGTTAGATTCATTTGAAAGCTCTCAGCCAGGAGGTCTAGGAATTCTCCTCTGCACTCTGACAATGCTTATTCTTTGGCTTTGTGTTAGTTTCACCCATCAGCATCCAGTCTTTGGTAGCTCAGGAAACAGCTATCAGAAGCTATGATGAGATTTTTCTCTATATAAGAGTCATATTAAACTTTGTAAATCTTAGAATCAAGGAATATTTGTGTGAGAAAAGACTTCAAAGACTATCTAGTTCAATATTCTCATGTTTCATAGCTTATCTCCAATATCCTCATCATTTTTGACAGCTGATCAATCTTTGCTCAGGTCTTTTAGAATAAGAGAAAAATAAGTCTATTCATTCTTCCAGATGCCTATTATGACTTTTCCAGGCTAAATACACTCAGTTTTTTCCACGGATCCTCATGAAACACAGTTTTCTAAGGCACTTTATATCATTCTTTCTCTAGACATATTGTAGTTTGCTAGTGATCCCCAAGAAATTTAAATTCTAAATGGGAAGAAAATTCAGCATATATAAGTGTATATACAGAATCATTTAGTTAGTAAACATTTTTAAAGTCATGTATTACTATGTACTGGGCTTTGTGCTAAGTTCCAAGAATATAAAGAAAATCTTTATTTAGAATACTTTATATTGAAGGAACTCATAGTCTAATTAGGAAGACAACATACAAGCAACTATATCAAGCAAGATAGATGTGATAAATTGGAAATAATCAACAGAAGACTCTAGAATTAAGGGGAATGTAGAAAGATTTCCTGTAAAAGTGGGCTTTTACTGGTTCTTGAGGAAGCCAGGGAAACCAGGAAAGGAAAATGAGATAAGAAAAAGAACAATTTAGGCATAAAGGATAGTCAAAATTCTTGGAGTCTGGAGATGGAGTGTCTTGTTTGAGGAGCAGCAAGATCATCAGTGTTATTGGAGTGTAGAATGCATAGTGAGTGTGTGTGTGTGTGTGTGTGTGTGTATGTGTGTACGTTTGTGCATGGTAAATTATAAATAATTTTGAACTGCAAATAGAAAATTTTATATTTGAACTTGGAAGTGATAGGAAGCCACTGGAGTACATTGAATATGTGTGTGATATAATCAGATGTGAATTTTAGGAAAATTACTTTTAAAGATGAATGGAGGATGGACTGGGAAAGATTGATAGCAGGCAGACCCACCAGCAGACCTTTATAATAATCACAGCATGATGCGATGGGGGCCTAGATGTGTGGTAGAAATGTCAGAGGAGAGAAGGAGGCATATGATATATGTTAAGAAAGTAATATTAACAATCTTTGGAAACAGATTGAATATGGGAGGAGGGTGAGAGTGAACAGATGACATTTATGCTGTGAGTTAATATAAAGAGAACAAATGCAAAGTAGTTAGATACAAAATACTTTGGGTGGAAGGGTTTTGGAAATTAAAAGAATCGGGAAAAACTTCCTGTAGAAAGTGATGTTTGAGCTGCATTTTGAAGGAGAGGGGAAAGAAGAAAGCCAATGCTTCATAGGCAGGCTGGGAGGAAGTGATGCCTGGCCAATGCAAAGGCACAATGTCTAAATATGAACCTATTTCTTTTCATATTGTCTGACTAGTGGAAAGATAGTTTGGAGGCTATTGCTTTGCATGGTCAGGTTTCTATATTTTGTATATAATGTATAAGTATATGCTAACTTTTTAAACACCTACTGCACATTGTTGTCTCATACCGAGCTTAGGGTAGTTTGGGGGATCAAAATCCCAGATGATTTTTCTATCAGCTGTTGCCAAACCAGTAAAGTTCTACTGTGGACTTAAGGAATTGATTAACTGCATCCATCTGCAGAACTTTATATTCACTTCTGTTAAATTTCATGTTTTAAATTGAGCCCAGTGTTCTAGGATGTCATTCCACATTTTGATTGTGACTTCTATTTTTATTTACAATTTCTCCCAGCTTTATGCCATCTGCATATCTAGTCATGTGGAAACTATAACATAATGCATCATTTCCTTTATTTAAGAATAGGAAGTAACTTTGATTTAACCACAAAGCCATGGAGAGAAGAGGATTATATATTTAATTTCCCCACTATGAGCATGTACTGAAAATGAAAGTTTGTGATACTTATTCATTGTTAGTCAATGATATCATTATGTAGAGGATGGGCTTGTTTTGGATGATTGGTTCCCAAATATTCTGGTCTCAGAATTCATTTACAACTCTTGAAAATTATTGAGAAATTTCCTTGGATTTGAAGGAGATCAAATCAATTAATATTTAAAGAAATTAATTCAGGCTGATGGAGGTTGAGGTCCCTTTAAGATTAATTTCTAATTGCCCAACCCATGGCTGACCTTGATTCACAAATCCTGGTCAAAGGCATCCTTTGAATATCCGGTCCCAGCCCCACTCTCAGCTCAGCTTCCCCCAGTCCTCACCTGATCTGAGCTAACTGAAAAGCCCGCCAAGAACTTAGAGATACCGCCCATCATCTTCTAGGTATAAAAAGGGCCAAGCCGGAGCCCTCTTTGCAGGAGCCCTCCCAGCCAACACATGGTATTCTTCCAGCCATGAAAGGGTCCCTGCCCGCCCAGCGGCCACCTCTGGCTCTGGTATCTTTCTAACTGAGCTTTACTTCCAAATTTCTACAATAAACCTTTTATTTATCAATATAGGTTTTCCGGCCTGTAAATTTATTTACAAGGGACACTGAGCCTCATGGAATCTTTGCCCTGAGAAATGGGGTTCCCCCTTTCCTTTCCCTCATTAGTTGGTGGCTCTAATGGGGGACCCTGAAAATTGTTACCCCGAAAACTAAACTTAATCTTTTCAGGTCTCTCAGAACCAATTTTTGTCCTTAGCAGTTCTGAGCAGCTTCTGGGAAGAATATCTGTGTTCCTACCCTGGTCTCACTCTATCTCTAAAACATAGAGCACCCAGACCAGTTTGGGGTGCGAGCAAAGTCTCCCGTGGAGACTACTTGTGTTTCAGGAAAAAAAGCTCTCCTTTTGTCTAACTCTGTCTCTAGAGGCAAAAGACCTTCTTTTCCAAGACATTTCTAATCCCAGAAAAGCCTGCCCTCAGGCCGGAGACACAAGAGAGAAAGTGTCTCTTCTTCACCCTTCCTCCCACCACGTGGTCATCCCTCCCGGGTCCCAGGCAGTCTCCTTGATCTCTTCTGGGGGAGAAATCTGTGTTTGAGCCCCTCTCACACTCCACCATAGTGGTCAGGCTGTAGCCACGAGGAGACAGTCAATGGATCAGATGAACTTGGAGATTTGTCTCTACCCAATTTCGTGAGCCTTCACCTTAGCCACCTGAGAAGCACTGGGTAAGATAACATCTCTCCCTTCCCCCATCCTCTCTCTTTTCCAACCTCTCCCATGTGGCTTAACCTGCTGTTTAAATGCTCCCATCCTGTCCCCTTCTCGGGGTACAGTGGGGAGATTTGGGGACTCTTTTCAAGATCTCTAGAAACACCCCTCCCATAGCTTCTACCTGGCTCTTAAAGGAGCCAAAGCTTCCAATCCTCTCAGAGAACTAGCTTGTCCCATACATTTTAAAATGGGACTCAGTTTTAGTCATCCTGCATTAGACCATGGTCTCTAGGCTGGATATAGGATTTTAAATCCACCCATTTTCTTTCTAAGCCTCAGGGCATACTTACCTGCTCTCTAAAACCTAGACAGAGAATTTAAACTGTCCAAGCTTTTCTCTGTCTCAGGAGCTCCTAGCGCACTCTCCTATATCTCTGGATTGGCATCCTATGCCCCATATGCCAATAATTAAGAGCTTCTTTTCTGAAGTGCAGCTTTGGCCATGCTGTCATTTCAGAAAGGAGATCTTTGTAATTTTGGCTGGGGAACAAATTCCAAATCCAGGCAAATTAATTGTTAAGAGAATGAGAATAGTTTCTTTTGATTTCTCCTTTCCCCCCTGCTCCCCCCCCCCATCCTGACTGCAAGCAGGCAGGGGTGAATTAAAAAGACTGAAACTATTTAAACACTCCTTAACTACTTTTAATTTGGCACCTCTAGATTCTTTCTCTGTTCTGACAGTTCTCTTTTACTGCCTCAGTTTCCTTAAACTGTCTCTCTCTTGCCTCAATTTCTCTGACTTCAGTCCAGGAAAGCCAGGGATATAGAATAATAGACTCTCCCTCAAGCTGCCTTTTAGAGAATGGCTAAATTAACACCTGAATTCTATGTAGAGTTCCAATCTCTCTCTACTCACCCAACCCCCAACTTGCTTCAGGAGTCACTTATCACCAAGATAAGGGTGGGGGTAGGGTCTTTTGTCTTTCTAACTGAGCTTTACTTCCAAATTTCTACAATAAACCTTTTATTCATCAATCTAGGTTTTCAGGCCTGTAAATTCATTTATAGGAGACACTGAGCCTCAGGAGGTGCCGAGAAATGGGGTTCCCCCTTTCCTTTCCCTCATTAAGGCTATTTACTGGAAGGTCAAATGTTGAAGCTGAAACTTAAATACATGGACTATATAATGACAAGATGGGACTCATTTGAAAAGTCCCTGATGTTGGTAAAGATTGAAGGCAAGGGGTAAAGGACATGGTAGAGGATGAGATGGATAGATAGTGTTATGGAAAGGAAGGAGGGAGAAAGAATTGAAGGAAGGAAGGAAGGAGGAAAAAGAAGGAGGTAAAGAAGGAGAGAGAAAAGGAAGGAAGGTAGGATGGAAAAAAGGAGGAAAGGAGGGAAGGAGAGAGGGAGAGAGGAAGCAAAGGTAGGGAGAGAGGGAGAGGAGAGAGGGAAGGAGGAAGAGAGAGGTAAAGAGAGGGAGGGAAAAAAGAAAGAAGGGAAGGAAGGAAAGAAGAAAATTTCAGGAGATAGTAGAGAAGAGAAGGGCCTGGTGAACTATGGTCCATGAGGTCACAAAGACTGGGACATAACCAAGAAAGACTGAACAATAACAGTAGCAGCAGCAGCAGCAATTCCTCTCAAAAGACCTTTTGTTTATGTGGCATATCAACAATTACAATACTGTATTATTATGTAAATAACTTTAACTTTACAGGAACAGACCCATTGAATGGGCCTCAGAGGCCCCCAGGGATCCAGAGACCATAGGGAATTTGGAGGATAAGTAGAATCTGAATTTTAGAAAAGAGGTAGAATGGTTTATAAAAAACAACAAAAAAAAAAAAAAAAAAAAAACACAACAAAACAATGCTGGATTTGGTGTTAGAAGGTATTGATTTGAATGTTGTCTTTGTAGCTTACTACCTGAATGACTTTGGAGAAGTCATTTAGAGCTTTCTGTATCTATCTCAGTTTCCTCATCTGTAAAAGAAGGAAACTTTTGAAAGTCCCTTCCATCTCAAAATCTATGATCCTAAATTCAGCAACACCAGAAATAAGTTTCTATGGCAACTTACATTTCCTGTCACCCTTTCTTTTCCAGTTAAAAATGAAGCAATTTCAAAGATAGCATGTTATAGAAGAGAGGTTCTCACTTTTTATTGAGGGCTCTTTTATACTCTTAAAAATTGAGAGCCCCAGTTAGCTTTTGTTTATGTGGGTTATATCTATTGATATTTACCCTATTAAACATTAAAGCATCTTATATATTATTATTATAAAAGTAGCTTTGATCCTGTGCACCTTTGAAAGGGTCTTGGGACTCTAGAGATCCTGAAATCACTTAGAGAACAGATAACTATAGTAGAAAATAATATGAATTTTAGATATGTCTATATTATAAATCAGATGATGCTCTTTGACAGTTTATAGCTCTTATTTATGTTTACATATTCTCATTTTCAATCAATCCACCAGTAAGCAGCAGCTGATTAGGTGTGGTGAATGATGTAACGCGTGACCTGACACTGAGATTGTGAACCTGGATGACTGGAATGATGTTGTTACCTTAAGTAGAATTAAGGAAATTTAAAAGAGGGGTGGATTTTGGGGGAAGAAGAGAGAATATGTATTTTGTGTTAAACGTATTAAATTTGATGGCTGTCATACACCTAGTTTGAAATGTTCCTACATGCTGTGGGGACAAAGAGAGAGAAGAGAGAGGGAGAGAGATGTATGTTTATATATAAAAAATGTAAATATATATCTAATATACATATACTTCACACACATGTATAGTATATATGCATATGATATATATCATATAAAACTAAATATATGTGAAAAATCTATATTATGTATATGCATATAGGCTAGCTGTATAACATGTATATATTGTATATTTACATTATAGATTATAGATATAGACATTAAAGATTCATGTTATACATGTATAGGTCTACCTGCCATCTGTGGGAGGGGGTGGGGGGAAGGAGGGGGAAAATGGAACAAAAGGTTTTGCAAAAGTCAGTGCTGAAAAATTACCCATGCATATATCTTATAAATAAAAAGCTATAATAAAAAAAAGAAAATGTAAAAAAAGAAAATTTAACAATTGATCCTCATGAATCCATTTAAGCTGACTATAGCACACCACTGTAGTAAGTATGTATTTATTAAACTATGTCAAGTACAAAAAAAGATACATGTTATATATGAATAAGATAAAGATATATTGATATCTATACTATATATACAAATAGGAGAACTTATATACCATATATATATATATATATATATATATATATATATATATATATATATATATATATATATATATATACACATGTAGAGCAATCATAGTTTTATATATATGGTATATATACATATATCTATTCTCTCTCCCCTTCTCTCTCTCTCTCCCCCTCCCTCCTTCTTCCCTGTCTTGATCATGATATTAGTGTCAACTTCATCAGGACTCATTAGTTGGCTTATTTCTGTCTTCAGAGTATTGTTAGTATACATCTCCCTCTCTCTCTATATATATATGTATATATTATCCTTACATATTATTCCCCTTCATATACTCAATAGTCTGGTCACACTGATATACTTGCCATACCTAAAGTGATACTCCATCTCCTTACCTTTTCAATGGCTATCCTCTCTGCCTGAAAGTTCCCCCCTCTCTCTCTTTCATCCCTTGGAATAGCTGCTCTCCTTTAGAATTCAGATCAAGCATCATTTTCTACATGAAACTTTCCCTGATTCCACCCTGTCCCCTGCCCTGGTTACTTGCTTTTCCTCTCCCAAAATGAATGTATATTCATTTGAATATATTCTGTTTTTGCATTGTTTCCCTGTTGGAATATAAATCTTGAGGGTTAGGACTATTTCATTTTTGTCTTTGCATCTGCAGTGCTTAGTAGACTACATGACATATTATTAATACTTATTGGGTGACTGAGTATAAATGAGGATCTTTCTCTCTTCACACACATATATACACACATACATATATATATATATATTTATGTGTATGTAGATATACAAATTTACATATGTGTGTATATGAGTATATATATATATATATATATATACATATATATATGTTTCAATTTCTTCATTTTTACAGATGAGGAAAATGAAATCTAGAGAAGTTAAATAATTTATTTCATGTACCTCTGAAGTCCTATTCAACTCTGAAATTGCAATTTACATTACAAATATATATGTGTACACAATATACATATACATGTATTTATATGCAATACGATATACACACATATAAATATATATGCACATATTCTTTTTTTCAGTTACAAAGAGATAATAATTGAACCCATTTAAGTTGGTGGAATTATGAAGGTTTTGACTCAGGACACCCAAAGTCAGTGGGCATGATGTGAATGATAACCTGACAAAGGAGATTATGGAAGGAAAATCAAGAGCAATCAATATCATGAAAATCCAGCAACAAGAGAGTATTCAGAAGGACAGAATGGTCAGAAATGTCCAATGCTACAGAGGGAATTGAGAGGAATTAAGAAAAGGCCATCCAATTTGGCAATTTGTATATTAATGGTAGTTATTTGGAGAGAGCAGTTTCAGTTTCATGAGAAGGTTGGATATTATATTAGAGTGTTTAGAGGAGAGGAATTAGAAGGACTCAGCATAAATGGCTTTTTCAAGGCATTTTTCTGAGAAAGATAGGGGTCCACATGTTTGTGGGGACAGCAGGACGGTGGGAGGGATTTTAAAGGATCAGAAAACTTGGATGTGTTTATACTTAGTATGATAGGAAATATGATAGGAACAAATAGATAAGAAGAGATTGAAGATTAGAGAGGCTGGTGATAATAGGTGCATACTGCCAACTAAGCTGGAAACAAATAGAAGTAAAGATACATATAGAGATGCTAGCCTGGGCCAGTAGGATGCGGACTGAATAGAATTCAATGGGTTTTTAGATAAGGAGGAAACTGTTTGTGCTTGGGGTGGGGGTCGCTTCCCTGAGGCAGAGTCCAAGGTGATTTTGAGAGTTTTGGGGTTTCCTCATCAATAGGACTTGGGTTTGATGCCTGGAATAAGTCATTTAACCCCTCTAGGCTTCATTTTACTCAACTATCAAATGAAAGAATTGTAGTAGATAATCTCTAAGGTTCCATCCCCCTACTCTTTGCTCTTTTATTTCTACCCTGGCTGAAACTCAAGCAGGAAGCCAATATGGGACTCCACCCACGAGCCCCTTTCAGATAGTCCAAAGCCCCTATTTTAAAAAGAGCCAAACTGAAGTCCACTCTTTGCAGAGGTCCCAAACATGGCATCCTTATGCTGGTCACGTCAAGGATTTCTGCCCACCGGAACCAACCCTGGCTCTGGTGTCTTCCTACCTTTTAACCTTACTTCCAAACCCCATAATAAACCTCTTTTATCAATCCAGTGTTTTTGGGTCTGTAAATTCCTTTACAGAGGACTCGTGCCACCACTAGACCTCATTTAATGCTGTATCCTTGCGCTGAATCCAAAAGGGTTTGCAGGGGAGCTCCATTTGACTCCCTGTACCCCAAACCTGACACTAGAACTCAATTAATTTCATTTAGGTACCCCTTATCTAGATCTCATTACTATCCAGATCTGAAATTCTAAGAATAGGGAACTTGTTCATCTTCCTGAAGATGGCTTAAGACTTACTTGCAGTAAGAGGTGGATGAGCTGACTTCCTAGCTTTCTCTGGGTTTGTTACATCAAAACAGATGATTTTTCAGATTAGACAGAAGATTAAAGCCCCTTGTTACAAGAAATGAGAAATATTAGACTCAGATTTTCTCTTGTAGACATCTATCCCCTGGTACCATCCAGTAGTCCTGCCATCCAAAGACCTGAGATTTATCTAGGATAGGTTTTTGAACACAATGTTGGTTTGGGGGCAAGTTGAATAAATGACCCTGTTAATAGTTGGCTGATTTAATGACCCTCAGAAGTTGGCAAAAGATGAAAAGATTATAAAATAATTTCATTAAATTAGAAACAGATGGAAGAAAAAAAGGAATTAACCTTTTAGAACAGAGGCATGCTTTCTAGCATTTAGCAAGCTGTTGATTTGTTTAAAAAGATGAACAAAAATGAAATTGTTTTTAATAAGTGGGATAGTGGATAAAGATGGACAATGGAGGCATCCTTGAACTCCTGAGGCATAATTTCCTTTTGCTTTATAATCTGAAAAATTTCAGTCAACTCTTGTATGAGCAATGGATCTGGCCCCCTCCCTACCTCCACCTTATAAATCTCAGCTGGAATGGAATCAGCAACTAGTGCTTTACCACAAAAAGTTGCTTAATGGTATGGAGATAAATTGTTCTGTGACAATCAAAGGGGGTCTCTCTTTTAATCATTGGTGGTAAGATCCTTTCCAGAATCCTCCTTAATAGACTGACCCTACACCTACAAAAAGGTCATCTACCTGGGAACCAGAGTGACTTTGGAAGGGGCTGAGAAGCAGTTTATGCAGTGTTTAGTGCCTGACAATTTCAGAAAAATCACTAGGAGCAGAACAGAGTTCTGTATACAACATTTACTATATATTTGTATAGCTGACCAAGGCCTTTGATACTGTCAGTTGTGAGGGCTTATGGAAAATTATATCAAAATTTGGTTCCCCAGAGAAGTTCATCAGTATGGTATGTTAATTTCACAAAGGTACTCTTGCCTGGGTTCTGGACAATGGGCAATGCCCAGTCACCAATGCAGTGAAACAAGGCTGTGCTTATTCCCATGCTTTTTAGCATATTATTTTCAACCATGATGTCAAATGCCTTTAATGAGGACAAGCATGGAATCAAAGTCAGCTACTGCACTGGTGGTAAATTCTTCAACTTTAAAAGGCTACAAGCCAAAATTAAAGTGGAGGGAGTGCTGGTGCATGATTTTTTATTTGTAGATGATTGTGTGCTCAAGGCAGCCTCTGAAGCTAAGATGCAACAAAGTATGCATCGATTATCTCCTGTTTTTGTGGTAATTTTGGCTTAATAATACCAAGAAACACAGGTCCTCCATCAGCCAGATCAGTGGAGTGTTTTGGTCACAAAAACCCCAAGTGGGATCAGTAAGAGTTAGATATGATTGAAAAGACTCAACAGAAAGAAGTGTGATATTGCTCTTAGGCATTTTAAGCTTTAACATAATATATCTACATTGGGATCATAGGTTCATATATTTAGAGGTGAAAGAAACCTTGAATGTCACCTAATTTAACGCATTTAGATGAAAAAATTGATATTCGGAGAGGTTAATTTGTCAAAGATTTCATCAGTGCTAAAATTCAGCATGGGCCATCTTACTCAAAAATTCATTGAGTTATTCAAAGAATTCTAACTTTGGAATCAGATAATCTGTGTTCAAAATCTATCTCTGTGTTTTGCCTGTCTGAACTAGAACAAGTTATTTAAATTACTTATGCCCCACTTTCCTTATTTGTAAAATGAAAGTTTTATATAAATGCCTTCTGTGGTTTCTGAACTTTGCAACTAGTCTTACCCAACAAGGATCCTATTTTCTAGAACTTTATATTCTGAGGAATGCATTTTTAACTGAAGGTCCTGGAGGAGGAAAGGAAAACTTATTAACACTTGGATTACAGCTCTTTAGCTTGAGTTAGAAATGTCATTTGGAGTAAGCAAACTGGTTGATGTCATGAGCTTGCGAGTTTAGAGATGCTGTAGGCTAAAGCTAATCAGATATCTTACATGAGTACAGCACAATATGGTAAGACGCCCAAGATCAAGAGGCTACCAAGTTGTTTAAAGAGGGATGAAAAAATGGAGCAGATTAAAGCTTCCGAGCTGTTCAGTGTTATGATAGTGCCAAAGTGACTCTTTATTTCAATACTCTGAGCAAAATCAGAATTATAAAAGGAGAGAGGACAAGGAGACAGGAAATCTGAACTCTAGTTCTGAATCTGCCACCAAATATTTGTGTGACCTTCTGCAAGACAATTCCCCTCTCTGGACTCATGTTTCTTCTTCTGTAGGAGAAGAAGGTTAGATTAGATGATCTCTGTGATCCCTTTTAACTCTAACATGACATGGTTCTTTGAAAGAAACCCAGAGAGAGTATCCAAAAAGAGAAGGTTGTCAAAATGTCAAATGCTGGAGAGGGGAGAAAAAGGCCATCAGATTTGGCAATTAAGTGATTTGGAGAGAGAAGTTTGACTGAAGGGATGTGGTAGTTGCTCAGATGACACATGCTTCAGAACAAAGTGAAAAGAGAGGAATTGGAAGCAATTCTTCTTCATATAGACTTTTTTCCAGGGTATTTGACTGACTGAGAAAGTGAGACACACACAGAGGGGGAAGGAGAGAGAGAGAGAGAGAGAGAGAGAGAGAGAGAGAGAGAGAGAGAGAGAGAGAGAGAGAGAGAGAGAGAGAGAGAGAGAGAGAGAGAGAGAGAGAGAGAGAGAAGATAATAATTTTGTCTCCAGGTATACTCCTTCCAAATGTACTTATAAGATGCAATATTTACTGATCAATGGGCACCCTTAATTTTACTTATTGCAGAAGTTAACACTTCCCTCCATCTCTTGAACTGTCTCACCAGGGTATCAGTACGGGATGATGTAAAGGGAAGTAATTGCTATACTGTTTCTATTTCTTCTTGGACTGATTATTTTCCATTACCACTCTCTGTTATGAGGTTCTGAGCAAGAACTTGGCAGCATCTCATATTAGTCACTGTTGCTTTTAATGTAAAAGCCCTTCATCACCATGCGTATTTATTTTTAAATTAATTTTTTTACTTCGCAAAAATTATTTTTTCTTCCTCCTACTTCTCTATTGAGGAAAAAAAGAAAAATCTTATAACAAATAGACAGTCAAGCAATAAAACTTCTTATATTGAACTTAATTCCCATATGTCCCTAAATATATATCTCAATCTGCACTTTGGGTCTATCATTTCTTGTAAGTTTGCCCCAAAAGGTAAACAACTATTGGAGCTTGGGGAACAAATAACCTGTCTGTAAAAATGAAATAAAAGACATTAAAATAAGATTATGAGAAAAAAGCCTATATTCTATATTAAAATAAACTAATGAAGATCTTAATATGTTTTTAAGACTCTCTCTTAGTTTTTCTGGACCAGTGGAATCAAGGACCAGAGCCAGTATGGTCTCCTCCATTTGAAAAATTCAAGGTCTATTTCCTCCTATGTCAGATCAACTCAGACAGAGGAAACATAAAATTTTGTTCATTATAAATAACTAATTTTTGTCTGTAGTCATGAGTAGGTTTGATTTCTGAGATGCATTTCCATCAGAAGATCATAATATTTTGTGTTCTGGACCACATAGTCTAGTGCCCCTTGCTGGAATAAAGTTATAAATGCATAAAATAAAACACATTGGCTACAAAAGTAGCCAATTCTATTGAAGTACAATTTAAAATATTTTTTAAAATTTCATGGAACCCAGATTAGGAATCTTTGACTTGAATGGAGACAGTTTTTAGAGTATCATTAATAAATGGAGAGAATGGGGATGGTGGTATATGCCTGAAGCCAATGCTGATAAGAAGACTGAGAGGTTCTTCTTGATTTTGTGTAGTCTAAGTGGAAAATGCCTGAAGCCAGTTGGCTATCTGTTCTAAGTCTGGTACCATTATGGCAATTCCCTGTGATGGAGTAGGAGGATGAGAACTCTACCAGCTATATACCAAGGAGGGGTCAGCCAATCTAGGTCATAAAAGTGGAATTAGGTTAAAGATTCTGTATTCTATAAAGATCAGTATTGGGATATGACTTGGGAGAGGCTACTGATTTTCCAGCATGGGAGTAATAGAAGTCCATTTAATCTCAAAATATATAATAATAAGAAAAAATGAATACATATTTAATGTTGTTTGTTCTGATTTCCATTGTTGGTGAAACTCTGAATTTTTATCATTAAAGGGCTCAGTGTTCCTTGTTATCTATTGGTATTACATTTCCATCTATCAACACCCACTAGATAATAATACATCTTTCATTTGCCAGCATCTTTCCTCTGAAGTCCAGATTGGATGCCATATTATGAATGTGAAAAGGACTCTGAGATCTCTAAGGCTCTGACAATGACATGAGATCTCTGAAAGGTTCTTTCAAGCCAGAAGTATATCGAATATATGCCCAAGGAAGTATTTTATGTCTATCATTAGGAGACTAGCCCTGATAAATTCAAAAAGGCATAACCAGATAGGTAATTATCATGTGATGCTTCTTTTAAGCATCTTTTGATCACAAATACTCAGGATTCAATCAAACAATAAGCATCTTTTAAATTCCTGGAACTATACTAAGTATTAGGAATGGAAAGCCAAAAGTTAAATTATCTCCCCTCTCAAGAAGTTAATAACTACTAAGGTGTGGAGAGGTCATAGTCCCTGCATTGTGTATGGGATACTCACAGTGATAAAATAATGGATTTTTGAAAGTATTGAAATATAGACTGCTATTAGTAAAAGGAAGAACAGCTAGGTGGTAAAGTGAATAAAGTGCCAGGGCTGAAGTCAGGATGACTTATCTTGGGTTCAAATCTGGCCTCAAACACTAGTTAATGACCCTGGGCAAATCACTTAACCCTAGTTGCTTAAGTTTTCTCATCTGCAAAATGAGCTGAGAAGGAAATGGCAAATCACTTAAGTGTTTCTGCCAAGAAAACCCCAAATGGGGTCATGAAGACCTAGACACAACTGAAAAATAGCTGAAAATTGAAGGAAAAATAGATTTGTAATCAGAAGATTCAAGATGAAGTCAAAAAATTTTAATAAGCTACTTGTGTGACTTGGAGAAAAACCAATCCTTCTCTCTTAGCCCAGATTCCTCATCTATAATCTGGGAAAATAAACTTTTGTCCTAACTCCTTGATGGTGTTATCTTATCTAAATGGAAAATGCTTTGTAACTATACCAGAGGGATAGAATCTAGATCTACAATTTTACTGGTATGGAGAATTCCTAGTGAGGAAACTCCCTGTGTTAATGCAAAATAGCACCTTCTCTTAGGTACCTAAGATTGTCCAGTTGTCTTAACTGAAGAATATGTAATTTCCCTTTAGATCCCTGCCAATAAGAGTAAAGACCTAATTAAACACTGAAATAAGATCCTCTTCATTCATAAGAGAACCTTTATGATGTGAGAATGGGTTGAATCAGTGCAAAAAATCATGTTTGGAATGTGCTTTCTTTGTGAGGTGGTTTTTGCAAGATCTGAAGACGATTTTTTTGGGCATACTCTGCCCTAACACTTTCTCTCTTATTCTCTTCACATCTATTCCCAGTGCAAGTCTCATCCTTCTAAATAGTCATGATTCAGTAAGCCAGAATGTGAAAAGATGGCATTTGATTCTACTTTTCTGATTCAAAATATTAAACAGCTATGGGATGGGATTTCCCTTGAGACTTTGATATGGTAGAAAAATTAGCAAACATACTCATCTGAAGGATGTGGTCTTCATGCTGGATGTGATGCCAGGGCCTTCCATATATTTTTCTCTACTTTCTTCCCTTTTCACCAGTTATGTGACTTATACTATTCAGCAGTCATTCCCTAAAATGTCATATTCCTTTGTGACAAGACTTAATTAAACTTCCAGCAAAATAATTAGTGAGGCTATCTTAAAAGACTGTTTTTAAAAAATCAATGTGGTACCAAGGACCAAATAGAGTTAACACTGTCATGAAAGATCAAAGACATCAGAGAATGGGACTGAAAATTAAACCTCTAGCAGCAATCTAATGAAGAAGTAATGCTGAAACATTTGTGATTTTCTGCCTCTTGGGTGCCATCTACAAATTGATTTGACATGGAAAATTTCCCAGAGGAAGCTTAAAAATGGTAAATTTCCATTAATTACCTAGCAAAGAATATTCTTTCCATAATTTATTATCCATTAGGAAACTTTTGGGGTAGCTGTATCAGCATTCCATTATCTGGATTCTCCATCCTAACTCACAACACAGGTAAGACTAGCAAAAGGCTTCTCAACAGAGCCTATGAGAATACATGAAGGGAGAGTTCATTTGGATCAAATAAAGTCATTAGCACAGCTTCTCCTCTTTCTGTTGATTTTGGCTAGATACTCTGTAACTGCCAGCATGACTCTTGGTATATTAATGATCAAATATCAGTCCTTTGTCTCTAAACCTGTTCACTACTTTCCATAGAAATAGCCTCTGAAATATTAAAGAGAGGCCTTAAAAAAGATGTGGAAGGGGAACCCTTTCTATTGAAAATCTAGTTCAGTAGTCCTCAAACTTTTTAAAATAGGGGGCGGGTTCACTGTCCCTCAGACTGTTGGAGAGCCGGACTATAGTAAAAACAAAAACTCACACTTTGTCTCTGCCCCTCAGCCCATTCGCCATAACCGTAACTGCATAAACATCCTCAGAGGGCTGCATCTGGCCTACGGGCCGTAGTTTGAGAACCCCTGATCTAGTTATTATATAATTACTAATTTAAATCACCTTTTCTGAATTTTTTCCCTTAGGAGACTGGGATTGATTCTTCATTTTTTGTTAGGTTTCATATGATAAGTGACTGTAGCTCTGGAAAATGTCGTGGAGATAACTTAATTCTTTCCTTTATAGAATAAAGAAAAATTAAACTACTTGCCTAAGGCTGAATATTTAGCAGAACTGGGATTTGAATCCAGGTCTTTTGACTGCAATCCAATATCCTATACAGTGCACTGCATGATAAGAATTTCAGAAAAGCTAAGGCTCTCTTTTTCTTGTAAGGTATATAAAGGGTAAGGAGAATGGATGGGGATCCCAATCACATTGACCTTTTATAGATTTTTGTTGCAAAATGCTTCTTGGAAGAAGAACAGTCCTTATAATTTTTTGCCAAATGTTTTATTGGGAGAGCAAAACCAGTGAGTTATTTAGATATTGTAGGGCATTGCCAAGGATAAAGAAGAATTGGATACAAATGAAAAAAAGTTGAATATGAAAAAAGCTACATGGTAGATGCAACTCTTTTTATAGTAGTTTATTTTTCCAGATACATGCAAAGATAATTTTCAACATTCACCTTTTCAAAATGTTGTATTCCAATTTTTTTCTCCTTTTTCCCCTTCCTAAGACAGCAAGCAATCTTGATATAGGTTAAACATATTTAATTCTTCTAAACATATTTCCATATTCATCATGCACAAGAAAATCATACCAAAAAGGAAAAAAAAACACAAGTAAATAAACAACAATGAAGAAAAGGTGAAAATTCTATGTTTTGACCCATGCATTTGATCTATGCATATCCACATGATATACTTCATAGTTCTCTGTTTGGATGCAGATGGCGCTTTTCATCACAAGTCTACTAAAATTACCTTGTATCACTTCAGTATTGAAAAGAGCCATGTCCATCACAGTTGATCAAACCATAATCTTCTTGTTACTCTGATGATGTTCTCTTGGTTCTGCTCACTTCTCTTAGGATTGGCTTATATAATAACTCTTTCCAGGTTTTTTGGAAATCAGGCTTCTCATCATTTCTTACAAAACAATAATATTCTATTACATTCATATACCATAACTTATTTAGCCATTCCCCAACTGAGAAGTATGCACTCAATTCCCAGTTCCTTGTCACTATACAAAGGGATACTATAAACATCTTTGTACATGTGTATCTCTCTTTTATAATTTCTTTGGGATACAGACTTAGGTCAATATGCCCAAAGGATTATAAAACTGTGCTCAGCAGTATCTATAATATATATGTATATATTATAACATAATATATACATCATATACACAAGATATATATATATATATATTATATAATAATTATATATATATATATACATATATATATATATATATATATATATACATAATTATAAAACTGTGATCCAGCAGTGTCTATAGTGGATACCCCTCAGTTGGGGAATAATAATAATTCAGACCTCTTCTCTGGTATGAAGGGGGACCAAAATTTTTATTCAGATTTTCCATATCACTGGGGCACCATACTTCCAGCCCTCATAATGTGAAAGAGATAACTGTATCTATCTTTATATGTTTGATGAAACAATACAGAAGATCCAATGAACTGCTGGATTTTGAGTTAGTAACACCTACAATGAAATTCTACTTTTTACACTTAAATTTCCTTCTATAACTGATCAGAAAATCAGAATCAGGAAAAGATTCAGGACTTTGAAGGACACAATAAAGGATCTGGACTTTAACTCCTGCCTGCATTTGGGATTATTGAACTGAACTGAAACTAAGGCTGCCTCAAGAAGGCTCCTCAAGAGCCTGCTCCCAGAAAATGATTACAATTTAGAGAACAGATTACATTTTGGCACCCAAACAGGGACAGACAGTGGAAAAGCCTCTGATTCCAATCCAGTGGAAAAGTCTCTCTTTTTCACCAGAAATTAGGGTGAGTACAACAAGGAAACTTTGTTAAAGAGCTAAAGTAATATTTCAGCTGAAATGGAGCAGATGTTTAGAAAACAGAAAATGTATCAAAAACTTGGTCAGACTGATTAAAAAAATCAAGGTTTAATTGTAACCTGGGAGGAGATCACTGAACTTTTAAAAACTGTAGAGTACAAATCTGCTTGGTTCTCTAAGGAAAAATAATTGAATCCAGATGAGTGGAAATTAGTAGAAGAGCAACTAGGTGAATATTACAATTCCAATCCAAACTCAATTTCCAAAGATACACTTCATACATACAATTTAAGCTAAGTGGCTTTAAGAAATTATATAAGTGTTAGCCTAAGGAAAAAAGAAGAAAGAGCAGAAGGGACAAGATCCAACTTTCCAGAAATGGAAAGGATTGACAGATTGATAGCTCTTTCTCGATTCTGTGCATGGTGCATGGCCGTTCTTAGTTGGTGGAGTGATTTGTCTGGCTAACTCTGATAACTAACGAGACTCTGGCATGCTAACTAGTTATGCGACCCCTGAGTGGTCTGCGTCCCAACTTCTTATAGGGACAAGTGGCTTTCAGCCACCCGAGATTGAGCAATAACAGGTCTATGATGCCCTTAGATGTCTGGGGCTGCACGCGTGGTACACTGATTGGCTCAGTGTGTGCCTATACCCTACATCGGCAGGCGCGGGTAACCCGTTGAACCCCATTCGTGATGGGGATCGGGGATTGCAATTATTCCCCATGAATGAGGAATTCCCAGTAAGTGTGGGTCATAAGCTTGCCTTGATTAAGTCCCTGCCCTTTGTACACACCGCTCATCGCTACTACAGATTGGATGGTTTAGTAAGGTCCTTGGATTGGTGAAAAGGATGAAGAATCAGATAAGAATTCGCAGGAGAAATTAGATCACTTCCTATCCCCTGACCTACTTCCCTCAATTAACCCTTCATAGGTGGAGGGAGAAGGAGGAGGGGTAGAGGCAGAAACACAAACAGAACCACCTATTAAGCAGCCTATGACAAGATTAGAAAAAGCATTGGTTAAGGCAAAAAATGAAGGAGAGGATACATCTGATTTTATAGATGCATACCCTGTGATTGAACAGCTTGACTCTTCAGGTCAGAAAAAGAGAAGATACACTCCTTTTGATTTGGATAAAATTAAGGATTTGAAAAAAGATTGCACTCTTTATGGGGCAACATCATCTTATATTAAAATGTTACTAGATAATTTGGCTTATGAAATCCTAACCCCTAATGACTGGAATTCCATAGCAAGGACATGTTTAGAACCTGGACAAAACTTGTTGTGGCTTTCAGAGTATCATGAATTATGTAGGATTCAAGTCAGATGCAACAGACAAACAGGAGTTAATGTACAATTCACTTTTGACCAACTAGCAGGTGAAGGTCAGTATAGAGAGAATTCAGAACAGATTAATTATTCCATAACAGTATATGAGCAAATTTCTAAAACTGCAATAAAAGCTTGGGGTTCCCTCCCCAGACAGAAAGATGGAGGTGAATCCTTCACAAAAATAGAGCAAGGTCCCAATGAATCCTTTGCAGATTTCATGGGATGTTTGCAAACAGCTGTAACAAGAATCATTGGAGAAAATGCAGCTACAGAAATAATGACCAGACATTTGGCTAAGGAAAATACCAGTGAGGTTTTCAAAAGAATTATATGGGGACTATATCTCCTTTAGAGGAGATCATAAGATGCTGTGCCACAGTGGGCACAAATGCTTATTATACCCAGACTATGATGAACATGGAAAGACAGGGTCCTTCTTGGCAAAGGACTGCTAGAGAAACTCATTGATATTTTCAATGTGGAAAAGTTAGAAATCTAAGAGCTCAGTGTAGATATGGAGATAGAGTGAGAAGACAGGATAAGAGAAGACCTAAAACCCCATGTCCAAAATGCCACAAGGGCTTCCACTGGGCCTCAGAATGTAGATTGACCCAGGGAAGTGAGAGGTGAGATTCAGCTCCAAGACCTCAATCAAAAGACAGGTGAGGCATAATGGCAGCTGAGTTTACACCCAGAGAGTATTTAGAATGTCAGGACTTTGATGTGATCAACCAGCAGAAAAGCAACCACATGACAGAAAGGGATTACCTGATCAGTCAGCCAAAAAGCAAATCATGTAGCAGAAATGAATTGCAATTGGGGAGAATACAGGTTTTTAAATCAACAAGGCAGTGTCCAGTGCAAACAGCTCCAATGTAATTGTCAGATGATGAGAAGAGATTTAGAAAGTGGTAAATAGAAAGGAATTAGATAGGTTAATTACTGGGATAAAGGTTTTGCTTGTATTTTTACAGACAGAGAAGGAAATAGATGGAGAAAGAAACACATGGGTGGCAACAAGGACCTGGAGAGAGACAGAAAAGGAGAAAAACCTCAAAACAACAGAGAAGATCTAAGAAATATTTGACACTGAAAGAGCATGGCTGATGATATAGACAGCAGGAATCATTGGATTCCCTAATACACGATGAGACTGTTGAAGGACTTGAAAACCAGCAGGGATCATTGGATTCCTTGAGATGAAAAATTGTTGATGAGACTATTGCAGGACTTCAAAACTTGCAGGAATTGTTGGATTCCTGGCACATGAACTAATGGACAATAGATTCCTTTTGGACTATTTCTAGTACTTATGGACATGTAAAATTCCTCATGTGTTATGTTACTATGTGCTTATATAATTTATTTAATTATGTGTAATACCTCCCATATTGATGGGTTTATGTATACCTCTTTCAAGTGAGCCCCTTCAGAAACCCACTAATCTGATTTGATTTCCCATTTCCTTTGGTGTTTTCATCTCCCTTCCTGAGAAGTCAAGGAGGTCATGACCACCTATGTTCTAAAATCAAAAGAAAGGGGGAGATGTTAGAATTCTTACAAAGTGCTAAGTCACTGGAATGGATAGAGATAATAATTATCTAATTTAGCATGGTACTTAACAGTTCTCTAGTTCAATAATGTACTAGAATTCCACAAAATCCACACCTTTAAGAAAGTATACTTTTAAGAAGCTCCCACAAGTCCAGGAAGAACCCAGAAGCCCACTCTCTGGAAGAAGGAGTCAAGATTCATTCCAACTTCCACCTTTTTGCTGGCTGGAGACATTGGGAGGAGGAGAGGCTGAAGCTGGCTGGAGACTGAAGAACAAACCTTTGGATTCAGAGACATTTGGAGAGAACTCTTGGAACCAAGGAGAGAGGTAGGTCTCTATTAAAGCTAACTGGGCCCAGGAAAAGATTCAGGACTTTGAAGGACACAATAAAGGATTTGACTTTAACTCCTGGCTGCATTTGGGATTATTGAACTGAACTGAAACTAAGGCTGCCTCCAGAAACTCCCAAGAAACCTGCTCCCAGAAAACAATTATAATTTAAAGAAGAGAACATTACACTCCGGTATGAGAACTTTCCAAGCTTTTTTCAAGGTAGCTCATTTACTTTTGGTGTCCACCTGTCATCCAACTCCCACTTGTGGCTCCAAGAAACTGTTGGACATAAAGACATCTCAGAAATTGGGCTAAATTAGGTTGAAGGAAACTGATAGATTCCAAAGCAATCAGTGATTTAGGGAGTGTCCACCCCAAGCATGCAAAAACTAACCCAGGAGATGAGGACATTTTATTGCAATGGCCACGAAGCAGTTAAAGCAGGAGCTGGGGAGCCCTTAGAGCTTGGTCAGACATTGAAAACATTAAGGTTATCCATTGCATTTCTAGCTAAGGCCTGTTGCCTTAGTTTTTGTCTTGCCACTGTCCTTCGATGATTGGAAGACAAAACGAGGCTGATGATTTTGTGCAACTCTGCCTCACTTAAATCTATTTCACAGAGGAGTTAAGATATCACCTTGTGATGTTATTGGTCCTCTTTGAAAACAAAGGATGAACTATAAAGAGTAGCTGAAGTGGCTTATGAATCCAAGTCTTTTTGGACATTTCCAAACCAATGTCATCATCCTCTTTCCATTGGATTCTGGCATTAGCCTCTGGACTCAGAAATGTGATAAATGAGCTTTCATCTTATCTTGCAACAAACCAGGCTTTCATATTACTTTCCATACTTTTATAAATCATGCCACCAAGAATGTGCCACATTCTGCCTTTTCTGTTCCCTTTTGTGTGAAGTTTCCCCTCCAGTTAGAAGTAGAACTTTGAGGTCAAGGATTATCTTGCTTCTTGTTTTTGCATTATTCAGAATTAAATATAGTTCCTGGCACAAAGTAAGTGCTTAACAAATATGTATTCATTAATTCTGACTCCAAATTCAGTTCCATTATTAGAGTCAAGGGTACAAGCAACAAGTCAAATGACCAAGCCTGGAGCATCAACAAAAAGCCTGTGATAGCCTCTGATATCTATATGGTTATTAGGTTTTTTTAAAAATTTTATTAAATTGTTCTGAATTAAAAAAAAAAGAATTTCTGTAGCATGGTAGAATGGAAACAAAAGATAGTTGTACAGAAACTATAAATCTGTTATGTATAATTTGCTATTTCTTTTAAATACATAATAAAGCTATCATGTAACATTCTTCCTTTTTTCTTTCTCCCCCATCCTAGAGATGACTGCCATCAAATACACACACACACACACACACACACACACACACATCCACAAAATCTTTCTGTACTATTTATCAGTTTTTTTTCTGGATTCAGATGGCATCTTCCTTTATATGACCTTTTTTAGCTAATTTGGATAAGGAATATGCTGGCGCCAACTGAGTCAAGAATAAATTATTATAATTTCAGTGTGAGCACTTTCACCTGGGAAACTGAAAAATCAGAATATGTTGCATTGTTGATTTCTAGATTTAAAAAAAAGTGATCGAGAAAAATGTAAACAATGTAGATTAAATTTTAAAATGTTATGAATATTTTTTTCAGAGCAGATAGTTAAACATTTCCTAGCACACGTCTGGTAAGGAATTAGCTTCTCCTCTTGGATCTCTCTGATGGGCAGCAATTCTGGCTGCTTTATCACTCTTCTGAATGGAAAGTTATTGTATTAGGAAATTTTAGTGTACAATAGAGCTTCACCAATGTAACAACAGGTCTTTTCTATCATTATTATGATCACCTCCATTAGCTCCATGACTGTCATCAAACAATTCTATCACTGCTAGCACAATCAAAACTACCACCACCACCACAATCATGATCAGAACCTTCACCATCATCCCTTTCATTACCATCATTGCCACTATCCCCATAACTATAAACACTAAGACCACTGTCAACACCATTGTATAATATTCTTTGTCTTCTCTCTTCTTCCATTAGTACTTGTGCTGGTGTTTTACTGGATGCCACCAAAAACCAGTGAAAACAAATAGAGGCACTGACTTCAAAAAGTTTATTGCTTTCAAATCTTGATTTCAAAAACATTTCTTTTCTCCAGGTCTTTACCTCTTACTTTCTCTTTTCATCCTTTTTAAAGTAGGGCTCAATTTTTTCCCTGACAAGTTCAGTACATTTAGAATTGTAAGATAATTTGTTTTAGCCATTAAGAGTGTCTCTCATGCTGTGAATGACCTCTTATAACTGCCCAACCATGAACTGGTTCCTTTTAATTTTAATGGGAGTAAGCCAATAATACCATGAAACTCTGACCTCTCCAACAAAATAAGCCCCTAATACCAGAATCTCAACTCATAGGAATACTAAGTGTAATTTAAAATAAATGGTCTCTTTATGTGCTATGGTCAGCACTTGGAATTTTTCACAAAGCAATTTACATATTTAAAATAATATCTGCAGACACTTTGGCCCATTTGGAGTGATTTGCATTCAGGAAAGAAAGGCTCATATTCTCAGTCTTCATTATTGAAAACTATCCAGTCAGTACTCCAATAAATTATCTTAATCCAATTGCTAAAAACATGGTACAACATACTGCCTATCCAAGGCTGTTTGGCTCAGGAATCATCATTTGGAAGCTAATTGAGAACATATTATCTGTCACTTCCACCCAAATATTTGGGGATATTTTGTACTAGTCATAAGTTTTGGTCACATGTTTCCCAAAATGTATGATCAGAAAAAAAAATAACCAGAACATGGAACAACTTGAGGGCAACTCAATAGGTATCCATAAAATGTTAAGGGATTACAATGAAAATTTTCTGCATGTTATTTGGGCCCAAATAAGCTTCTGGGAAGATGTGGATGTGAATGTCAGAGATAGACATATATGGATGACTTGAGTTAGTTAGGACAATAAATATAATGATGATACTACAGATTATACTAGATTATTATTATACTGATTATATTAGATTACAGATATACAGATATCTAGGTTACTAGATATATAGATTACATTAGAACATTTGGTGTATTTTATATCATTTGAATTGGTCATTATAAGAAAAATAAATCTAGAAGTACATCATTTTGGTTCATTGTGTAATTCTTGCCATGTCACCATAATAATAGATATTTGGGAGTTTGATTTTGGTATTATTGTTTAGCTTTTTAGGTGAAACCTGAAAAGCCACATAGTATGAAAAGGGAAGATGTATTTATGTAACACTTAATAGGTGCCAGGCACTGTGTTAAGGACTTTACAAATACTATTTCATTTGATTCTCACAACAAATGCTCAAAAATATTTGGGTGTAAGTGATAGATAGTAAATTCTTAATTACTTTCCAAATGAAGATTACTGAGTCAAACAGCCTTAGATGTGCAATCAACTAAGTCATGGTTTCAGCAATTAAATTAAGATATTTTGTTGAAAACTGACTGGATAGGTTTCAGTAATTACAAGGACTGAGAGTATGAGTTTTTGTTAAGTCAGATAACTGTTTGTATTCTTAGTTACTTTATCCATAAAGTGAGGATATTACTCGAGGAAGTATGGTTATAACAATAAAAAAACATTTTTGAAGTCCCAAATATGAGGTATTAATGTGGTTATATGTATTATTGAGATTATTAGCTCATAGTTAAATAGTGAACAGGCACTTAATAAACTTAATAAATAGCCACATTTCCACAAATCCACTAAGTTTGATGTATTCTTAGCTTTACTCCCATTTCTTCTCTCAGCAAAGCATTATGGATCCAGTAAGGCACAATGGCACAGCTAGATCTGGTGGAAAACTAAGTCAAAAAGCTTTGACTTGAACTCACTTCAGTCACTATCTATTTGTGTGAATCTGGGCAAATCACTTAACATTAGAATTTTCCTCAAAAAATAATACCACCTAATTCACAGGGTAGTTGTAATTCTCAATTGAGATACTATATATAAAGAACTTTTCAAATCACTTGAAAAAATGTATTTTATCACATTTTAATTTCTCAACTGTCTTCTCATCTCTTTATTCACCCTGCACTAGTTAAGACTACTATTTGATATAGATTTATAAATATGTGTAAAATCTTATTTTATATACTACTAGTCATCAATTCTTTTTCTCCTTAAGTCCTTTAGAGTTTGAATATTCATAATAGAATAATTCAGTTTACAATTATTCTCTGAACAACATTGTTATTACTGTACACAATGTTCTCTTAGTTTTGCTCATTTCACTTTTCATTATTTCATTTCCATATTTTTTTCTAAAATCAACCAGATCATTTTTACAGTATTCCATCAAAATAATATACTAAAAATTGTTTAGCCATCCCCGAATTAATGGATATCTACTCAATTTCTAGTTCTTTGCCAACCTTAAAGAAAGCTGTTATAAATGTTAGAACATTACAAATTCTTTTTCTTTTTTTCCTGATCACCTTGGGAAACAGACCTAATAGTATCTGAGTGAAAGAGTATACACAGTTTTATAACTACATAATTCTAGATTTCTCTCTGAATAGTTAGGTCAATCCATAGTTCTACCAACAATGTATTAATGTCCCAATTTTTTCAAGCCTGAACTTTTCAAATCTCAGTCTATAATACTCAAATGTGACCTATATATATTACTCTAAGATTATGATAAATTCTTAAATGTACTTTTCTCCCAAAATATTTGGAACATGTGGTCTTGTTTGGTGTGAAGCAGGTCACAGAGCAGATGGAGCAGACAATTTGATTTGAACAGATGCACATTATTGACAAGAAATTTTTCCAGTTGTTCAAGTGTCCATGTAATTTAAATCTTTTATCACATATAACAGAGAAAAATTTCTGACAACTGCAGTTGTACTTGTAGGTATGTGCTATTACATAGTCTATTTGATAGAGTGGAACTAGGTCTAGTATCTTCATGGCCTCTAGTGTCACTATCTCTCAAATGTAGACCCCAAAAGATTGTTAGGAGGATCAAAGGTGAAATAGATGTTGAAATGAATGGGAAAAGTTGAAAAGCATTATTCAAATCTAATAAAGTTATTAGCAAATATGATTAGGACTACTCAATAGGGACTTACATTTAACTGACAAAACGGTTATTGGATACTTATTGAATACAAAGCACTGTACTTAGTAATGGGATTGGGAATAAAAATATAAACAAGATATGGTCCTTTCCTTGAAAGAAATTATAGTAGAGCAAATTGAACTTAGGCAAATAAATATATCGTACACTTACAGCATTTCTTCCAAAAGGTTCACACTTGTAGGCTGGGATCCTCACAAGCCTCCCTCCAACCAAGTTCATAGTTGACAAGTATAAATTTAAAGCACCTTATTAGTGAAGTACACATTGGCAAGGCATGTATTTGAGACAACTCACATCTCTGCTTACAACATCTTCTGAAGCACTTTTCTGTTGTTGTCCTTATGCTGATCTCTCATGGATATGGCATCTCAGCTGAATGGCTTTCTCAACTAGGTTTCAGAGTCTAAGGACTAATATTCTTTCTCTCTCTCTCAAAATGTATTAATTTATTTTTGATACACATTTCTTTATAAATATGATGGGAGAGAAAAATCATAACAAAAGGGAAAAACCATGGGAGAGGGAAAAACAGGAAAAAGAAGTGAACATAGCATGTGCTAATTTACATTAAATCTCTATAGTTCTTTTTCAGAATGAAGATGGCATTTTCTTTTTTTTATTGAAAACAAAGTCACTTTATTATAAAATTTTTTGACAGTATATATACATAAGTAATTTTTATAACATTATCCCTTGTAATCATTTTTCCAAATTATCCCCTCCCTCCTTCTACTCCCTCCCCTAGAAAACATGGAATCCTATACATTTTACATGTGTTACAATATAATCTAGATACAATATATGTGTGTAAATACCATTTTCTTGTTGCATATTAAGTATTAGATTCCGAAGGTATAAGTAACCTGGGTAGATAGACAGTAGTGCTAACAATTTACATTCACTTCCCAGTGTTCCTTCTCTGGATGTAGTTATTTCTGTCCATCATTGATCAACTGGAAGTGAGTTGGATCTTCTTTATGTTGAAGATATCCACTTCCATCAGAATACATCTTCATACAGCATTGAAGTGTACAGTGATCTTCTGGTTCTATTCATTTCACTCAGCATCAGTTAATGTAAGTCTTTCCAAATCTCTCTGTATTTGTCCTGCTGGTCATTTCTTACAGAACAGTAATATTCCATAACCTTCATATACCATAATTTACCCAACCATTCTCCAATTGATGGACATCCATTCATCTTCCAGTTTCTAGCTACAAAAAAAAGAGCTGCCACAAGCATTTTGGCACATACAGGTCCCTTTCCCCTCTTTAGCATTTCTTTGGGATATAAGCTCAAAAGCAGCAATGCTGGATCAAAGGGTATGCACAGTTTGATAACATTTTGGGCATAGTTCCAAATTGCTCTCCAGAATGGTTGGATTCTTTCACAACTCCACCAACAATGTATTAGTGTCCCAGTTTTCCCACATCCCCTCCAACATTCATCATTATTTTTTCCTGTCATCTTAGCCAATCTGACAGGTGTGTAGTGGTATCTCAGAGTTGTCTTAATTTGCATTTCTCTGATCAGTAGTGATTTGGAACACTTTCATATGAGTGGATATGATTTCAATTTCATCATCTGATAATTGTCTGTTCATATCCTTTGACCATTTATCAATTGGAGAATGGTTTGATTTCTTATAAATTAGGGTCAGTTCTCTATATATTTTGGAAATGAGACCTTTATCAGAACCTTTAACTGTAAAAATATTTTCCCAATTTGTTATTTCCCTTCAAATCTTGTTTGCATTAGTATTGTTTGTACAGAAACTTTTTAGTTTGATGTAATCAAAATCTTCTATTTTGTGATCAATAATGATCTCTTGTAAGGGCCCTTTAAATGGGCGCCACAGCACATCGGAAGATTGAGGCCTGGAAGTAATTTCTGTGGATATTAGGACTGCCCTTGGGCGGGATCCTGGCCATATTGAGATAGCTTCGTAATGGGTGACTCTCTCGCTGATTGGCTGTGTGTGTGACCTCACAGGCCCTATGTAAGCCCACTGCAGGCAGCAATCGCCCTCTTTAACCTGGCCTTCTTCACCTTGGCTTCCTAGCCTGGGTGGCCAAGCCAAGATGGATAGCCAAAAGAGGTAAGGGTTTTGGTAGTGAATACATGGGTCTTCTGACCAGGTGTTCACTCGGGAACCAACAAGTCAGGGCATCAGTTAGGGCATTATGTGAGTAGGTATAATAAAGGCTTTTAAGATTACACGTGGTTGTTCTTGAGTGCGCTACCAGTTATTAAGCTATAGATTCAAGAGATTGTGGCCAGAGACCTTTGAAGGCCTCAGAGGAGGCGAGCCGGGTAGAGCTCACACTGCAAAGGACAGTGGTCAAAGGTACTCTGGTGGGTCTAGGACAGACTAGTAATTGTAACTGCCAAGAGAGCACGCTACAATCTCTAGTTCTCCTCTGGTCATAAATTCCTTCCTCCTCCACAAGTCTGAGAGGTAGACTATTCTCTGTGGAAGATGGCATTTTCTATCCAAAGTTTATTGGGATTTTCTTGGATCACTGAAACACTGAGAAGGACCAAATCTTTCATAGTTGATCCACACCACTTCCTTGCTATTAAAATGGTTTCCTGATTCTGCTGGTTTTATTTATATAAATCTTTTCAGGTCTTTCTAAAAATCAGCTTGTTCATCATTTTTATAGAACATATTCAATTCTCTTCATATACCACAACTGATTCAACCATTCACCAATTGATTCATTTTCTAATTCTTTGCCATTACAAAAAGAGCTGCTACAAACATTTTCCAATGTAGGTCCTTTTCCCTCCTATATTATATGCTTGAGATACAGATCAAATAATGGCACTGCTGGGTCAGGATATGCACAGTTTTATAACTCTTTGGGCACAGTTCCAGATTGCTCTCCAAAATGGCTGGATCATTTCATAATTCCACCAACACTGCATAAGTTTTCCCACATCATCTCCAATGTTTATCATTCTTTTCTTGTCATCTAGCCTGAGAGGTATGAGGTGGTATCTCAAAGTTATTTTAATCTGCAGATCTCTAATCAACAGCAATTTAGAGCATTCTTTCATATTACTATATAGATAGCTTTAATTTCATCCTCTGAATATTGTTTATCCATATTCATTGACCATTTATCAGTTGAGGAGTGGCTTGAATTTTTATACGTTTGACACATTTGGGGTTTTATAAAATACTAGATTATAAAATACTTGATTAGCCACTATTATTTGCATTTTTTCATTAATTCCCTTGATTTTCTTGACCTTTGGATCTTCCAGATGAATTTTGTTATTATTTTTTCTAGTTGCATAAAATAATTTTTTGACAGTTTGATTGGTACAGCATTGAACAAGTAGACCAATTTAGGCAGTATTGTCATTTTTATTATATTATCACAGCCTTACCCATAAACAATTGATATTTTTGTAATTGTTTAGTTAATGTTCGGGCTAGCTTTCTGGAGGTCCTTCAGATAGGCCTTGGTCTTAACAGGATAGACACTACAAGAATGGTCAGGAATAGAGTCTAGAGTCTTTATTCTGGCCCAGTCTTGAGCTTAGTGCAGAAGCAGGAGAGACACCCTGAGGATGGTCAAAAATGGAATGTCTCATTTCCAGTCCTTCTCAACCCTTAAATACCCTATTACAATGACATCAGTACATCATACTGATTATATGTGAACTAGAAAAGCATTACATCACTATGCTAAGTACTAAGTGTGTATGTGTGTGTGCGTGTGTATGTGTGTGTGTGTATATATATGTGTATATATATGTGTGTGTATATATATATATATATATATATACACACACACACACACACACACACACTAAAGAACCATTATCTCACATTGAGTAGGTGCTTAACTAAAAGCACCATGCTGACCTAGATTCAAATATGCCTTTTCAGAGTTCCTGCCCTCTACAGTTTAGATTTGACTATTTGCGGATAAGAAGTGTTTTATAATTGTGTTCATATAGTTTCTGAGTTTGTCTTGGCAGGTACATACCCACATATTTTATTTTGTTCACAGTTATTTTAAATGGAATTTTTCTTATTATCTCTTGCTGTTTTCAATAGCAATGAATGTACATTCTAGCAAAAACTTTTTCTGCGTCTATTGAGATTATTATATGATTTCTATTGATTTTGTTAATCTGGACAATTTATATTTTTGTAAATATTCATCCATTTTGAGATTATAGTTCTGGAATTTTGCAGTCTTGCTTGGGGTCTTCTTTGTGAGATCTCTTTCCAGAGGTGATTGGCAGGTTCTTGCAATGACTATTTCCTACCTTTTTCAAGTATATCAGTACAGTTTTCCTTGATGATCTCTTGATGAATGCTATCCAGGCTCTTCTTTTGGATCACAGCCTTCAAATAAACTAATAAATTTTAAGTTCTCTTTGCTGGATCAGTTGTTTTCCCGAGGTACTTTATATTTTCTTCCCTTTTTTCATTCTTTTTTATTCTACTGATTCTTGATGTCCCTTAGAGTCATTAGCTTCCATTTGCTCCATTGTAGTGTTTTATGTGTGATTTTCTTCAGTTAGATTTTGTATCTCTTTTTCCATTATTAATTTTACCTTTGAAGGTATTGCTTTCAAGGACAGAGCCAATATGTCAGAAAGTGGACATGTTTTTATCTAAGCTCCTCCTAGAGTCCCTCTGATCAATAACAGATCAAGCCTCTGAACTGGTTTTGGACTGACAGAACTCATAAATATTTGGAGTGTAACAAATTTCCAGAAGAAGATACTTTGGAAGAACTTCAGAAAAGGTCTGTTTCAATAAGTCAGTGAGAGAGGCTGCTGAGTACAGATACAGTGCAAGGATCTGGGGTCAGGGAGAAAGAGCTCTGCAGTGTCCTGCACTGGGGAATCTATTGGGAGGCTCTTGGGCTACTCTGTTCTGACCAGCAGATTATCAGTGCTTATCACTGGATCAGCAATTAGCTATGAGACATCCAAAGCAAAAACAAAAGACAAATGGTGAGTCTCTGAATCCCAGAAAAACATGGGACCTGACCAGGCCTACCTACCACCATAAGTTAGTTAGCAGGACTGGCCCCAGGTCAACCTAAACTGGCTGTTACTCCTTTGCCTTAAGAGCAGACATCAACCTTTAAAAAAATAAGATGAGCAAAAAAGCAAAAAGAACTCTGGCCATAGATAACTTTTATAGAGAAAGGGAAGTACAGATCTCAAACCCTGAAGATCCTAGAGGAAAATCATCTCCAGATGAAGCTCCAAAGGGTAATATGAGTTATTCCCCATTTCACAAGGCTTTCTTGGAAGAATTCAAAAAGATCTTAATAAGAGAGTTAGAAGAAAAATGGAGAAGGAAAATGAGAACTTGGCAAGAGAGTTTGGAAAAGGAAAAAAAAAACTTCTTTAAAAATAAATTTGATGAAATGGAAAAAGCATAAACTCCTTACAAAATAGTTTTGATGAAATAGAAAAAAAGCATATTACTCCTTACAAAATAGATATGAAAAAGAAATCAATTAATTGAAAACAGAATTTGTGAAATGGAAAAAATGCAATGAACAAAACACCTCATTTAAAAGTTCAATTGGCCAAATGCAAAAAGAAAATAAAAAAGCTAAGTGAAGAAAAAATTCACTAAAAATTAGAATTGAACAAATGGAAATTAACGAGACTTCAAGAATGAGTCAAATAAAATCAAAACATGAAAAAAAATAGAAGAAAATGGAAAATGCCTTATTGTAAAAACAACTGACCTTGAAAATAGATATAGGACAGACAACCTAAGAATCATTGGACTTCTTGAAAACCATGATGAAAAAAAAAAGCCTAGACATCATCTTTCTTTTTTTTTATTTATAATTTTTTTCACAGTATATATGCATGAGTAATTTTTTATAATATTATCCCTTGTATTCATTTTTCCAAGTTATGCCCTCCCTCCCTCTACTCCCTCCCCTTGATGACAGGCAATCCCATACATTTTACATATGTTACAATATAATCTAGATACAATATATGTGTGTAAATACCACTTTCTTGTTGCACATTAAGTATTAGATTCCGAAGGTATAAGTAACCTGGGTAGATAGACAGTAGTGCTAACAATTTACATTCCACTTCCCAGTGTTCCTTCTCTGGATGTAGTTGTTTCTGTCCATCATTGATCAACTGGAAGTGAGTTGGATCTTCTTTATGTTCCATCAGAATACATCCTCATACAGTATTGTGGTTGAAGTGTATAGTGATCTTCTGGTTCTGCTCATTTCACTCAGCAACAGTTGATTTAAGTCTCTCCAAGCCTCTCTGTATTCCTCCTGCTGGTCATTTCTTACAGAGCAATAATATTCCATAACCTTCATATACCACAATTTACCCAACCATTCTCCAATTGATGGACATCCATTCAACTTCCAGTTTCTAGCCACTACAAAAAGTGCTGCCACAAACATTTTGGCACATACAGGTCCCTTTCCCTTCTTTAGTATTTCCTTGGGATATAAGCCCAGTAGTAGCACTGCTGGGTCAAAGGGCATGCACATTTTGATAACTTTTTGGGCATAATTCCAGATTGCTCTCCAGAATGGTTGGATTCTTTCACAACTCCACCAACAATGCATCAGTGTCCCAGTTTTCCCACAGCCCCTCCAACATTCATCATTATTTGTTCCTATCATCTTAGCCAATCTGACAGGTGTGTAGTGGTATCTCAGAGTTGTCTTAATTTGCATTTCTCTGATCAGTAGTGATTTGGAACACTCTTTCATATGATGTGGATATAATTTCAATTTCATCATCTGATAATTGTCTGTTCATATCCTTTGACCATTTATCAATTGGAGAATGGTTTGATTTCTTATAAATTAGGGTCAGTTCTCTATATATTTTGGAAATGAGACCTTTGTCAGAACCTTTAACTTTAAAAATATTTTCCCAATTTGTTACTTCCCTTCTAATCTTGTTTGCATTAGTATTGTTTTGTACAGAAACTTTTTAGTTTGATGTAATCAAAATCTTCTATTTTGTTATCAATAATGATCTTTAGTTCTCCTCCTGGTCATAAATTCCTTCCTCCTCCACAGGTCTGAGAGGTAGACTATTCTCTGTTCCTCTAATCTATTTATTATCTCATTCTTTATGCCTAAATCATGGACCCATTTTTATCTTATCTTGGTATATGGTGTTAAGTGTGGATCCATATCTAATTTCTGCCATACTAATTTCCAGTTTTCCCAACATAGACATCATCTTTCAGGAAATCATTAAGGAAACTTCCCTGATGTCCTAGAACCAAAGGATAAAATAGCCACTGAAAGAATTCACTGATCACCTCCTAAAATGAAAACTACAAAAAATATGTAGTTAAATTTCAAAATTATCAAATCAAGGAGAAAAGATTGCAAGTAGCCAGAAGGAAACAATTCAAATATAGAGGAACCACAATCAAGTTTACCGAAGACCTAGCAGCTTACACTTTAAAGGATGGAAGGACGTAGAATGTGATATTCCAAAAGGCAAAGGAACTTGGATTGCAGCCTAAAATCAACTATCCAGCAAAACTGAGTTTTACCTTTCAGGGAAAAAAGATGTACATTCAATGAAACATGAATTTCATTTATTTCTGATGAAAAGACCAGAGCTGAATACAAAATTTGATCTTCAAATGCAGAATTCAAGAGAAGCATAAAAGCATAAAAAGAAAACAAATAACTGTCTTTTAAAAGTTAAAAAGCTTATCCTATATGGGAACATGATATGTTTAAATCTTGAGACATGTATCTCTGTTATGGGATACTTAGAGGGTGCAGATATAATTTGATTCTATTGTGATGATATAAAAAAGAAACTAGAGAAGGAAAGGTGATTCTTCTGAAAGAAGAGAAAGATGAACTTAAATTGGGGCAAATTACATCTCATGATGAAGCAAAAAAGACCTATTAAAACTGAGGTAAAAAAGGGAGGGAGATGAGCATTTTGTGAATCTTAATAGAGTTGGCTCAAAGAGAGAATGACAGACACATTTAACTTCACAAAGAAGCTTGTCTCACCCTATAGGGAAGTAGGATGGGAAAGGGAAAATGAAAGGGGAAAATGAGTACAAGGAAGAATAGAAGTAGAGGGAGAAAAGGATAAGAAAGGGGAAGGGGATATAAAAGGGATGGCTGTTTGAGGGAGGGGGTGGTTGGAGCAAAATACTGGAGAGGAGGGAAAGGGAAAAGGGGAGGAGAAAAGTATTATGGGGAAAAACAAGATAGCAGGAAATACAGAGTTAGTGATTTTAACTGTGAATGTGAATGACATGAACTGTCCCATAATATGGAAGCAGATAGCAGACTGGATTAAAAACCAGAATCCTACTTGTTGTTTACAAGAAACACATTTAAAGCAGAGTGATACATTCAGAGCAATCATAAAAGATTGGAGCAGAATCTATAATGTTTCAGCAGAAGTAAAAAAAAAAAAAAAAAAAAAAAAAAAAAAAAAAAAAAGCAGGGGTAGTAATCCTGATTTCAGATCAAGCAAAAACAAAAATAATTCTAATTAAAAGAGATAAGAAAGGAAACTAGATCCTACTAAAAGGTATCATAGATTAGGAAATAATATCAATACTAAATATATATGTACCAAGTGGTACAGCATCCAAATTCTAGAGGAAAAGTTCCAAGAAGAATTAGACAGCAAAACTATACTAGTGTGACTTTCAACCTTGTTCTCTCAGAACTAGATAAAGTGAACGACAAAATAAATATGAAAGAAATTAAGGAAGTAAATAGAATTCTAGAAAAGTTAGGTATGATAGACCTTTGGAGAAAATTGAATGGAGACAGAAGGGAATATATATATATTTTTCTTAGCAGTACATGGAACAAAAGTTGACCAAGTAATAGGGCATAAAAACTTCAAAATCAAAGGCAGAAATAATAAATACATTTTTGGGGAGATCATGGTGCAATAAAAATTACATGCAATAAAAGACCAGGGGGAAATAGACCAAAAAATAACTGGAAACTAAGTAATCTAATCCTAATGAATGAGTGGGTGAAACAATGAATCATAAACACAATTGATAATTTCACCTAAGAGAATGATAATAATGGGACAACATACCAAAATTTATGGGATGCAGCCAAAGCAATTCTTAGGGGAAGTTTTATATTTCTAGATGCTTACTTGCATAAAATCGAGAAATGAATTGGGTTAACCCCTGAAAAAGAAGGAAAAAAGTACAAATTAAAAACACCCAATTAAAAACCAAATTTGAAATTCTGAAAATAAAAGGGGAGATTAATAAAATGAAAGCAAGAAAACTATTGAATTCATAAGAATTATGATAGTTGGTTTTATGAAAAAAACCCAACAAAATAGATAAATATTTATTTAATTTGATTAGGAAAAGAAAGAAGAAAAACAAATTACTAATATCAAAAATGAAAAGGTAGAACTTCTTCAATGAAGAAGAAATTAGAGCAATAATTAGGAATTATTTTATTCAACTATATGTAATATAAGTGAAAGGAAGAAATACTTACAAAAATGTAGATTTTCCAGATTAACAGAAGAGGAAATAAATTACTTAAATAGACCCACTTTAGAAAAAGAAATAGAACAAGCTATTAATCAACTCTCAAAGAAAAAATCTCTGGAGTTGGATGGATTTACATGCGAATTCTACAAAACATTTAAAGAACGATTAATTCCAATACTATGCAAATGATTTGAAAAAATAGGGAAAGAAGGAGTCTTAAGAAATTCCTTTTATGACACAGATATGGTGCTAATACTGATACCAACTAGGGTCAAAACAGAGAAAGAAAATTATACACCAATTTCCCTAATGAATATTGATGCAAAAAAATTTTAAAGCAAGTTATCCCCAGGATAATACTCCATGACCAAGTAGGATTCATACCAGGAATGCAGAGAATTGTTCAATATAAGGAAAAGAATATTTTAAAATTAGCATAATTGACTACATCAATAACCAAACTAACAAAAATCATATATGATTATCTCAATACATGCAGAAATCCAACACACATTCTTATTAAAAACACTAGAGGAGGTTTTTTTTTTTTTCTTTTTGGCCTTTCACCAATTGTACTTTTTTAGGGAATTGCCTTCCTTTTTGAAATTGTTGACTGTCTTTTAAATATTTCTCATTTCTTTTCGTCATTTTTTTTCTTCTACCTCTCTTATTTGTTTTTGAACATCTTTTTTGAATACTTCTAAGAAGCCTCTTTGGATCTTTGACCAATTCATATCAGTCTTTAAGATATTCTCTGTGACATTTTTAAAATTAATTTTATAATTATAACATATTTTGACAGTACCTATGCATAGGTAATTTTTTTTACAACATTATCCCTTGTACTCCCTTCTGTGCTAAATTTATCCCTTCCTTCTCTCCACCTCCTCCCCTAGATGGCAGGCATTCCCATACATATTAAATACCTTATAGTATATGCATGGTACAATATATATGTACAGAACCGAATTTTGTTGTTGTTGTTGTTGCAAAGGAAGAATTGTATTTGGAAGGTAAAAATAATCTGGGAAGAAAAACAAAACAAAACAAAAAAAATGCTCACAGCTTACACTCATTTCCCATTGTTCCTTTTCTGGGTATAGCTGATTCTGTCCATCATTGCTCAATTGGAATTGGATTAGCTCTTCTCTATGTTGAAGATATCCACTTCCATTAGAATACATCCTCATACAGTATCATTGTTGAAGTGTATAATGATCTCCTAGTTCTGCTCGTTTTACTCAGCATCAGTTGATGTAAGTCTCTCCAAGCCTCTCTGTATTCCTCCTGTTGGTCATTTCTTATAGAACAATAATATTCCATAACATTCATATACCATAATTTCCCCAACCATTCTCCAATTGATGGACATCTGTTCATTTTCCAGTTTCTAGCCACTACAAAAAGTGCTGCCACAAACATTTTGGCACATACAGGTCCCTTTCCCTTCTTTAGTATTTCCTTGGGATATAAGCCCAGTAGTAGCACTGCTGGGTCAAAGGGCATGCACATTTTGATAACTTTTTGGGCATAATTCCAGATTGCTCTCCAGAATGGTTGGATTCTTTCACAACTCCACCAACAATGCATCAGTGTCCCAGTTTTCCCACAGCCCCTCCAACATTCATCATTATTTGTTCCTATCATCTTAGCCAATCTGACAGGTGTGTAGTGGTATCTCAGAGTTGTCTTAATTTGCATTTCTCTGATCAGTAGTGATTTGGAACACTCACATGAGTGGAAATAGTTTTAATTTCATCATATGAAAATTGTCTGTTCATATGCTTTGACCATTTTTCAATTAGAGAATGGCTTGATTTCTTATAAATTAAAATCAATTCTCTGTATATTTTGGAGATGAGACTTTTATCAGAACCTTTAACTGTAAAAATATTTTCCCAATTTGTTACTTCCCTTCTAATCTTGTTTGCATTAGTTTTGTTTGGGCAGAAACTTTTTAATTTGATGTAATCAAAAATTTCTATTTTGTGATCAATAATGATCTCTAGTGCTCCTTTGGTCACAAATTCCTTCTTCCTCCACAAGTCTGAGAGGTAGACTATCCTATGTTCCTCTAATTTATTTATGATCTCGTTCTTTATGCCTAAATCTTGGACCCATTTTGATCTTATCTTAGTATGTGATGTTAAATGTTGGTCCATGCCTAGTTTCTGCCATACTAATTTCCAGTTTTCCCAGCAGTTTTTGTCAAATAATGAATTCTTATCCCAAAAGTTGTGATCTTTGGGTTTGTCAAACACTAGATTGCTATTTTTATTCACTATCTTGCCCTGTGAACCTAAACTATTCCACTGATCAACTAGTCTATTTCTTAACCAATACCAAATGGTTTTGGTGACTGTTGCTTTATAATATAGTTCTAGATCAGGCACAGCTAGACACCTTCATTTGATTTTTTTTTTCATTACTTCCCTTGAAATTCTTGACCTTTTGTTCTTCCATATGAATTTTATTGCTATTTTTTCTAGGTCATTAAAATAGTTTCTTGGGAGTCTGATTGGTATAACACTAAATAAATAGATTAGTTTAGGGAGTATTGTCATCTCAATTATATTCGCTCGGCCTATCCAAGAGCACTCAATGTTTTTCCAGTTATTTAAATCTGACTTTATTTTTGTGGCAAGTGTTTTGTAATTTTGCTCATATAATTCCTGACTTTCCTTTGGTAGATATATTCCCAAATATTTTATACTATCGACCGTTGTTTTGAATGGAATTTCTCTTTGTATCTCTTGCTGTTGGATTGTGTTGGTAATGTATAAAAATGCTGAGGATTTATGTGGATTTATTTTGTATCCTGCAACTTTGCTAACGTTCTGAATTATTTCTAATAGCTTTTTAGCAGAGTCTTTGGGGTTCTCTAAGTATACCATCATGTCATCTGCAAAGAGTGATAGTATGATTTCCTCATTCCTACTCTAATTCCTTGAATCTCTTTCTCAGCTTTTATTGCCGAGGCTAGTGTTTCTAGTACTATATTGAATAGTAATGGTGACAGTGGGCAACCTTGTTTCACTCCTGACCTTACAGGGAAAGGTTCCAGTTTATCGCCATTACATATGATGTTTACTGACAGTTTTAAATATATGCTCCTTATTATTTTAAGGAATAGTCCATTTATTCCTATACTCTCAAGCGTTTTTAATAGGAATGGATGTTGGATTTTATCAAATGCTTTTTCTGCATCTATTGAGATGATCATATGGTTTTTTGTTAATTTGATTATTAATATGGTCAATTATACTAATAGTTTTCCTAATATTAAACCAGCCCTGCATTCCTGGTATAAATCCCACTTGGTCATAGTGTATTATCCTGGGGATGATTTTCTGAAGTCTTTTTGCTAATATCTTATTTAAGATTTTAGCATCAATATTCATTAAGGAGATTGGTCTATAGTTTTCTTTCTCAGTTTTCACTCTACCTGATTTAGATATCAGTACCATGTCTATGTCATAAAAGGAATTTGGTAGGACTCCTTCAATCCCTATTTTTTCAAATAGTTTATATAGCATTGGAGTTAGTTGTTCTTTAAATGTTTAGTAGAATTCCATCTGGTAAATCCATCTGGTCCTGGGGATTTTTTCTTAGGGAGTTGGTTAATAGCTTGTTCTATTTCTTTTTCTGAAATGGGACTATTTAGACTATTTACTTCTTCATCTGTTAATTTAGGCAAGCTATAGTTTTGAAGGTATTCTTCCATTTCATTTAAGTTATTGAATTTATTGGCATGAAGTTGAGCAAAGTAGCTCCTAACTATTGTTCTAATTTCCTCTTCATTAGTGGTGAGTTCTCCCTTTTCATTTTCACGACTAACAATTTGCTTTTTCTCTTTCCTTTTTTAAATCAGATTTACTAAGGGTTTGTCTATTTTGTTGGTTTTTTCATAGAACCAACTCAGTTTTATTAATTAATTCAATAGATTTTTTTTTTTACTTTCAATTTTATTAATCTCACCTTTTATTTTTTGTATTTCAAGTTTTGTGTTTGTCTGGGGGTTTTTAATTTGTTCCTTTTCTAGTAATTTTAGTTGTAAGTCCAATTCGCTGGCCCTCTCTTTCTCTATTTTATGCAAGTAGGCCTGTAGAGATATAAAACTTCCCCTTATTACTGCTTTGGCTGTATCCCACACATTTTGGTATGATGTCTCATTATTTTCATTTTCTTGGGTGAAGTTGTTAATTATGTATATGATTTGCTGTTTTACCCAATCATTCTTTAGTATAAGATTATTTATTTTCCAATTATTTTTGGTCTATTTTCCCCTGGCTTTTTATTAAATGTAATTTTAATTGCATTGTGGTCTGAAAAGGATGCATTTACTATTTCTGCCTTACTGCATTTGATTTTGAGGTTTTTATGTCCTAGTATATCATCAATTTTGTATAGGTTCCATGAACTGCTGAGAAGAAAGTGTACTCCTTTCTGTCTCCATTTAGCTTTCTCCAAAGATCTATCATATAAAACTTTTCTAGTATTCTATTTACTTCTTTGACTTCTTTCTTATTTATTTTGTGGTTTGATTTATCCAATTATGAGAGTGCAAGGTTGAGATCTCCCACTATTATAGTTTTGCTGTCTATTTCTTTTTGCAACTCTCTTAATTTCTCTTTTAAGAATTTAGATGCTGTACCATTTGGTGCATATATGTTTAATATTGATACTGCTTCATTATCTATGCTACCCTTTAGCAGGATATAATGCCCTTCCTTATCTCTTTTAATTAGATCAATTTTTGTTTTTGCTTGATCTGAGATGAGGATGGCTACCCCTGCTTTTTTGGCTTCACCTGAAGCATAGTAGATTCTGCTCCATCCTTTTATTTTTATTTTGAACATAACACCCTGTTTCAGGTGTGTTTCCTGTAAACAACATATAGTAGGATTCTGGCTTTTAATCCAGTCTGCTAACTGCTTCCTCTTTATGAGGGAGTTTACCCCATTCACATTTATAGTTAGAATGACTAATTCTATATTGCTTGCCATCTTGTTAACCTCTGCTTATGCTTTTCTCCTTTTCTTCCTTCTTACTCCCCTCCCCAGTATTAAACTTATGAACACCATTTGCTTTTCACAGCCCTCCCTTTTTAGTATCCCGCCCCCACCTTAAAGTTCCTTCCCCTATTTTACCTCTTTTCCTCACAATTTCTGTATTCCCTTCCCCTTAGCTTACTTCTTCCCTCTCACTTTTCAATGAAGTGGAAGAAGTTTTACCATAAATCGAATATGTCTATTGATACACGCTATGTTCATCTCCCTCCTTTCTTTCTCTCAGATATAATAGGTTACCTTTGCCTCTTCATGAGATGTAGTACCACCACTTTACCCTTTTTTATGATATAATTTCCTTTCCACCTCTAGTTTCTAGGACAAATTATACATGTGCTCTTTACATATCTTTATGGCAGAAATATAGTTCTCAAGATTTCTTTTTACCTTTTTAGAAATCTCTTGAGTTCTGTATTTGAAGATCAAACATTTTGTGTAGACCTGTTTTTTTCATCAAGAATAGATGGAATTCATTTATTTCGTTAAATGTCCATCTTCTTCCCTGGAAAACGATGCTCATTTTTGCTGGGTAAGTTATTCTTGGCTGCATACCAAGTTCCTTAGCCTTTTGGAATATCATATTCCAGGCCCTTTGTTCTTTTAATGTGGACGCTGCTAGATCCTGGGTTATCCTTATTGTGGCTCCTCCATATCTGAATTGCTTTTTTCTAGCAGCTTCCAGTATTTTTTCCTTCGTCTGATGATTCTTGAATTTGGCCAGTATATTTCTTGGCTTTTTGATTTTAGGGCCCCTTTCAGTAGGTGATCAATGAATTTTTTCAATGTCTATTTTACCCTCTGTTTCCAAAATGTCTGGGCAGTTCTCTTTGATAATTTCCTGGAAAATAGTGTCCAGGCTCTTTTTTTCCTCACATTTTTCAGGGAGTCTGATTATTCTCAAATTGTCTCTCCTGAATCTGTTTTCCAGGTCTGTTGTCTTTCCAGTAAGACACTTGACATTCTTTGCAATTGTTTCATTTTTCTGGTTTTGCTTGACTACTTCTTGGTTTCTCCTTGAGTCATTCATTTCTACTTGTTCGGATCTAATTTTCAATGATATGTTTTCTTCACTCACTTTTTTTATATCTTTTTGTAATTGTCCAATTGTGTTTTTATCTTCTATGGAATTTTTTTCCATTTTATCCACTTTATTTTTTAGAGAGCTGTTTTCTTTTTCCAGCTCACTAATCCTGTTTTCCTTGGAGTTGTTTACCTTTTCTAATTCACTAATTTTATTTCTTAATGATTTGTTTTCTTTATCTACTCTGTCTTTAAATGCATGGAATGACTTCTCCAGGCTCTCTTGCCAAGCTTCCCTTTCCTTTTCCCATTTCTCTTCTAGCTCTCTTGTGAGAGTCTTTTTGATTTCCTCTATGAGATTCTGTTGTATTGAGGAGCAGATCATATCCCCCTTAAGGGATTCCTTTGGAGACAGTCTGTTTTTAGTCTCCTCAGTATTTGAAGTCTGCTCTCTCTCCATAAGGAAGCTGTCAATAGTTAGAGCCCTTTTAAATTTTTTGTTCATTTTGTCAGAGCGGGAATAGAAGAAAACAAATTGACAAGAAAAACAATTGGTCCGTTTTGGGGGAAGATAGGGCTGGATGGTGTTAACGAGCTTCCTCTATAGACTGAGAGAGGCAATAGCGAGGCACTAACAAGACAGCAATGGCTGTGCTGCATCTGGGCTCTGAGACTCTGAGAAGGCACTGAGTCACTCTGGGTGGGGGTGGGGGTGGCCGGGTCCCAAGAGACGCTAGCTTTCTGGGATTTTATTCTTTACCTCTGGTGATTACACCTTCTCTGCTGCTCCTGGCTTGCTGCCAAGACAGATTTCCGCATTGGGGTAAAAATCTTTTCACAGAAACAGCAGAGATTGTACCCCTCCCTCCTCCAGTCTGAGCTGTGTGAGCTGCTAGTCTCACTCTCGCTGCCTGCCCTCAGTCTGCGCCCAGTCTGTTCGTCCCCTCTCCCAAGCAAACACAGACCTTCTCTGGCGAATTTCAAGGATGTCTTCTGTTGGTGATTATTTGTGGGTTTCTTTTCCAGTCAAGCATTAATTCTTAGGCTTGTCATGAAGTAAGTCCTGAGAGAAAATGCGGAGCTCACGCAGCTGTCTGCCTCCACATGGCCATCTTGGCCGGAAGTCCCCTCTCTATGATATTTTGTCCTCACCTTAGTTGGTGTTTTGACTTTCCCTATCACCATAGTAATTTTCTATGGTCAAGGTTCTTTTCTGTTTCTTGCTCATTTGCTTTCCTTTTCTTATTTGTTATTTCCTCTTTTGTGACTTTTAAGGTCAAACTCTGTTTTGGGGGGTAAAGGAGATGCTGTCCCAAACTTCCTATGAGGCTCTGAGCCTTGGCTTTGAACACAGGGGCCCCTAGTGTTTGGTGTTTTACTCCAACAGTGTGTAACTTTACCTGTTCTTTCCAGGAAATAGCATGGTTTCCCAGAATTTGCCTTCTGAGATGGTACTAGGGACTACCCCATTAGTCTGTTGTACTACTGAGCCAAGGCCACAGGTCTTAGTTGGTGATCTGCTATGTTGAAGACTTTCTCATTGGCTTTTCTAGACTCTGTCTGAATTGTACTAAACATTCCTTTCACCCCAGTGAGAATGACTTTTCTTGAAGTCCTTCTAATCTATCTTTAATTGGAGAGTGGTTTCATTCCATCAGACTCTTTTCAGAGGCTTGGTTTCATGTGGTTTTTCAAGGGAAACTAGGAGAGTTCAAGCAGTTTCCTGGATTCACTTTCTTATCTTAGCTCCACCACTGGAAGTCTCATGTTGTTGTCATTTCAGTCATGTCCAAATTTGTGAACCTATCTAGGGTTTTCTTGGCAAAGATAATGGAGTGGCTTGCTATTTTCTTCTCTAGCTTATTTTATGGATAAAAGAAAATGAGGCAAAAAGAGTTAAGTGACTTGCCTAGTGTCATATAGCTAATAAATGTTTGAGGCCAGACTTGAACTCAGTAGGAGGAGTCTTCCTGAATGCAAGTCCAATGCTCTATCTCTTGAACTACCTTGATGTCTCCCCGGAACACACACATGGTGGCTTCTTTTACTTATTCTCAGGGGTTTCTCTCCCTGCAGCTGCTTTCTGCCATTCTTTGGGTCTGTGATTTCTGCTAGCTTTGCCAAAGAATTACATGTCCAGTGGATTCGGTGAAGGGAAACACTATGAAAGGTACCTTTACCTTAGGTAAAAGTGAAAGGGTTATACTACCCAGAATGCTTATTATATTGAATGTCTTAATGCCTAGTTATTTTAAAGGCTCCTCAGGATATGCTGGTCTTTTACTAGTCAAAGACATGATACCTTTTCAATTCCATCAGAAAAACTTCATTATGTTTTATAAAGGAGTAACACGTTATAGATATGATTTTTAATTTTGCTAGATTAATACCTCATTATCTCTATTATCTGCCCTTTACCTTCTGTGATCAGGAGGGCTGGGTAGGAAACTCATCCTTTAATCTCCCTTCCAGCACACACAAACATACAACTACTTTCTACTTTGTATAAGAAGTACAAATAGAACTCTTTGAATTACATGGGTAGCATCACTTCTTATAGTGAATACTTGAGAAAATTGTATGCATGTTGTGACAGTGGAACTAGACTTTGAAGGATAGTTGTTATAAGGATTCAGTTAGTTTCTAGGGGCTGGAAGCTGAAATAAATACCAGAAACAAGGCAGAAACTCTATGATATTGAATTTGGCTTCATCCAGATTTTGAAATCAGAGAAGTGCATCATATTTGTATTTGTTGTTATGGCTAGTACATTGGAAAAACTTAACCCTGAATCCTCTATCTCCTATCAGAAAAGTGAGAACTCTCAGGGTACATATTGAGACATATATTTTAGGAGGCATAGACAATAGCCAATTAGGAAATATTTTTATTAATTATATACATTTGTTACAAGGGTTTTTTTTTCTTTTCCTTTGCTGGAGAGGAGGGAATATGAGAGAGAAAGAAAAGAGATTCTTATTAATGAAATTTTAATAGGTATTATAATAACTAGTGTTTGAATTAATCATGGAAGAATCAAAACTTTGGTTGAGGGGATGGCTTCAAGTCATCACACAAAAGGAACTCAAGAGAAGAAGCACCATAGCAATGGAAAGACCTGGAGCTGAAACCAGAGCATAAGGAATGAATATAAGCTGAAATAAATAAATAAGAAGGGTATCAGTAGAAGGGAAATTTTCCAGGATGAGCATATTAAAATAATATAGAAAAATTGAATTGGGTTGAAAGTATAACAAGAATTCATTGATAGTCTGAAGATCTCAATACACACTTGTTTCTGGATCAACATGTTTGTATTAATTTCAGTCCCTTGCATATATTAGGTATTTGATTGATCATCCACATCCCATCCCAGCTTTGTGAATTATCTTTGTCCATTTTTCTTTTCTTCTCTTTAGTGAAATTAGTGGAAAGACATCTTCTCTTCTCCAAGTAAGTCATAGATTTTATTCAAAAGCATGGATTTGGATTGAGGGGTATGGGAAAGGGGTAGCAACTACTGGTCTCCTAGAGACTTGGAATATGGATGCAATTTTCTTTTTTTCATCTGTGTTATTATTTCTTCAAACAAGGACAAATGAAAATATATTAATACTAAGAGGTGAAGATAAAAGCAAATATTTATAAAATGCTTAAAAATATTCAGTATTTTACATATATTGTATATGTAAGTACCATGTATATCCTTTTCCCCAGTGAGCCCCAAACTGCTTAGATACCAAAGGGTTCTCAGGCAGGAACAAGTGGAAAGGAGATTCTTTCTTTTCCTGCTCTATTTTTCATTCCCTAAGAGCCACCAGGTGTTGAAATCTCTTCCTGAATGGATGTTGACTTTCCTACATTCATTCAGTTTTTTTCAGTACTCCAACTCTCCCGTCCATTCTCTACTTGTGGGGAAATAGTCTCTCATATTATTTGAATGAAAAGTTGTCATCTAATCTCGTTCTTTTGGTAGACCTTGCCAATATGCCTACCCATTATTACCTCCACATCTCTGGGCATTATCTGAACTAATTATACTTTTAGAAACACCAAATCTTTCCAATACACCTTCTAAACAAACCCTCCTATTTGCTTTGCTCTCCTAATAAGAATGTGAACTTCTTGAGAACAAGATTTGTTTTACTTTTTTATTTGTGTCTTCAGAACTTAGTGTGATGCCTGGCACATAGTAAGAAGGCTTTTATATTCAATTTATTATCTTTCTTCAAACCCACAACAGGTTGGCGAAGATATGTTCTACAGATTAATATCTGTAGAATATTTGTAGATATTATTATTTATATTTTACACATAAAGAAACTGAGCCTTGACTCACTCAAAGTTACATAGCTACAAAGTATCAGAAGTGGGAAATGAACTGAGATGTTTCTAAATGTAGCAAGCTATCTGCAATAACATATCATTCTTTTTGGATATTATTCAACAAGTAGATTTTCCTGGCTTTGTTATTAGGAATGAGGTTTGGTGGTGTGTGAGCACACACACACACACACACACACACACACACACGGAAAGGTACAAGGGCAAATGGTTATATACTTTGTAGAGCATAGATTTTAGCCAGAGAATTGAAAATCAATTAATAATAAATAGACTTAGCAATTAGATTTTGAAAATGACTACACACATTTGGAAGGAAGCTAGATGGTCAAGTGAATAGTGTACCATCCCTGGAGTCAGGAAGACCTGAGTTCAAAAATGGCCTGAGACAGTTACCATTTATTAGCTGTGTATCTTTGAGCAAGTCACTTAACCCCAATTGCCAAAAAAAAATGAAAAAGAAAAAAGAAAAGAAAGAAAGATCTAGTAATACACATCATCTACTGACTCCATGTCAACAGAAGATGGACAGAATTCCTCTTTATGGATCTGCTACCTTTGCTTCCTCTATCCTACCTGTATTACTGAGTGGAACTGCTACTCATTTCGCCTTCATTTTCAGTTACAATTGTTTTTAAGACAAGCTTTTGCTTTTATTCAAGACCCCAACACTTTTCCTAATCCAATGTGAAACCTAAAATGAGGCCTTTTTCTATGCTAGTATCTTTTGCAAAAGATTTGCTAGGGAAAGGTTTGAAAGTCTTGGCTAACATAGCCAAGCTTTGGAGAGATTTCCAGTATTTTGCCTTTTGTCTGGGCCATTCCTGCTTTCTGTTTTCATGGGGAACAGTGAGGTAGCTCTACAGCAAAATAATTTGACTTTCCTTATGTACCTTAAGTACCTTATGTAATTTTTTTAAGATGAATAAAATTAGACAAGCAGAAAGGTAGTTTGGGCAAATTTCAGCAATCTAAAGAGGTCAGCATTGGGTGACCTAAAAATAGGGGAGACCTTATTCCTGAGGGCAGTGGTACATATCAAAAGTCTTACTGTTGGTTTCAGTTTTCAGGAAAGAATTTTCTGATGAATGTGGTATAATTTGTTGCCCCATCATTAAGGTGCTTTCTGGTCTTCAAACACCTACAACTCATACTGGTTATAATCATACTTTACTGGGACAACCATAATGTAAGTCTGGTAATTTTCCCCTGCCTACTTCCCACATTTTCTTCTGCTGCTATGATCCCTATTGATTTTTATGCTCATCAATTAAAGTTTCTCTTATGGGCATGGATTCTGCCATCTTGTATCACACAGTAAATCTGATCATTTATTAAATACCTTAGTGGAAGCATATCAAGAGTGTGTCTGCATTATGACTTCCCCAGGTGTCTATCAATGTGTTCACTCCCAGCCCAAAGTGAAATCAAGCTGGAAGCATTCATATCTGTCAAGGAATCTCCTCTCTGTCTGCCAGTTTAAGACACAATTGCTTCTAGACAGTAAAATATAGAACTAAGTACCTAGAGACATGACAAACTTTAAAGGGTGTCAGTAATCTCTAAGAGCTTGACTTTTTATCTCTAAAAATGAGGAAAATTCAGATATGTTAACCAATGCTGATTTCTGGTGAGAAGTTTTGTAAAATTACAATAAAATGATTGTGTTCCCTTCTTTCAAAACAGATACCACCCTAGTTCAGGCATTCAAGATTGTGGTTCATTTCAATTTATTCAAGGAATGTTCCTTAACATCTATGATTGCCAGGTGCTATATTAGGTGCTGGATATAAAAAGATAAGGAGTAGCTAGGTAATACAGTAGATACAGTCCCAGACTTGATGTCAGAAAGACACATCAATCTGAGTGCAAATTGGACTCAGACACTTAATAGCTGTGTGACTCTGGGAAAATCATTCAATCCTGTTTTCCTTAGTTTTCTATAAGATGAGCTGGAGAAGAAAATGGCAAACAACTCCTGTATCTTTGCCAAGAAAAACTCAGTTGACTCCTGAAGAGTCGACTGCACTGAAATAATTGAATGACATCAACAAATAAAAAGATAAAAAATGAAATAATCCTTATCCTTAAGGAATTTATATTCTCTTGAGAAGGAAGGCAAGAATTATTAAGGATCTACTTAAACATACTTATACTATGTACAGTTTAAAGCTAAATGCTTTACAGATACTATCTTACTCAATCAATACTTAACAATCCTGAGAAACAGGTTCTATTATTATTTTCATTTCACAATTGAGGAAATTGAGGCAAATAAAAATTTAGTTAGTTGCCGAAGGCTAGTAAACTATGAAGTTTCTGAGCTTAGATTTGAATTCAGATCTTCCAAAGATAGCCCCAAAAAAGGCATAAACAGGGAGGCAATATATTCTAGGGACAGGTTCCAGGTGCCACTGATTTTCCTTTATTCGGGGAGAGGGAAAAATATGTAAATACTGATAAGAAAATAGGAAAAAAAATACAGATGCACAGCAATTTTGAGAAGAGGTTGTTAGTAAGTGGAATCAGATTAATACAAGACTATTAAATTAACTTTTTTGTTTGTTGAAAGATAATAATTTATTCTATTTCCTTTTGATATTGATTGCTAATTAATCAGGCAAAATTAAAGCAATAAGGAAAGACAATTTCCTATCTAGAAACTGAGAATTAGTAACAAATTAATTGCTATGACACTTTTTAAATTAAACAAACAAAACATTAAGTGAGCATCTATTATGTATAAGGCTTCATAATAAGTTCTGGTCACAAAAAGACATGTTATACTCTAGGTCTTCAGGAAGCTTACTTTCTATTCAGGGTAAGGTAAGGAAGATTTTTTTTTATCACTTCTTAGCCACTTATCTGTATCATCTTGTGCAAGTCATCTAAACTCTTTAGACCTTTGAGTCCTTCTATAAAATGTAGATGGTGAACTAGATGATCTCTGATATGATCTCCAGCTCTTAATTTATGATCTTATGATCAATAAATGTTGGTTGAATGAATAAGTGAATCACCTCTCACTTGAATTATTGTGAGAGCCTTCTAATTGTTTTCCCTGTTTCTACTCCTTTTTTCCTTCAATCTAGCCACGCAGCTTTCATATAAATATTCCAAGATTCATATCTGACCCTGTTACTTTCCTTTTCAGTGACTTTCAACTGTTCCCATTTGTCTGTAGAATAAAAAATTTCCAACCTAGAGTTTAGAGTACTCCCCACTCCAGCCCCAACTTCCCTTTTAGCCCTATTCCACATAAATCTCTTTTCATATCCCTCTTTCAGCCAAAATACTGCTTACTGCTCTTCAAACTCAATATTCCAACTTCCTTTCTTTCTTTTCATATAACTGTCCTCAGTGCCTGAAATGGACATCTTTTTAATCTCTATTTTTTTTGAGTCCTTGTTATCCTTCAACCCACAACTTGAACACTCTCTTCCATGATGTTGAAAGCTGTAAGAAAGCCTTTTCTCTCCAAATGGTCTTGTATTTACTTATCTTTTTAGGTTTTTCCCCACTAGAAGGTGTAAGGGAAGTGTGAGTGAGAATTTCTACAGTCTCATCTTCCCAACTTTCTTCAAGGGAGACTTTGATTCCTGCCAAAAGAGAGATTGGGGCTATGAGGCTGGTCATTCCCCTCTCTTCAGAGAGAAGGTATTAATTAAAATTAGATATTTACCCCTAACTATTGTTAGTCTAAGGGAAATAATTTTTAATTTCAAGTTACACACTTGATTACTGTTAAATGGGAAAAGGAATACCCCAAATTATATATCCAATATTTAAATCACTTCCTACCAAAGGCAAGTTTCCCAAACACATAGAGAATATGAAATAAATCCATTTGTATAAACTGATAGGAAACAGAAACAAGGAAAGACATACAGAAGAGAACATATCAGACAATACAGAGAGTGAATGAGTTCTCCTACTGAGAGTGACATATTTCAGCCACAGAAAGAGAATATGTGTCTCAGATCTCACCCAAAGGAAAATTTCCTCTCTGGGATCCTCTAGGAAAATTTTAGAAGTTTTATATTACTCTTTCTGAGAAAAGGAGAATGATGAAACTCATAACTTCAATGTTCACTTTTGGCAAGAATCAAAGTCTCCCTTGGAGAAAGTTAGGAAAAACTGACTATAGAGACATTTCACATCTCTCTTTGAGATACATCTGTATATGGACAGCACATGATAACACCTACACATACCATTGCGGGGGAAAAAGAAGGGAATCATCCTTTTTAGCTGTAAGGATAAGGGAAAGCTTCATGATAGAGATGTTATCTGAGCAAGAATAATTCCAGAGTACTTTATGGGTTCCTGAGAGGAGGGGAGGCTCAATGAGAGTGAGCAGATTAATTCTTTAGTGACCCTATTTAATTTCTCCTTTTTTGGAGTATGTGAGGGGACCTTATTTTTAGACTTGATTCCTAGGAGAGAATAGACCTACTTGGCTAGGAGGGTATATATGAAAAAGGTAGTTGTTCAGATCATTTATGATCTCAGATATAAATCTTGTTTTTCTGCTTTTTTTTCTTTCTTAATTAAATAGAATCTTACTTGTAGTTAATTCTTAACCTTAGTGATTGCATAGGTTTTGAAGAGAATCCAATTCTAGACTTGTTCAGTCACTTTTCAACTGTATATAACTTTTTGTGACTCCATTTTGGGTTTTATAGGCAAAGACATGGAATGGTTTGACATTTCCTTCTTCAGCTCATTTTAGAGATGAGGAAACTGAGGTAAATGAATGAAAGTGACTAACCCACAGTCACACAGTTACTAAGTGTCTGAGGTCAGTTTTGAACTCCTAAAGATGTGTCTTCTTGATACTATTGTCAGTATTGTGCTACCGTAGTTGCCTGAAGAGACTTGGATATGAACCAAACTCTGACATTTGCCAGGGGGAAATTCTGAACCAAGGCAGAAACCCCTAAGTTTGATCTTGGTCCAATTTAAATTAGGGCTTTGATTCTAGACCCTGGTTTGTGACTCTTTTGGGATACCTCCAAGGACTTAGAGCCAGAACTTATTTTTGACTTGCCTCCATACCAAAGCTAGGATAGTATCAAAGGAGCTTTGAATTCACTGGTCATTCAACAAAACAAAAAATGTCTTCTGTAGCAATTTGCAGTGAAAATGTGGGTTATGGTATTCATTCCATATGATAGCTTTTTAAAGCTATCTCCTTAAGCCACCTCTCATTTTGAAAATATTTATTAGGGACATGAGAGGTCTCCAAATTTTTTTTTGAAAGACAATTGGGAATAAGTGACATCCCCAGAGTCACACAGCTAATAAGTGTTAAATGTCTGAAGCAAGATTTGAACTCAGGTCCTCCAGAATGCAAGATCCACTGTGCCTCCAAATGTTTTTGATCATCAGTAAATTTTTTTGAGCCTACATACCCCATATGTGCATATATTTTATTACTTATAATTATATGAATGTACTTCTATACAAATAATTATAAATAGCGTTAAAAAGACAATAGCAGATATTAAAAAGGATGGAGAATGTGTTGGAGGAAGAAAAGATTTGAGGCAGGGAGACCAATTGGAAAACTATTAAAATAGCATAGATGAAAAGCAATGAAAGCATGGACTAAGGTGATGGCCATGTGAGTGGAAATAAAGGGATAGATGTAAGAGACAGAGATGTCAAGATTTGGGTATATATGATGAAGAAAAATAAACTGCCAGAGATGATCTTTGGTTGTAGATCCAAGCTACTAGTTAGATGATGATGTTTTTGTAAATAATAGGGACATTAGTTGGGGGTAGTTTTGTGTGTATATATGTTTTGTATGAGTGTTAAGACAATGCAATAAAATCAGTCATACAGATCACAACTCATCCTTGTTTCCTGATCCTATGAAATTCACTGTCTTAATCAGAATAAAAAAGAAGGTTGAACACACATATTCATTGCTGTCCCAGGATACAAGACCTATAATTTGAAAAGTACCTATTACAAATGATCTTAGGGTAAGGATTGTGTATTATGGGGGAAGGAGTGAAATTTTTCCAATGGTTAGATTACATCTGCCTTGAGAAGTCCAGAAGTTTGGGAGACTGAAAGCTTACACAACAACAGGAAAGAACAGAATGTAGGGAGAAGGTTGAGAGACAATAATGGGTGTGGTTGTGTTAGAGATAGGTCTTTTGATTGGCTATTATGTGGAAAGAGATATAATCTATCTTTCTTTCCTTTTCCTGAATGATCAAAGAATACCAATTGGTATCAAGCCAATTTTTTCTTGCAGATAGGGGAGACTTATTTCTAGACTTGAGAGAAGACTGAGGAAAGGAAGAGACCTAGTTGGCTAGGAGAGTATACCATTGATTTAGTTCTTCATATATAGAAACATAGGTGGAAAGAGATATAATTCTTTCCCAAGGTCACTAAACTTAGAAATCATTCTCAGGTTCTTTAATCTAGCCAATGGCCTTTTGAACTTTTCTCATTGTTGTGACTTCAAGAATCATATCAGAGGAATTCAGATATCTAAGTCAAGATATGACATATGGCAGCCATATTCCCTGCTGGGCTGCTACTATGAATGAAAGAGATTTTTTTTCTGCCAATGAAACCCAGATAGTGAAGTGTTTATATAATAGAAATGCCTAGAGGTTAGAAAATATGAGATGCAAATGGTGAATGAAGCTAGTGATGAAAGGCTTATATTAGCTGCCCATTTATATGATCAATAATGATGATTGCTATAATTTTTCTTGTCTTATGTTTACCACTGAGAAGTGATGATGGTCTTTAGTCTTCTGGAATCATATCTCATTAATCTCTTACCTTATTTTCCTGGGAAAGCTTCAGTAGCTCTCAAAACATAGGATGAGACATTCCAAGGATGGGCATTTAAAACTGGAGAGATCAGAAGGTAACCTCAGGTTTAGATAAAATCCTCCAGTTGTTGGGAAGCAAAAATACTATAACAATAAAAGTGACAGTAGAGAAAAGTTTACTCTAGGAATTACAAAATATGATCTGCTCTTGGCTATGCCCCTAATTATTTCTATGACCTTATGAAAATCATTTTCCCCTTTGATTTCAGACTCCTTATCTCTAAAATGTAGATACAAATTAAATTAAACAAGAATTTATTAAGTTCATACTGAAAACAATCACCATGCTAGATGCTAGAAAATATAAAAACAAAGCTGAAAAAATAATTCTTGTCCTCAATGGGGCTTACATTTTGCTTTGTAAATCCATGAGTAAAATCAGACAGTTTGAGAAACAGAAGCACAGAATAATTAGAAAAATATAGGAAGATTTCCTGTAGGTGGTAGAACTTGAGTGAAGTCTTGACAGAAGTAAAGGATTCTAATGTATACAAAAGAGGGAATAAATTTTAGTCTTGAAGGCAGCCTGTGAAAAAGGTATAGAACAGGCAAAGACATGAAAGTAGGAGATGGTATTTAGATTTGTTAAATAGTAAATAAGCTTGATTGACTAGAATGTGAAGGATTCTAAAAGTCAAAAAGATAAACTAGCATTTTATGATAGAAGAAATAGGAAGTCACAAATGTAAATTCCCATCAGCATGGGAAATATTACACAAGCACATAGCAATAAAGCATAGACTATTAGCGATGACTCTTCCCACAGTCGGTGCAAGCTCAATGTGGTGTAACAAACACGAACTGTACATACAAGTAGTGATATAACAAACAATATAAATCAACATGGTTTTGTAAAAGATTTCCAGAAGTCCTAAAAGGAGAGTATGTAAACAACAATCACACATACGCCTCCTTCAGCAGCCAAGAGATAGTCCAAAACCAATCTATTGTCCATTGCTTCACATGTCAGGGAATCTAATGATCCCTGCAAGTTTTTGAAGTCCTGCAACAGAAAAGTATCAACATCAGAACTGTGTTTTGAGAAAATTGTTTTTGGTAGCTGTGTTGAGGATGGATTGTAGGGAGGAAATATTGGAAGAAGAAAATCCACTGAGGCATCTGGATGAAAGAAACAATAGAAATAATATAAATAACTGTGGAGATTCTACTTCTCCAGAAGTATTCTTCCAATATATATTCTTCTGGAGAAGTAGAATCTCCACAGTTGTAAACTTATTGAACACATTAATAAAAAATGCTTTGTTAAGCTCTTACTATGTTCCAGGAACTATATTAAATATTCTAGACACAAATAATAGTCACTAGAATTTATATGAGTTTTAAAACTTAAGAGGATTTAATATATCAGTTTATTTTATATTTATAATAATAGAAGATACTTATATTATCCCTATTTTAGAAATGGGGAAACTGAAACAGAGATTAAATGACTTGGTGAGGGAATAAGAACAAGGAAGAGAAGTAAAATACAAGGAAGCCATAAGAATGAAGAGTTGAGAATAGAACAATGATTGACATGTCCTTTTCAGGAATGTTAGTGTTAGTTTGATTAATGTTTCCAGAACTAGAGTTGGAAAGGAAAGAAGGGGGAGGATAAATTTGCAGAGGCATGATATGAAGATGGCCAGAGAGTAGCAGACATCATAGCATGTGTTGGAGCACATGTTAGTTATGGAGAACAATCACCACTTAGGGGTAGAGCTAGAAAACTGGGGAGGAGTCATAGAATAAAGTTACCTCAGAGCAGTTGTCTCTGATTTGATTTGGAGGTTAAGATACAGTGAAGAGTTCAGGAGTACCTTGAGATTATGAACCTGTGGGAATGGAGGAAGGGGTGGACTTGATGGTAGTTTCAGTAGAATAAGGGAAGATTAGAGGAAGGTCCATTTTAAAGGGCAAGATGAGTTCCATTTTGGACATGTTGAATTTGAGCAATGATTGGGACACTCAGATGGAGATAATCCTTAGGCTCTGTACCTCAAAGGTATGATAATTATTTAATGAAGGAAGATGTAGTTTTTAATTTTGGTATAAATTTCAAAATATATGAAATATCTCTATTATGGAGGCTGAGCCTCCAATGCTTCCCCACTAGGTGGCAGATCTGTGTGAAAATTTCTCTAAGATTTTGGTTTGAGGAGGAGCAAAATGAGAGTGTAGGGTTCTCACTCCACCTAACTCTATAGTTTCTTATATAATCCTGCTTTTGTCTTTGCCTCCTCTGATTTCTCTGCTTCAAATGTCCTGTTGTGCTTTCTCTTGTGGAGCCAGTGGTGTGGGCCACATCTGTACTTTTGAACCCAATCAAAGGCAGAAGAAGCATGCCAAGGAGCCATGAAGACCTAGATTCAAATCTTATTTCTGATACTCACTAGCTATATGACTTTGGACATTTCACTTAACATCTCTGAGTCTTAGTTTCTTCATCTGTAAAATAAAAGTGGGAGTGGATTAGATGTTTTCTAAATCCTTAAAAATGCAAGCTCTTAGATCTTCCCCCACCCCTCAACTCTAGATCTATATAACAAGGATCTTCCCCCACCCCTCAACTCTAGATCTATATAACAAGGATCTATGATCCTTGGGGGACAATTTGAGGACATCCAGAAAAAAAGCTCATTTGGGATCATGGGACCCACCTCCTTCTGATCACAGTTAGCTTAGCAAGTGTTTTAGATTTGTGCTGATTTTCTCAGATTGGTATTTTCTCTAAGAAACTATCTTTCATTCTCTAAGTGATGATAATGGGTGTTATCTGCTTTGCATAATTATTGTACAGCTTTGGCCAAGAAACAACCCCAGAGAAAGTTGGAAATTATAGAAGCCCTATTGTGCCTATATTTCTGAACATGAAAACCATATTAAGTCCTTTTTTATAAATGGGGAATTGTGGACTTGTTCCACCAAGGAGAAATATAAAATCATTTGGCCCAAGTAACCCAGAACAAATGAACCTGCCATGCTATATCACATTCATTAACTGAAACACACAGAAATAAAGAAATGAATAATTAGATAAATAAATATATAGTTCTTAAGATTTCTTATGTCCTTATGTCTTAGGGCCCCTTTGTCAGTCTGGTAAAGCTAATGGACCCCTTGTCAGAAAAAAAAATGCTTTCTAAAATTAACATAATATCACATTACAATAATATGTAAAAACATAACATAGCAAATCATATAATATAATGTAATATTAATTATAGTTTTAAGTAAAATAAAATTAAAAGGAAGCTCGTAATATTGGAATATAATTATCTGTATATTTTAAAATACAGACATTGGGTTAAAATGTACATATACATACATATAAATAAATTATTTAATTGCAAATTTTAAAAAAGTATATATACATGTATGTATATACAAACACATATATGTGTATTATATATATATATGCATATATATATGGCATGCATATATATACACACACATATATCCTGAAATATATAAACAAATGAACAATAACATAAAATAGTTTTTTTTACACTTTTTATTTTAACACTGTCTAAGTTTCCCCCTGTCTATTCCTTTTCCAATTCTAGACAGTTATGCTTTATGATAAAGATTTTTAAAAAGAAATTGGAAGAAGAAAAAAATTAATCAGAAGTGATCAATATATTGAAAAAATTAATATTTTATATAATTTATACCTGTGAATTTTGCCCCTCTCCCACCTCAATCCCCTCCGAAAAAAGGTTCATGTGAAGGGAGGCTGTCTTTCATTTTCAGGAAAACGCAGTTTGTAAAATGTTCCCTATTTTGTTTCCAGTTCTACAATTGTTTAAACACCATCTAGAAATGCAAACCCAAACTGCTTATTAGTTTCTTTTCTGCTGATAATAAGCACTTTGAGTACCCAAGTGGGCATCCTGCTTGTGATAGACAAGGGCCAACTCCAACTCAGACAAAAGCACTGGCCAATTGCCAGAACAAAGATTGAGCTGCCACTAAAACCAGGCTACTCTGTTCTACCCTTTCTCTCCCATCTCTTTGTTTCTCTTCCAGCAAATTTCACTGTCCCTTTCTCTCTCCACTGCACATCTTTAAAGAAAAACATCAGAGAGCCAAGGCTCATCTACCCAAAATTGATCTGTCAAGGAAGGAAGTATGTCCATTCATTTTTCATTTTTTTTAAAAAAAGAGTATATACATAAGCTTTAGCTTCAATAGCAAGAGAGCTTTAGAATTGCTTAATAAGCATTTCATCTGTGTAACAGAGAACAATAGATTACCTTGGGATCCTTCTGCCTTACCTTATTTCTCTTATCCATAAACACACACAAGCCATACTTGGACATGAGCAGTTTTTAGAACCACCATCCACTTAAAAGGTTGACTGGGTTCTAATTCCATCAGCAGGATTTCAATTAAAATTTTCAAAACCAACTTTCAATGTCTTTTTTTTTCTGGATGAGCTGTCCACGTCTTCTCTGCAGCAATGGAAAAGACATGAGGGATATATTTAAGAACTGATGTATAGAATTAAATCTTAATAGGATTTCAAAACTGATCTCTCTGTTCACAGGTTAAGTGGGCATACAGCTTCAGGGCTTCTTACACTTGTCTGTAGGCCCCTACCCCTTTCTCTCCCCTTCCTTCTATGTTCAATTTTTAGATTCTCCTCACCTGCACAAATCTCCTTCAACTCCTCAAAACACATATCTCTCTCTTTTCTTAATTCTAATTATGCTAAACAATACACTTCAGAGCTGGAAAGGACCTGAGAGATCAACCACATAGTTTGGCACTTAATTATATACTGTCTTACATTATTCTGTTATTATTTTCTTCTCTTCATGTCTTGTCTCCCCAAATAGATTCTAAGTTTCTAGAAGGCGAGAACATTTTTTTTCAAGAAAATCATCTTCTCTGGTATTGGTTGTCTCATCTGTGACCTTAAGGGGTGGTGGAAAAACATAATGATATCTAAAATATCTTTTAGTTTTAAATTTCCATATGAATCACTTTTGTACAATGTATTTCTTTTGTTTCCCATCCACTATTTCATTAGATGCTGGTCATATCAATTATTTTTCAGTTGTGTCTAACACTTTGTGATCTCATTTGGAGTTCTCTTGGCAAAGATACTAGAGTGGTTTGCCATTTTCTTCTCCCACTGATTTTACAGATGAAAAAAACTGAGGCAAACAAGGTTAAGTGACTTGCCCAGTATTACTAGGAAGTGTCTAAAACTGAGTTTAGACTCAGGAAGAAGAGTCTTCCTTAATCCATACTATCTACTCTGACACCCAGCTGCCCATGCACCTAGCTGTCATATAGATATAGCTCAATAAATATATGCTAATTCATTTTTTATTACTCCACCTCCATTGGGATTTTTAAATTTTAATTCTTTACAGTTTATAACTGTCATTGTAGAGAGAACTTTTGTTCTGCAGTCAGAGGATCTGGATTTAAATCCCATCTCTGATTCTTACTACATGTGTGACCTTTGTATTAGTCTCTTAACTTACCTAGACTTCAGGGGTTTTTTAATCTGTAAAATAAAGGGTTTGTATTATGGTTTCTGTGGTCATTATAATCCTATTGCCTCTTTTCTGCTCATTCACTACCTCTTATAAATAAGTAGTTCTCTAGTTCTTTTGGTTTATGGATCACTCTGACAAGACAAATAATCCCTCCTCCTGCCATGTCTTTCTGAAAATAAAAGTACATAAGATGCCTGTGTATTTAATATATGTTATTAACATTTTCTCCCATCACTTTTTAAGTCTAGAAATAAAAAAAAAAAACAATAAATTAAAGCCTGATTTTTGATGTATAAATGCTCATAGTGAAAATTTAACAGTTGGCTCAGAAAGTCCTTATGAGCTGGCTCCAGGATACCCTTGCTTAAGAATAAGAGTTCCGACTTATAGAACTCTTATAGTTCTATAGAACTATAGTTCTATATAGAACATACATAGTTTTATATAGACATATAGAACTTATAGAAAAAATACCTGAGGAGGCTTTAGATGATAAACAACAGGGAGACATTATAAATAATCATGGGCGTGAATATTAAAATTATTAATAGCAGCCCAAACATTAAATGGAAAACTTTTGATGTGTAGGAACCTTTGCATCAAATATGTCTTCCTAGTTGCATCACCTTTATCTTATTGTAATTAAAAAAGTTAACTCACTTCCAGGCTTTCCTAGTTTCCTATCACTCTCCTGCTGAGATTTGAGTCAGATAAACTAGAGAGAGATTCATGTCATTCGCATTCTGAAATCCAGCAACCTTCATTTAATCATTTCTCTTTTTTTTTTGTCAGTCATATCTGAAGATCTGTCTTGTTTATTTTTATATAGTTGCCCCAAAGTAAGAATGTAAAAATATCATCCAAAAAGCCTTTCTAATGTTAAGTACTTCTATTCATAGCTTGTTATGCCAGGTGACATATAGGACAAAGACATAATATGTTTCTATTCCTGAGGCCTTATATTCTGAAAATGATAAGAGGGACATAGAAGGCAGTGAAGCTTAGTAGAAGTCAGGAAAACCGAATCCTATTCCAGTTTCTTCACTAACCTATGACCTTAGAAAAGCTATAAAATTTATTTCTTAAAATAATAAGGAGCATATATTTAAAACTGTCAGTAAACATCATATGTAATGGCAATAAACTGGAACCTTTCCCTGTAAGATCAGGAGTGAAACAAGGTTGCCCACTATCATCATTACTATTCAATATAGGACTAGAAACGCTAGCCCTGGCAATAAGAGCCAAGAGATTCAAGGAATTAGAGTAGGTAATGAGGAAATCAAACTATCACTCTTTGCAGATGACATGATGTATACCATCTTAGAGAACCCCAAAGACTCTGCTAAAAAGCTATTAGAAATAATTCAGAACGTTAGCAAAGTTGCAGGATACAAAATAAATCCACATAAATCCTCAGCATTTTTATACATTACCAACACAATCCAACAGCAAGAGATACAAAAAGAAATTCCATTCAAAATAATGGTCGATAGTATAAAATATTTGGGAATATATCTACCAAAGGAAAGCCAGGAATTATATGAGCAAAATTACGAAACACTTGCCACAAAAATAAAGTCAGATTTAAATAATTGGAAAGACATTGAGTGCTCTTGTATAGGCTGAGCGAATATAATTAAGATGACAATACTCCCTAAACTAATCTATTTATTTAGTGCTATACCAATCAGACTCCCAAGAAACTATTTTAATGACCTAGAAAAAATATGGAAGAACAAAAGGTCGAGAATTTCAAGGGAAGCAATGAAAAAAAAAATCAAATGAAGGTGGTCTAGCTGTACCTGATCTAAAGCTATATTATATAGCAGCAGTCACCAAAACCATCTGGTACTGGCTAAGATCAGTGGAATAGGTTAGGTTCACAGGGCAAGATAGTGAATAAAAATAGCAATCTAGTGTTTGACAAACCCAAAGTTCCCAACTTCTGGGATAAGAATTCATTATTTGACAAAAACTGCTGGGAAAACTGGAAATTAGTATGGCAGAAATTAGGCGTGGACCCACATTTAACACCACATACTAAGATAAGATCAAAATGGGTCCAAGATTTAGGCATAAAGAACGAGATCATAAATAAATTAGAGGAACATAGGATAGTTTACCTCTCAGACTTGTGAAGAAGGAAGGAATCTGTGTCCAAAGGAGAACTAGAGATCATTATTGATCACAAAATAGCAAATTTTGATTACATCAAATTAAAAAGCTTTTGCACAAACAAAACTAAATGCAAACAAGATTAGAAGGGAAGTAACAAATTGGGAAAACATTTTTACAGTTAAAAGTTCTGATAAAGGCCTCATTTCCAAAATATATAGAGAACTGACCCTAATTTATAAGAAATCAAACCATTCTCCAATTGATAAATGGTCAAAGGACATGAACAGACAATTTTCAGATGATGAAATTGAAACTATATCCACTCATATGAAAGTGTTCCAAATCACTACTGATCAGAGAAATGCAAATTAAGACAACTCTGAGATACCACTACACACCTGTCAGATTGGCTAAGATGATAGGAACAAAAAGTGATGAATGTTGGAGGGGATGTGGGAAAACTGGGACACTGATGCATTGTTGGTGGAGTTGTGAAAGAATCCAACCATTCTGGAGAGCAATCTGGAATTATGCCCAAAAAGTTATCAAACTGTGCATACTCTTTGATCCAGCAGTGCTACTACTGGGCTTATATCCCAAGGAAATATTAAGAAGGGAAAGGGACCTGTATGTGCCAAAATGTTTGTGGCAGCCCTTTTTGTAGTGGCTAGAAACTGGAAAATGAATAGATGCCCATCAATTGGAGAATGGTTGGGTAAATTATGGTATATGAATGTTATGGAATATTATTGTTCTGTAAGAAATGACCAACAGGATGATCAACAGAGAGACTTGGAGAGACTTACATCAATTGATGCTGAGTGAAATGAGCAGAACTAGGAGATCATTATATACTTCAACAATGATACTGTATGAGGATGTATTCTGATGGAAGTGGATATCTTCAACATAGAGAAGAGCTAATCCAATTCCAACTGATCAATGATGGACAAAATCAGCTATACCCAGAAAAGGAACACTGGGAAATGAGTGTAAACTGTTATCATTTTTTTGTTTTTCTCCCCAAGTTATTTTTACTTTCCAAATCCAATTCTTCCCTTGCGACAACAATAACAACAACAAATTCAATTCTACACATATATATTGTACCTAGGATATACTATAACATATTTAATATGTATGGGAATGCCTGCCATCTAGGGGAGGGGGGAGGGAAGTAGGGGAAAAATTCAGAACAGAAGGGAATACAAGGGATAATCTTGTAAAATATATTATAATTATAAAATTAATAAAAAAAGAAAAAAGAAAAGCTATAAAATATCTCTAGTCAACCAACCCTTCTTATAACTTGAATGTGAATAAACATTTTTATATTTCATATAGTCATTCTGAAGAACAATCAGCATTTATTAAGCATGTAATATGTGCCTGGGACTGTGATAAGTGCTGATAATATCAAGGTAAGAATAGAACAGTTCTTGGCCTTTAGGAGCTTACAGTCTGCTAAGGGAGAGTCATACCAATATACAGTAGAAAACAAGGAATATGTTGCAAATAGTCACACAGTTACATCATACTTGACATCTGATTTGGCCATAATCTGAGCATTATCACATTGAAGTACAACTGCTGGACAGATTCATTACCATGATTGTGCCACCAATGGAAGTACATCCACAGTTGCTAGAATATTGGATACTTGTGTTTTCATAACCTTTAAGGTCTGGAAGAAGATTCAATTTGGAAAGAAGAAATAATTCACTGACTCTGACTTACTTTGCCCAGACCCATCATTCTAATGAATACATTTCCTGTTTCTCTCTAAAAATAAACAAACAAACAAACAAACAAACAAAAAAACACCTCTTATTTTTGATTCAATGACATTAAACTGGCTAGTTCTCATATAGATACTTCATCTCCTGGTTACTAAGCATTTACATTGATTGTCCCCCATGTTTGAAATGTTCTTCCTCCTCATTTTAGTCTTTTGACTTTCTTTATAGCAAAACTCTTTTCCCTGTCTTCCTAAATCTTAATGGCTTTCTCTCTAAGACTATCTTCAATTTAACTTACATATAACTTATTTTAAAATTGTTTTTGTTTTTACATGTTATCTTGCTCATAAAGCTGTGAGATCCTTGAGGGGCAAAGACTGTCATGTGTCTTTCTCTGTATTCTCATTACTTAGCACAATAGCTCACATATAGTAGTTACAAAATACTTCTTGACTGACTGATTTATTTTTTAGTACTGGGGAGTCAGGAGCATGTTTGTAGGCATCAAAGAATGACCTTATAGAAAGAGACATTGGAAATTAGAGAAAGAGAAAAGAATTTTTATGGGAAAATTGACTAAGAAAAGATAGGAAGGAATAGGATTAAGAGCACAAATGAAGTAGTTGACTTTGGAAAGAAGATTATTTTCCTCTCATCAGAGATTATAGAAGTAGAGAAGAACATACAACTTTGCAACTTTTCAATTATCATTGTAACACGTGTGGAGTATCTCTCAAAATACAGGGTCTCACATTCATCACACAGGGAATATAACTTGTTCTTACACTCTGGTTTGCCTCATTCACTCTGATCTGTCCTCACAATGGAAGATTTAGGATTTCCAAAGAACTACCAACATACAATTAGAAACATATTCTCTCAGGATTCTAGAGGTTGTGGAGGAATATATTTTCCCTATTCACCACTTTAGATTTCTAACACCCACTGGTGTGCTTCCATACAGACAAAAGTAGTTATTCATAGAAATGGCACATTAACTTAGTGATAAGGCAAACATAATAACATTTCAGATATTCATATTAAGCTAAATGCTGCAATAATAAATGCATCATAATCCACATATCAATTTTGGTTACACTGTCCAACAAAGCACTCTATCTGTATGGGAAGAAGAAAACACACACACACACACACACACACACACACACACACACACACACATGCACACACTTATAGAGACTTGACAAAGAAGCAAATGAAAGAGGAAAATCAATGTGCTCAAATTAACTTATAATTCTAGACTTCAGGATTTGCTGTTACAGATCTAGTCAGGAACATTTACACCATGTGAAATTGCTTCTTGGTTGGACAAATCTTCTTTTCTATTCTCAAAATGACAAAGCATTTACATAGTAATTCATTTTATAAGTCACCTTTAAAAGGGCACAAAGAAAATCTATTTTATCTAGCAATTCTTTTAAATTCAGGGAATTATAAAGCTTCATAGGCTTCCCCTTTCTGGGCAATACAGACAAAACCACCAGCTATATCATTGGCATATTGTATCATCTGATCTCCTTGTAGCAAATAAACTCATCGCAAAGAAGCTCAAATTGACTGGGCAAGGCTGACGAGTTCAGCCAGTTCTTCAATCACCAGGAAAAGTGAAAAATTGCCAGTGAAGCAGACAACTTGTAGAAAACAGAGTTCTCAACAAAGCAGCTATAGTGCTGTAAGTAAGTAAAAATAGAGATTTTTCCCTTTCAAACTAGATGTGACAGAAGAAGACATATATATATATATATATATATATATATATATATATATATATATATATATATATATATATACTGGCAGCAAGCCAATAGATCATCAGAGAAGCTAAAAACACAAGGGGGTAAAGACTATAACCCCAAAAAGCTAGAGTCTCTTGGGACCCGGCCATACCCACCTGGAGTAACTCATCACATTCTCAGAGTGCAGACACAGTACAGCCATTGCTGTCCTGCTAGTGCCTCACTGCTGCCCCAATCTGTAGAGCCACCCCCCCAAAAAAAAAGCAGACTACATTTCTTCTTTTTATTTATTAGTTTGTTTTCTTTGAGTCTTCTTTGACAAAATGAGCAAAAAATTAAAACTGACTATAACTATTGATAGCTTCTCTATGGATAGAGTGCAGATTTTAAACTCTGAGGAGATTAAAAACAGACTGTCTCCAGATGAATCTCCAAAAGGGGATATGATTTGGTTCTCAACACACAAAACTCTTATAGAAGAAATTAAAAAGGCTCTAATAAGAGGGCTAGAAGAAAAATGGGGAAAAGGAAAGGAAAGCTTCACAAGAGGGTCTGGATGAATCATCCCACTCATTTAAAGATAGAATGGATAAAGAAATCGAATCCCTAAAAAACAGAATTAGTGAATTGGAAAAAGAAAATAGCTCTCTAAAAAATAAAATTGGTGAAATGGAAAAAAAAATCCATAGAACAAAACAACTCACTTAAAAACTCAATTGGACAATTAGAAAAAGATATAAAAAAGTGAATGAAGAAAATAATTCATTAAAAATCCAAATTGAACAAATGGAATTGAATGACTCGAGGACACATCAAGCAAAACCAAAAAAAAAAAAAAAAAAAAAAAAAGCAATGGAAAAAACTGTCAAATACCTACTTGGGAAAACAACAGACCTGGAAAATAGATCTAAGTGAGATAATCTGAAAATTATTGGACTTTCTGAAAAATATGATGAAAAAAAGGTCCTGGACACTATTTCCAGGAAATTATCAAAGAGAACTGCTCAGATGTTATAGAAACAGAGGGTAAAATACACCTTGAAAGAATTCATTGTTCACCTGCTGAAAAAGACTCTAAAATCAAAACTCCAAGAAATACTGTGACTAAATTCCAGAACTATCAGACCAAGGAAAAAATACTATAAGCTGCTATAGAGGAGCCACAATAAAGATTACTCGAGATCTAGCAGCGTCCACATTAAAGGATTGAAAGGTCTGGAATTTGATAATCTGAAAGGCTAAGGAACTTGGTATGCAGCCAAAAATAACTTGCCCAGCCAAAATGAGCAATTTTTTTCCAAAGAAGAAGATAAATATTCAATGAAATAAGTGAATTTCATCTATTTCTGATGAAAAAATCAGAACTAAACAAAAAGTTTGATCTCCAAATATAATACTCAAGAGAAACCTAAAAAGGCAAAAAGAGATCTTGGGAACTATATTTCTATTATAAAGATATATAAAGAACATATGTATAATTTGTTCTAGAAACTAGAAGTAGAAAGGAAATTGTACCAGAAAAAGGGGAAAGTGGGGGTACTACATCTCAAGAAAAGGCAAAGGAAACCTATTATATCTGAGAGAAAGAATGGAGGTGGACGAACATAGTGTGTATCTTATGCTCATCAGAATTGGCTTAAAGAGAAAACTATTAGGCTTATTTGATTTATAGTGAAACTTCTCCCACCTCATTGAAAAGTGAGAGGGGAAAAAGTGAAAAGGGAAGGAGTAAGCTGAGTGGAAGGGAATACAGAATTGTGAGGAAAAAGAATAAGATGGAGGAGGAACTCTAAGGGAGGGGGAGAGATACTAAAAAAGGGAGGGGTGTGAGAAGCAAGTGGTGCTCACAAGTTTAATACAGGGGAGGGGGATAAGGGAGAAGGAAAGGAGAAAAGCATAAGCAGGGGTTAGCAAGATGGCAAGTAACATAGCATTAGTAATTTTAACCATAAGTATGAATGAGGTAAACTCCCCCATAAAGAGGAAGCAGTTGGCAGACTGGATTAAAAGCCAGAATTCTACAATATGTTGTTTACAGGAAATACACTTGAAGCAGAGTGATACATACAGAATAAAGGTAAAGGGTTGGAGCAGAATCTACTATGCTTCAAGTGAAGTCAATAACTATAGCAATCTAGTATTTGACAAACCCAAAGACCTCAACTTTTGGGATAAGAATTCATTATTTGACAAAAGTGATTGGAAAACTGGAAATTAGTATGGTAGAAATTAGGCATGGACCCACACTCAACACCATACACCAAGGTAAGATCAAAATGGGTCCATGATTTAGGAATAAAGAACGAGATACATACAGAGTAATGGTAAAAGGCTGGAGCAGAATCTTTTTTGCTTTAGTTGAAGTTTAAAAACTCAGGGGTAGCCATCCTGATCTCAAATCAAGCAAAAACAAAAATTGATCTCATTAAAAGATATAAGGAAGGAAACTATATCTTGCTAAAAGGTACCATAGATAATGAAGCAATATCAATATTAAATATATATGCACCAAGTGGTATAGCATCTAAATTCCTAAAGGAGAAGTTAAGAGAGTTGCAAAAAGAAATAGACAGCAAAACTATAATAGTGGGAGATCTCAACCTTGCTCTCTCAGAACTAGATAAATCAAACCACAAAATTAAGAAGAAAGAAGTTAAAGAGGTATTGTACATAATGTAGAATTCTGGCTTTTAATCCAGTCTCCTATCCACTTACATTTTATGGGAGAGTTCCCCATTCATATTTACAGTTAGAACTACTAATTCCGTGTTTCCTGCCATCTTATTAACCCCAAATTATACTTTTCTCTTTCCTTTTCCCTTTCCTTCCTCTCCAGTATTTTACTTATGAGCACTATTTGCCTAAAGCAGTTCTCCCCCTTTAGAGACCTCCCCCCTTTCTTATACCTTTCCCCTCCTATTTGTCTTTTTCTTTCTATTTAGCCTACCTGTTCCTTTTTCACCTTTCCTCTCCAACTTTTCCATAAGATGAAAGATGTTTCTCGGTGAAACTAAATATATCTAATATTCTTTCTTTGGGCCAAATCTTATGAGAGTAAGATTCACACAATATTCATCACCCTCCCTCCTTTCCCTCAATTATAATATGTTTTCTTTGCCTCTTCCTGAGATGTAATTTTCCTCATTTTATCTCCACTTCCCCCTTTTTTTCTGTTACAATCCCCCTTCTATCTCTAATTTCTTTTTTTATTATCAGTAAAATCAGATAAACAGAACTGGAAAACAAATCTATGAAAAATGAGTGAATTAATTAAAAGGTATTTGTCAAATGTTTGTCAAGCACTGTGCTAAGTGGTGGGAATACAAATATAAATACAAAACAAATTTCTATTCTCAAGAAACTCTAATAGAGGTACTTATTATACTCTAGTACAAGTAGGTAGATGTGGTGGCCAGGGCAATTTGGAAAATTCAAGGGATTGTAGGTGGAGTCTTAGGGGAAGAAATTGGAAAAGCAACAAAGAATGACCATCAACAGCAAAGCAGCAAGTGGGTCAATAAAGATGAATTGGAAATTCATCAACTGTGAAATGGCTGAACAAATTGTGGGATATGATTGTGATTGAGTGCAATTGTATTATAAAAAAATGACAAGGGTGATGATTTCAACCAAACATGGTTGAAACCTATACAAAGTGATGCAAAGTGAAGTGAACAGAACCAGAAGATAATTTTATCCAATAACAACAATATTATATTGATGAACCACTGTGAAACTTAGTCAATCTATAATTACAATGGTCAAAGCCACTTCTAGAGAGGGGCCTCTCTAAAGAGAAAACTTATGAGTCCCTAGTTCAAATTGAAATATAACTTTCTCATTTGTTGTATTTTTCTTGTTTTGTTTTGATATGACTAATACGGAAATATGTTTTGAATGATAAATATAAATCATATCATATATTTCTTATCATTGGGTAGAGAAGGAGTGAGAGAAATGGAAAAAAACTTGGGACTCAAAATTTTAAAAAGACTTATGGTAGCTTCTTTTAAAGGAATACACGTATTTCTCAGTGTCACTGAAAGAATCACAAAAAATAAAATTTTAGAATAAATCTAAAAAGGCATAAATATTAAACACATTCTTTCAAGCTATACAAATAAAATATTAATTATATTAGCAAACACAAGGAAAAGGTGCAGACTTAAACAAAGGCTTATTAATAATAGTATTAAAATGTTTGGTTAAAGAATAAATAATAGCTAGGAAGAAGAAGAGGAGGAGGAGGGGCAGAAGGAGAAAAGACAGATTCAGAACCTCAGCTATTTTCTTTTTTTTTTTTTCCATATTGGGGAAGGAGAACAAAAAAGGGAAATTGGATCAGTGAGTTTATTGTGTTGAAAACTAGTGGTGTGAAAACTCACTCTACTTACACGAATTAATAACTCATTTGTCACATTCTTAGAGCACTGATTTGAGCCCTTGGAAAGCTAAGTTTCCCATGGTCATGTGGCTGGCATTTGTTAGGTAGTACTTGCATCCAGACTTTTTCATATTCATAATCCAGACACTTGTACACCTCTATACTTCTCCACTCTCTTAATGTATTTTTCCAAATTGAATTAAAACTCACATTTAACAATTACCTTTCATGGAAACATTTACTATGAAATTAGAAATATTAGTAAATGAGTATCGATTTTTCAATCAGAATGGAAAATGTAGCTTGTGGAGGAGAAACATAAACTGGATTTTGGGGGAAAATAAGAAAATGGTGGAGAATGGTCTTTTCTTCTCTTATCTCTGACACATGTAAACTGTGTCATCACAACTCTACTTTTTGATAAGCTCAATGTCTTATCATAACATTCAAGACATACACTGATTGATCTCTCAGGAAGACATACTTTCTCTCCTTTTCTCTCTGGATGCCCTTCCATATGCTTTCTCCCCTATACTCCCACTTTTCTTTTGACATTAAAATGAATGTATCTGAAGAATGAGCTTTGAAAATATCTCTTTTTAATTACTTGTTTTTTGGGGGATGAGAAAGTGGCCAGATATACTTTTGCAGGGTAAAAATATCATACCAGGCTTCTGGATGTCTCCTATCACAGTAAGTGTTTGACAAAGAAAAATGGGGCTTGAATTCAGTATTTAAAACCACCATAGTTCCTGATGCTCTGTTGCAGATTACAGAATGCTTAAGGCAACATTAAGGCACTTGAGAGACAATTATGGGTTTCTACATGAGTTTTATAAGCAATTCTTAGCATTCCCCCAAAGTCTGTGTGAATATAAGAATATGCATATAGATGTGTGTTGGCATATAAATATATTTCATATGGGTAGATATGAAGAAATAGAAACAAATCTTTAGAAACGAACATATTTTGTCTCAAAGCCAAATTGAGTGGGGGCATTCCTTCTATATTCTATAGCCTGAATGCTCCACTGACTTGGAAAGTAGCACATTATATTCATTCCCTGACATCAACGTGTATGTACAATTCAGTTTTAGGTAACTTAGGAATAAGAACATTTGACAACTAGTTTAATTGATTAGACAGTATATTAATGTGGTTTTAGCTGCTAATTACCTTTCAGTTTAGAAGCTCCTTGTATGCTCTGGTGTTTTTTCTCTGAGATCTAAAGATCAACTCACAAGCTCTTTTCAAAAGAGTAATAGCAAATAAACAGACTCAGCTGAAGAGGGAAAAAGTAAGCATATGCATATTAAACATATGCAAAATAATGGATAGTTCTGTGGAATGGCCTAAACCAGGAGTTTACTTTGAGATCTGTGAATTTTGCTTCAAGAATTTTTTTAAACTGTATTATAATGTAATTATTTTCCTTTTTGATTCTATGTATTTAAATTATGTCTTTAAAAACAGTATTCTGAGAAAGGATCCATAGATTTCACCAGATTGAGAAAAGAGTATATGGCATAAAAAAAGTTAAGATCCTTAATTTAAACTATTTATTACAATTCTGTTTCCTAATTCCTTCAAAATTCAGCTCTAATGCCACACCCCATAGGATGTCTTTATAGATCTCTCCACACCTGCTAGTGCTTTTCACCAAAAATAAATAAAAAGATCTTGCATTTATTTTGTCAATAATATATTCATGATTTATGTGTACACACATTCTCTTGCACAAAAGAATATAAATTTCTTTAAGCTTTAAACTGTTTCCTTTTTGTCTTTACATCTCTAGTGCCTAGCAATGTGCCTGGCACATCTTAGGTCCTTAATAAATGTTTAATGATTGATTAAGTTCAATTCACATCAAAAAACTTTTATTAAGAAGTCCTCTTGTGAAAAATAAGTTAATAGGCAGTATGGGTACAAAGACAAAAATTTCAAATAGTCCAAGCTCTTGAGAAGCTTGTACTGCACTGAGGGATAGCATGTAAGCTGATAAGTAAATACAAAGCAATCTGAAAAGGGCAAGAAGTTAACAACTAGGAAGATAAAAAAAGAGGGGACTCAAGAAAAATAGTAATATAGATGATTCTCCTCTGTGATGTTATCCTTTTCTCCTTTCTGCATTTCTTCCTCACATCCCTGACTATTAGATCCTGTAAATCTGGATTAACTCTCTGGAGGGCCTCAGGATCAGTCAGTGTTCAGATCAGTCAAAGTCTTTGATCTTTAGGGGAGAAGTGAAGAAGGCAGGAAAGCTGCCACACGGCTAGCCAAAGATGTATCCTGGATCCTGGAGTCTAGAGTCTCTAGTCTCTCTTCTCCTCATCCTGCAACTAAGTGACCCTGACCTCTCCCTCAGCCCTCCAATCCTTGCCTATAATTACCTCACTACCACACATTTAGTAAGCACCAATGGTGAGGAGAGCCATCACATTACATATCATTTAAGTATGTGGTTATAGAACCATTTTCTCAAGTTGAATAGGTAATTAGCCTTAAGTGTTCTCCTGTCTGATTCAAGTACACCTTTTCAGAGTTTCAGCCTTCTACAAGATACCACACTGATATTTACACTGCTCTTCCCTAGAAATGTTTTCTAAGCTCCACAATTCTCTATCCATTGTCCTGCCTTGATTCCTCTACCTGCTGAACTATTTGCTGTTTTATTTTCTCAGTGATATGATCTGATCTGAGCTATTTGAGGTAAAATTAATTAATCGATCACAAATTACACTATTCCTCTCATCAGATCTACAAGTGGAAAAGGATGCCTCAAGTAGAACCTACCAAGAAATGATTTTTGTTCATAGAAATTCAGTCAATTTAAACAGATAATGGGGAAAGGGTATAGACAGGAACTTTGCTTATCTTTACCCTCATGGCATAAATACAACACAAAAGTGGTCACTTTCATTTATTTATTTATTTGTTTGTTTGTTTGTTTATTTATGTGTTTATTTATTTATTTATTTATTTATTTATGTATTACCAATGTGACCCTGATCATTTTTTTTTTCTTGATCCTTCTTCACATAAAAACTCTAAATCTTTATGGTGAATATATATTCATCCACTTTGCTCTCCCATATTTGTATAGCTGAGCCAAAATATGATATGGCATTTTGCTATATGTAACTTTTCTCCACTTTTCTCTACCCCACAGTGTCATGATTAGCTAAATAAATTGTCAATGGGTTACAGTCAAGAAGATGAATTACGGGCAGAAACGCAGCTGAATTTTCTCAACATTCCCTCAAAAATTTTTTAAATGATGTTTTAAGTCAAATTGTGGAATTATGGTGTCACCAAAAGCTTAGGATGAGACATTTTTCTGGCTTAGAAAAAAACTTAGGAGGTTGGAAAAAGACATCTTTAATACTAGGGTAGAAATCTATCCAAAATGCAGTGGAGGGCAGTAATGGTGGCTACAGCAACAGTACCTTTAAGGATTCTCAGACCAGATATGGTAAGTACATTTGACAAGTGATCAGGAAGACATTACAGGGGATGCTTTGCTGATACTGGGTATAGCTGGTGCTGACTGACAACTGTATTGTATAAGAATGTAGTTCTAGGTCATGGTTGAATAAGTAGTTCTGGGTCATAATATCAGAGAGGAGAAGATTCTGATCTCAGTTCCAAGGCAAAGAGGGATACTAGTGTTAGTGATTCCAGGGGACCAGGAACCTTCCCAGGTTAAAGACCAGATTGCAGACCAGGAGAGCAGTGCTCATAATTCTTTGATGTTCATACCACTTTGGAAGAATCAAGAATTTGCAGATTCTAAAATCTAGCTCTAGAAATAGCACCAAGAAAAAGCCTGAAAATTGGGACAGTGCCACCTCAGCTACAGATGAGCAAATTGGAACTTTAATATAAAGTTCAAAATCAAAAAATAGGCTGGATTCCAATGATCTTGTGAGGAAGAGAGCCATCTACATCCAGAGAGAGGACTGTGGGAACTGAGTGTGATTCACAACATAGTATATTTACTCTTTTTGTTATTGTTTGCTTGCATTTTACTTTATTTCTCATTTTTTTCCTGTTGGATTTGATTTTTCTTGTGCAACAAGATAATTGTATAACTGTGTATACATATATTGGATTTAACATATATTTTAACATATTTAACATGTTTTTGACAACATGCCATCTAGGGAAGGGGGGTGGGGGAAAAGAGGGGAATATTGGAAGACAAGGTTTTGCAAAGGTTAATGATGAAAAATTATGCTTATGTTTTGAAAATAAAAGCTTTAATAAAAAAGAAACTTTAAAAAAACTTTAATAAATTAAAAAAAATTAGGCTGGAAAATGAACAAACAACAATAACAAAAAAGAACTTGACCATAAAAAGCTACAGCTATAAAGTCTCAAAGGAAAATGCTAATTGGACCCCAAGATCAAGAACTCTGGGAAGAATTAAAGAAAGAAATAAGAGCAGTAGAGTTCCCCTATAATAATATATATACATATATATATTATATCCATATATATATGACATAATAATATATATATATTATATATAACATATATAATAATAAGGATACAGGAAAATTGTGAAAAGATAATTAAAAACTTAGTAAAAGAAACACAAAAAAGTTTAAGAAAATAATACCTTGAAAATATAATTGGCTTAATGATAAAAGAGGTACAACAATTCCTTGACAAGATCAATTCTTTATAAGTTAGAATTGGGCAAGACAAAGCTAATGACTTCATGAGATACAAAGAAACAATAAAGCAAAATCAAAAGAGTGAAAAGTAGAAGAAAATGGGGAGTATCTCATTGGAAAAACAACTGGACTAGAAAATAGATTGAGAAGTGGGCAATGCAAAAATTGTTAAACTACTTAAAAAGCAAGATCTTGGTAGATGGGCTAAACTAGGTTGAAAGTACGTAACAGTCTTAAACCCATCAGTAAGATAGGTGGATGTCTATCCCAAGCATGTAAAGACTTTGCTTAGTGGAGATAAATGAAAACAATGTGTTTCAGTGGCTATGAAGGTAAGCTGAAGTAAGTGTTGTGGAGTTCTTAGAGCTTGGCCAGTCAAAGAAGACACTAAGGTGATCTACCATGTCCTGGCCATCTCCAGTTGTTTTGACTTTTGTATTGCCACTGAATTTTGATGACTAGAAGAAAGAGTGAGGCTCACAACTTCATGAAACTGTGCTTCACTTAAATCCAATTCATGTGCAAGTCAAGACACCATTCTGTGATGTCATTGGTCCCCTCCAAAAACAAAGGATGCACAACAGCTGCAACATGTAATTTCTAAGAACTTTATCATCATTGGATCTGTTTAAAGGAGTTTACATAGAAAAGGGGCATTGTTGTGAATAAATTATGTTGGAATGAGCTCCAAAGAAAAGAAAGGATAAGAAAAAAGGGATGGACTGGGAGAAGGAGGAAGGAGACTGAATAGACAAGTTTTTCTCATGTAAAAGAGGTGTCCAAGAAAGAGCTTTTATAATGGAGGAGAAAATGGAGAAGGAGGAGTGGCAGGTAATACTTGAACCTCATTGGAATTGGAATTGGAATATGGAACACACACACACACACACACACACACACACACACACAATTGTTTACTGTCCAAAAGTTGTTTATTTATTCAATAGGGAAGTAGGAGGGGGAAAAGGATCATAGAAAAAAGGGAAGAATGGATTAAGGCAGCATTTTCAAGAGAGGATAAAGAGAAGAAATAGAAGAAAATGAAATAGTGATCATAACTGTGAATATTAATGAAATGAGCTCACCCATTAAAGTGGAAGTAGATACACAGAATGCATTAGAAACCAAAATCTCAGAATATATTGTTTATGAGAGACACGTTTAAAACAGAAAGAACAACACAGTTAAAATAAGGGATTGGAACAGAATCTATTATACTTCAGCTGAAGTAAAAAATGCAGGGGTAGCAATTATGATCTTAGACAAAACAAAAGCAAAAATAGACCCAATTAAAAGAGATAATGAGGGGCACTACATTTTGATAAAAAGGTATCATCTATAATTAAGTAATATAAAAACATTTTTACAATAAGATTCTTCGATAAAGACCATTTGTCAAATAAGTGCTAAGTGTAGAACTGAGTAAGATTTATAAAAATAAGAATCAGTATTTAATTGATAAATGGTCAAAGGATATAAACAGGTAGTTTTCAGAAGAAAAATATAGTTATATGAAAAATGCTCTAAATCACTATTAATAGAGAAATATAAATCAAAACAATTCTGAGGTACACCTTGCATCTATCAAAAGCAACAAATTCAGTAGGCCATGAGGGGAAATGGGTAGAACTAATTGGTAGAACAATGAATTGATTCACATTCTGGAGAAAACTTTGGACTTATGTCAAAAGTATATAAAATTGTGCATGTCCTCTGATCTAGCCATACCACTGCTAGATATGCATACCAAAGAGATCAAAGAATAGAGGAAAAATACATAAAAATATTTATACTAGCTTTTTGTGGTGGCAAGGACTGGAAATTGAGGGGATGTTCATCAGTTGGGAAAAGTTGAACAAGCTGTGGAATATGATTGTGGTGTTGGAAGCTGCAATCTCTAAGCTGATTGGCAAAGCCCAGCACCAAGATCAAATGTGCATAGCACTCATGTAGAAACAACATTTCCTTCTATGATTCTCATTAATGGACTACTATTTCCTATATTATTTATAATTGGCTTGATTACAGCACTAAACATTATCTAAAAACATCTGGTGACAAGGGGAATTTGGGCAAGTTAACTAGAAATGATTCCACATGTATATTCTGTCCTAATAAAACTAATCTCTCACTGAGACAAATGGTAAAGGAGAGAACAATATGGAAAGCATTGTCATTATGGGAGAGAATCCAGAGATCTAGGAAATAATGGTGTTTACCTATTTAGACTCAGAAAAGATCAGTATGTCTAGGAACCAAAAGATGGTTAAAGTATAACTAGGAATTGCCCTAAATGCCTACGTACAGGGTTCCAAGTCAGGGAAATAGAGGAATCAAACAATCTATAGGATTGACAAAGAAAACATAAGTAAACTAACAAAATTCACTGACATTTAACCTTGTATAATATTTACCTTTCATATTAGCTTTGTGTAATGTAATCAATAATTAACATTTTACCATAAAAAACTTACTCAAACATTAAATGTCATATATAGTAACACATAAAGGTCAATAAGTCAGATACATGTCTGAAGACTACGTTGACCTAAAGAAATGTATATGATCATGATATAGTATAAAATAAAGCCTGAAGGAGCCTGAGAGAAGTGGGAGCCTCACTTCCATCAGTTCCTCACTCAAACTACCCCACTACTACTGTCTTCCTTTGACACCAATCCTGCTCAGCTCCCTGAACCCCCTTGCAGAAGCTGGACCCCTGCAGTGGTAGAATACTATTATTCTATATATGAAAGTAGAAAGGTTTCAGGAGAAAACCATGACAAGAACTAGAGGAAATGGTGCAAAGTGAAGTGGGAAGAATGTGGAGGTCATTTTGCATATTAATAGCAATGTTGTAATAGTGATTAATTGTGAGAGACCTAGCTATTCTGATCAATAAATCTGATCCAAGACAATCCAAAAAATTCATGATGGAAAAAAATGCTGTCCCCCTTCAGAGAGTGAACTAATGAAGTCTGAGTGCAAGCTGAAGTATAATTTTCTCACTTTATTTTTTGAAACATGGATAACATAAAATATATTTCACATGATTTCATATGTATAATTGATATCATATTACTTCCTTTCTCTATGGGTGTAGATGTGGGTGAGGAGAGAAAGACTTTGGGTCTCAAAATTTTAAAAGATAATAATTTTTCATTTCCAATTGAATAATTTTAATAATAATTTTCATTATTTTAATAACATTTAAAATTTTTCTCTTCAGCTTTTGGCAGCTTATTTTAGACAAGAAATTATTAATTTAATTACAATTATTCTGAGCTTCCCGTTTGGGAAATTTCTACCACATAGAAAGAAGTTGTATTTTTTGCTGATAGCCATATCTCTAGTTCACCCCTGGTCTTGTTGTTGTTTAGGCGGATTTCAATAGGCAAATTACATAGGTAATGAAAAAGCAGGTAATACAGTGTCTGTAGAAAAAAGACAGTGGGAGAAGAAATTGGAGAAAGAGACAACCATTTTTTATAGAATTCCCTCAAGTTTAGGTCCTCTGCCCAAAGATACCTCAGAGCAATAACCTTCCTTAATATCTTTCTTCTCTTCTAGGTTGAATCTTACCTTTGCACATGAGAGATATGTTAAAATGCCATACTAGCTTTATCTACTTGAATCCAGAAAGAATCTCTTTATGATTCTGAGTTATATCTTTCCTTAGGACATCAACAAGTCTCTCATCGATATTCCTGATTGATTCCAGATGACTCTGTTCAGATTTGGTTCTGCTTGACTGAAGATTTCTTACTTTACAGAGGTAAAAGTAAAAAAAAAATCACATTTAAAAGTGACTTCAATAATGGAGCAATAGATAGGATGACTATTTCAGAGCTACATTGAGCGATATTTTCAGCTTGGACAAAAACAAATGGGAAAAAAGGTTAGCAGTAGCATGGACATTTTGACTTCAGGTATAGTTGTGCTGGAAGAAGGGACAGTCTAACTTCCATTGTGAAAGCTGGGATTGATAGCAGACTGTGCAAGAGAGACAATGTTGTAAAGGGATACTGAGACACAGAGGAGGTTATATTGCATAGTAGCAAAGGTCAACCGTGAAACTTGAAGCATTGGGATGGTGATCACTACATGTAGTGTGCCCTTAAAATATCCTGGGTCAAAGGCAAATTTACCCTATACTAGTTGAAATTATGAATCTGTCTTCTCAATCCTCATTCTGTTACTTAGCTCATTGACCCACATTGCCCTCCCAGAAACCAAAGAGAATTCAAATGACACTTTAACATATCAGCCAACATAAATTTTAAACATTTTGCCTGAATTTTCCATATGCAGCCATGGATGGTAGAAAGTTTTCAAATTAAGTGTCACTGCTCAAAGTCAAAAATTAATTAATTAGTCAGTGGCCAGACATGTACAATGCTTAGAATGCTTATCAGTTTAACATGAACATTTTCCTAATTAGAAAAAAGTCAAAGCCTAACCACACAGATCAAAGAGTCCATCTGGCTTACCCTCAGAACTTTTTCCACATTGATATTGGAATTCTAATTACTTTATAATTCTAATATATTTCCATTGGTGGGTTCTCATTTTATTAATTGTCTGTGAACAATCAATTTGCCAGAAGACACTAAATATAAAGGACATTAGTTCTATAGGGAATTATATGGTGTATGAATCAACAAACAGTAACTATTTTTTTCCTTTTTCAAAAAATTAGACTGGTCCCTAAGGATCAATGGGGACTGAAGAAGTTAGCTTGTTCTTTCCCTGCTTCTATGCAGAATAGTTTCAAAAACATTTTAGACTGAAATATTGTCTATATTATACAGAAAATTTTCTAAGCATAGAAATAATGTAGCAGCATTAGTAAATGTTTAGTTAAGATTTTATCATGATTAAATTAACTCTGAGCTATTATATGTTTTAAAATCTATACCTGTGAATGAGGAAATCAAACTATCCCTCTTTGCAGATGACATGATGGTATACTTAGAGAACCCCAAAGACTCTGCTAAAAAGCTATTAGAAATAATTCAGAACGTTAGCAAAGTTGCAGGATACAAAATAAATCCACATAAATCCTTAGCATTTTTATACATTTCCAACACAATCCAACAGCAAGAGATACAAAGAGAAATTCCATTCAAAATAATGGTCGATGGTATAAAATATTTGGGAATATATCTACCAAAGGAAAGTCAGGAATTATATGAGCAAAATTACAAAACACTAGCCACAAAAATAAAGTCAGATTTAAATAATTGGAAAGACATTGAGTGCTCTTGGATAGGCCGAGCTAATATAATTAAGATGACAATACTCCCTAAACGAATCTATCTATTTAGTGCTATACCAATCAGACTCCCAAGAAACTATTTTAATGACCTAGAAAAAATACGGAAGAACAAAAGGTCGAGAATTTCAAGGGAAGTAATGAAAAAAAAATCAAATGAAGGTGGTCTAGCTGTACCTGATCTAGAACTATATTATAAAGCAGCAGTCACCAAAACCATTTGGTACTGGCTAAGAAATAGACTAGTTGATCAGTGGAATAGGTTAGATTCACAGGGCAAGATAGTGAATAAAAATAGCAATCTAGTGTTTGACAAACCCAAAGTTCCCAACTTCTGGGATAAGAATTCATTATCTGACAAAAACTGCTGGGAAAATTGGAAATTAGTATGGCAGAAATTAGGCATGGACCCACATTTAACACCACATACTAAGATAAGATCAAAATGGGTCCAAGATTTAGGCATAAAAAATGAGATCATAAATAAATTGGAGGAACATAGGATATTTTGCCTCTCAGACTTGTGAAGAAGGAAGGAATCTGTGTCCAAAGGAGAACTAGAGATCATTATTGATCACAAAATAGCAAATTTTGATTACAACAAATTAAAAAGCTTTTGCACAAACAAAACTAATGCAAACAAGATTAGAAGGGAAGTAACAAATTGGGAAAACATTTTTACAGTTAAAGGTTCTGATAAAGGTCTCATTTCCAAAATATATAGAGAACTGACCCTAATTTATAAGAAATCAAACCATTTTCTAATTGATAAATTGTCAAAGGACATGAACAGACAATTTTCAGACGATGAAATTGAAACTATTTCCACTCATATGAAAGAGTGTTCCAAATCATTATTGATCAGAGAAATGCAAATTAAGACAACTCTGAGATACCACTACACACCTGTCAGATTAGCTAAGATGACAGGGACAAATAATGATGAATGTTGGAGGGGATGTGGGAAAACTGGGACACTGATGCATTGTTGGTGGAGTTGTGAAAGAATCCAACCATTCTGGAGAGCAATCTGGAATTATGCCCAAAAAGTTATCAAACTCTGCATACCCTTTGATCCAGCAGTGCTACTACTGGGCTTATATCCCAAGGAAATACTAAAGAAGGGAAAGGGACCTGTATGTGCCAAAATGTTTGTGGCAGCCCTTTTTTATAGTGGCTAGAAACTGGAAAATGAATGGATGTCCATCAATTGGAGAATGGTTGGGTAAATTATGGTATATGAATGTTATGGAATATTATTGTTCTGTAAGAAATGATTAACAGGATGATTTCAGAGAGGCTTGGAGAGATTTACATCAACTGATGCTGAGTGAAACGAGCAGAACTAGGAGATCATTATATACTTCAACAATGATACTGTATGAGGATGTATTCTGATGGAAGTGGATATCTTCAACATAGAGAAGAGCTAATCCAATTCCAATTGATCAATGATGGACAGAATCAGCCATACCCAGAAAAGGAACACTGGGAAATGAGTGTAAACTTAGCATTTTTTTTGTTTTTCTCCCCAGGTTATTTTTACCTTCTGAATCTAATTCTTCCTTTGCAACAACAACAATAACAAAAAAATTCGGTTCTGCATGTATATATTGTACCTAGGATATACTATAACATATTTAATATGTATGGGAATGCCTGCCATCTAGGGGAGGGGGTGGAGGGAAGGAGGGGAAAAATTCGGAACAGAAGGGAGTACAAGGGATAATGTTGTAAAAAAAATGTTATAATTATAAAATTAATAAAAAACAATCTATACCTGTGATTTTCTACCTATGATAGAATTGATCTCTGTAGGACCTCAGAATTATCATAAAGGATCCTCAGCAAGGCACCTCAGATTCAAGGCATATTATATATCAGCATTTACTCAAATCCATGGTACATGAACTTCCACTGGTATCTCTTTTTTGGTAAAGTTTTATAATTGTATTTTATTTTTATACCACTTATTTCCTTCTTATAAGTTTTTCCTTTTTAGTATGAACTTAATGACTATAAATGGTTTGCATATGAAATAATGAAATTTTGATATATTAACCAAATATATATTAAACTCAACATGTTACATGGATGAACTTGCCCTATATTTATTCTTTGTGAACAACTTTTGCATTCTTCTGTAATAAATGCTTTATTAATATTCTTTTCTTTTATATTTTCTTTGAATCTCTGCCACTATTTGATAACCAAACCACTATTCCTCAGAGAGGTCTTCAATTGTAACAAAGTATAAATATGGTAAAGAAAAATAGAATGTTTGAAAATACATCTCAAAATGCCCTCGTTGATCACTTCTCTGCCAAAAAGTGGATGGCAGGCTTCAACACAAGTCTTCTGAAGTGAAGATTCAATCAATGGAATTATTTCATTGATGAGAATTCTATGATCTTTCCTTTACATTGTTATGGTTATCACAAAAATTACTCTTGTCTGCTCATTTCATTCATTTCTTATAAATTTACTCAGTTTTTTCTGATACAGCATTAGCTATAAGATAAATAAAATAAACCTACCCAAATCATTAATATTTCTTTATGTGACCAACAAAGCCTAGCAGCAAGACATAGAAAGATAAATTCTATTTAATTTTTTATTACAGCTTTTTATTTTCAAACATATGCATGAATAATTTTTCAACATCGAACCTTGGCAAAATCTAGTATTCCAAAATTTTTCCTCCCTTCCCTTACTCCCCTGCCATAGATGGCAAATAATCCAATATATATTAAACACGTTTATATGTGTGTGTGTGTGTTAAATCCAATATATGCATACATATTTATACAATTATCATGCTGCACAAGAAAAATCAGATCAAAAAGGAAAAAATGAAAAAGAAAACAAAATGTAAGAAAACAACAAAAAGAGTGAAAATGCTATGTTGTGATCCACACTCAGTTCCCACAGTTCCCACTGTAGATAGCGTTCTTCATCACAAGAACATTGGAACTAGACTCAATCATCCATCAGAATTTATCTTTATATAATCTTCTTGTTACTATGTACAATTACCTCCTGGTTCTGCTCATTCATTTATCATCAGTTCATATAAGTCTCTCCAGACCGCTCTGAAATCATCCTCCTGATCGTTTCTTATAGAGCAATAATATACCATAACATTCATATACCATAATTTATTCAGGCATTCTCTAATTGATGGCTATCAATTCAGTATATAAGATCTTTTTGGGATATATGCTCAGTAGAAACACTGCTGGCTCAAAGAGTATGTACAATTTGATAGCTTTTTGAGCATAGTTCCAGATTGGTCTCCAGAATGGTTGGATCAATTCACAGTTCTACTAATGATGTATCAGTGTCCCAGTTTTCCCACATCCACTCCAACAATCGTCATTATCTTTTCTTGTCATCTTAGCCAATATGAGAAATGCGTAGTGGTATCTCAGAGTTGCCTTAAATTTGCATTTTTCTGATCAATTGTGATTTGAACACCTTATATGATTAGATATGGTTTTAATTTCTTCATCTGAAAATAAAAACACTTAATATAATAAAAATTATCTATTTGGAATTCAATTATGAGTTCCAGTTCTTCTTTGGGGTCCATGAACTAGACATAAAGAGGGACATTGAACTAGACATAAAGAGGGACATTAAATCTATTCTTTCAAAGAGATAAATTGAAGCCCATTAAGTAAAACTGAATCATATTATTATGTCATCATATATACATATATATCTTATATATAGAGAGATACACATAAATATACACACATACTCTTTGTATTTATTGTTTTTACTTATTAATTTATATATTGAAACTGAAACTTAGAGAGTGACTTGCTTAAGGTCATGCAGGTAGAAAATAAAAATTTAATATTTGAGCCCAAATTATATGGTTCCAAATCCACTATTCTTTCTACTGTACTATATTTATATTAAACTATATTTACAAGATTTCCTCTAACTACAAGATTCTTTGAATCCTTTACTAGATGAAGTGAACTTGAGAACAAAACCTTTATTCAACTGTGCACTGTCAGCATTTGTTGAACAATGACTTCCATACTATGTAACTCTAATTTCTGTTCATAGGCTTCATCTGAAGAATTTTCAGGACAATTTTATGGTGCATTAGATATTATGACAATTGACCAGCACATGGTCAGTGGAGCTCAATACCAAGCCACTGACTTGAATTGCAGATTATTTTTACTCTTTTTAGGATTGTATTCATATCTACCTCATCTTGAACTTCTCTTCTGAACCATTACTCCCTGAGCCATATCACCATGTCACAATTCTCTCAGTAGCTAATTCCTTCCCCTCAACCCTTGGAAAGTTAAGGGTAGATTCTCTGGAAAGCATATCAACATTTTCTTTAATTGTACTCATGAGTTCAACTATATTTGGTATCAAAACATGTTCTTAAGTTACACTGAAATGAAATTGTTTTAGATGCAAGAATACTTTGTCACAATTTTGATAACTTAAAGGAAGTACCTTGAAAACAAGTACTCTTCAGCTTTTGTCCATCTCCAGAATCTAATATATTCCTTAGTATTTAGTAGGTACTTAATAAATACTTATTGTTTGATTGATTGGGGTCACCTCTTTTGCCCTTTATATTATTTCAGTGACTGCTGAAATCAGAAGTGATATAATTATCCTGGCTTGTTTAATGCCTATTTAATGCCCAATAGAATTATATCCTAAGTTGTTTTTTTCCCTTTTATCTAAAATTCTTTGTCATGGAGATTATTGACTCAAACTTGTGTTTTTGTACTAATAAGTAAAGAAATTCAGTTGTTTTGAGGCTCATTAGTTTAAAACATTAGTATTGGGTTTTTAATTTGGCTGAGCAAATTGAAAATGAACTAAATATTCTCAGACACATGGATGCTCTCAGGCAACCACTACTCTTCTTATGTAATAAATTATATTGATTTTCTTTAAAGCATGGATTGGGACAGAAGTATTTTTAAAGAGTTACCTAGCTTCAGGAAACATTTAACAATGTCTGGCTAAAAGGAATTATTTTAGGATTAGGTAAGATTGGGGGGAAGATGCCTGACAGCAGCAGGTCAGTATCTGACAAGTAAAGAAGGAAGTGTGTTGTAAGTAACTCAGTACACATTATAGAGTGGACCCTATGGCATTTATAATAATAACCAGCCATCTCTAGCATGCCATACCTCCTAACCTTTTGGAAAATTGCATTGACCTCCATTCTAGTAAAGGACATTCATATATAGAAGTATTAGGCAATACATGTAGCCATGATGCTAGAAAACATGCTATCATTGATAGGTTGCCTTGTGCAAGAACTCAGGAGCCCCAAGGATACTTGACTCATTGTCATTCTGGGGTGGGGGTGGGGTGAAGGCTTTTTCAAATCTTATGTCTTGCAAGAAAAGACTAATAGTGTAATCCCTTCCAGATCCTATACTTGATGATTCTACTTGTAAAATGATTCTTTAGGTTCATAACTTATTGATGCTAATGAGTTTCTTGGACTGTATACAAAATGATGAAGGAGTTAACAGATAAAAATATAGTAAAGTAGTGGGAAACTCTGGCTAGATGTTTCAGGCTAACCTTTATGGGTACCCCACCACATTAGGGCCACAATGATCTACTTTATTAACTCTGCAGATCTAGACTTGGGGGGGGGGGGGCGTTGATAAGGAGAGAATCATCTTACACTATCCAAACTAGTTCACATCAGGTTTGTAAACCAACATGCAAATTTATTCATTTTAATAAGATATCCTCATTAAAGACATCCTCATTAAAAACTATCACATTCAAGGGGTGGGAACATATCTTGTCAACCTCTGGGAAGTCTACTCACTAATGAGAAGATTGATTGATAAGCATAAAATTCCAGAGTTGAAGAACTTTCATAAATAACAAGGAGGCTGTTGTAGATGTTTCTAAAGAGATGAATGTGTGAAAGCCAAGAAAAGTAGTTTGGAGCCAGGTGGTGGACTTTAACTTTAACATGGGGAATTTGCATTTTATGTTACAGGTACTAAAAAACAATCAACTTTTTTTTTCTTTTTTTGGCAAGAGAGTGACATGGTCAGTCTCATCACAACTGGTGGTTGTGGTCTTCTCCACAACAGGGATATACTTGTCACCTAATATTCCTGTCTATTGGTCAGGCCATTTCCTGAGATGGTGCAAGGGTAAAATTTCTGAAGGAGTGAGGTCAGAGACAAGAATGATTGCATATTCTGCTTCCTATACAGAGAAATAAGTTAGATCCTTCATAGACTTCTGGGATTTTGAGTTTTTGTTCATCTTTCAAGGAGAAAAATTATCATGTGATTTGGGGACAGGATGAAGCCAAAATGTGGAATATTTCCTTCCCTTGGAAGAGAAGCAAAAACTCAAAATCCCAGAAATCTTTGCAAGTCCAAGCTACTCCTCCCATCTATGCAAGATATGTATCTGTCTCTCACTTTCTCTCTCTGTCTTCCTCAGCCCCTCTCACTCTCTGTCCCCCTCTGTTTCTGTTTCTGTCTGTCTCTCTGTCTCGCTCACCTTCTTCTTCCCCTCCCTTTCTAATTGGAATTTAAAAAAAAATCAAACAATTGATAACTATAAGAGACATTGAAAATTAATATCCAAAAGTTTTTCCTAAGCAATTTTTTAAACTAACCCAGATATTTACTGAGAAAGCCAGGTCCAGAAATCATGACTTTGCTACCTCTCTGATCAAAATGATATATTCTTATTCTCGAGCTCAACTTTATCCAGACACTTTCCATTAAAATACCATGTTGTTTCAATTCAATAGGCTTTCTAGATTCTCAGGTTTATAGATTCTTTCCCACTGATTACATTTCTAGTTGACTGCTTTTAGAGAATACCTTGGAAAATAACTTAATCATGTTAATAAGCTACTTTCAAATCACACTGCAAACAAGATTATTTCTGAAAAGTAATGATGTAGACATCTTATCCCTGAAAGGCAAGATATTGAAAGTCTGTACTGGTAGACTACAACATTTAACTAGCTACTTGACACTGGGAATTTCATTTTTTTTCCTTTGTAAATGGTGACAGTAATAATCATATTATATACCTCACAGGTGTGTTGTGAGTAAAATTACTTCATAAACCTGAAAGCATTATATGAATAGAAGCTTCTAGATATGTATTTTAGGTAGTTAAATAAATTTTGATCACAAAGTGTCTTAGATCTGGAGATTTGTCTTCTTCCTAATTTCCCTTTTTCTCTTGATAATTTTTTATTTTAAAGCTTGGGATAGAGTTTTGGGAATGTGACAATATGGCTGTTGAGAAAACAAATGCAAGATTAAGGATGAAAAAGGAGAAGAAAAATTTGAGATTATTTGAGATAGTACATTTGTAGACCAACCATTTTTCAAAGACTCAGAAAGTAAAAGTGGTAGAATTCAAATAATCCCTTTTTTCCCCACTCCCCCATCTTTAGAACTGGACATATACCTAGAAATCTAACCCTTGAATTTCTCAGTATATTATATATAAGCAATTAATACATGATTTTTCATTGATTCCCTAGAAGTTTTCATTTAATAACCAATGTGTCATGACTGTGCTCTTGCACTACATCCTTTAAATACTTATTGAAATGCTTGGTTCTTCTTCTAGCTGGTGGTAGAGCGTACCTAGAGCAGTGGCTGTGTGAGTGGATATAAGCAGAGGATCATCCCTTAGCCTTTTTTGTGATTGAAGCAAAATTCATTTTACTAGAAATGTTTGGCTACAGAATCAGTACAGTATATTGCAGTATCTGTAATAGCACTGGGAATGGAAATTTGGGAAAAAACAGACCTCTTAGAACTATCTCCAGTTCTTGAGGAAGTACTTAGGGACATAACTGGTGGTATTATCCAGATCTTCTAGTTTGATCTTCTATGCTCTACCCCCTGTAAAGCTATTTTGGATTTTTATTGCTAAAAATTACTTGATATAACAATAGATCTTAAAGGATGGGATGAATGAAATGAAGTGTGAAGACTCAGAAGTTAGAGGAAACCAAAATTATTCTAATTATCATCAATCAAATCATCATAAAACTCTTGGGAATCTGGAGAAACATTTTATTCAGCTTGCTTCTTTTGCAGATGAGAAAAATAATAGAAATAGAAAAGGTACACAGGGTACTCAGTAATAGATACAGGATTTGGACCTTCTGTGTCAATTTCAAAACTCTTTCCAAGATATCATAATAGTGGTATCTTTCTTTGTCCCTGGTATTAGGTATCCCCCATTCCCTTGGGATTTTTACAGCTGTAAACTTCTAAGATGAGAAAAAGTGTTCCTAAGTTAAAATAGCTTGGAATAAAATGATCTAACGAATCACCCAATCCCATGAATAACCTTTATTCTCAAATTCTCATTCTTTAAAATAAAGATGGGTAGATATATTGGTAAAATATTATATCATAGGAAGGATTAAAAAAGTGTCAGACTCAAAAGAAAAAGAACTGGCTCTTAAATCACAAGCTCTGAGTTTAAATTGGATCTTGGCTATTTGTTACTGTGTATAATTTAGGGCAAGTCTCTTAATTTCTTTGGTTTTCAGCTTTCTTTTCTGTAAAATGAGAGACCTGGACTAGAGAGTGTCTCTGAGGTCCCTTCCAGATTCAAAAAAGAAGTCATCTACTTTTATTCTCTTGAACAGGTGGATGGCACAGTGGATAGGGTGTTGGGCCTAAAGTCAAAAAGACTCAACTTCATGAATTCAAATCCAGCCTCAGAACCTTGCTGTATGACCCTGGTCAAGTAACTTATTCCTGTTTACCACCAGAGCCTCATCTGGAAAAATCAGTTGGAAAAGGAAATGATAAACTACTCCAGTAGTAATAGAGAGTAGGACATGACTGAAATGATTGAATAACAAAACAAAATTCTTATTCCCTTCATATTACTGATAAATAAGCTTCTTGAGATTAAGGGGTGTTAAGTGACTTGTCTAGAATTTATACAGCTAATAAGCAGACCTGCCAGAAATCCTAAGCCAATACTCTTTTCATATATCAGGCCACAATAAATTCTAGATTATTTCATGGTGGCCAAGATATTTACATCTTAAAAGAATGGGACTAGTATATATTGTTTTCCTAAGCCACTACTTTATCAGAACTACCACTATCCTTATAAAAATGGGAACTAGTTTGTTGTCCTGGTCCTCCTGCACACTGAGAAAGTTAAAGCCTAAAAGACTGAAAGAAAGAATGCACTGAATTGGTTTGGGGAAACCTTATTTTCTAAATCTGACACTGTCACCTATCAAATGAATAGCCATAGACAATTTAATCAAATTTAATTAAACAAATATTTATTTTGGAACTTTCTAGTGCATTTATCATGTAATGTTTTTAAACTCTGTTGATCCTATTTCCTACTAAATTGTAACCTTCATTTTAGTAGAGATATGTATTTGCTAAATTTTGTTTCACTGTGCCTAAAATAGTGCTCTGAATATAGTAGGCACTTGTTTGATTTCCAACTAAATTGTAACTTTCATGATAGCAGAGATATATTTGTGCTAAATTTTATTTCACAGTGTCTAAAATAGTGCTCTGAATATAGGAGGCACTGAAATTATTGAACTCCTTATAGATTCTGTGGGATTCTTATCCAACTTTCAATTAGTAGAAGCTTGGAGTTTCTAGAGTGCAACAAGTACTTGTCTTCTCAGATTTTACTCTCTGATTTTCAGGATTATATTGAAGCATTGAGTTATTTTTCTATTATTATTGATGGTCCTCACTCCAGTGTGTTAAAAATAAGTTGCCAAAGAGTACATGCCCATTGACCTACTATTCCATGGGTTAGCCTATACCTAAGATAAATCAAAGCAAGAAGAAAAATTCCTATATATACAAAAAATATTTATAGCAACTCTTTTTAGGTGATAAAAAGATGAAAATAAAGAGGATACCTAGCAATTGAGAGATGCAAAATAAAAAGTCTAGCTCCCCCAATTTGTATTAGAGACTTTTAAAATTTCTTTCAACTCACAACATCATCTGAATCTACAGTATTACTGATTGAAAGAAGATTTCCTGGCATCAGGGGGTTGATGAAGACCAGGGCATCTCTAAATTAGTTCAAAAAGATACAGAATAAGTAACTTCCAGGGTCCTCAAATAGAAATGTGTCATAAGAAATATATTTCCCCTTGGTTGCTATTTTATCTGGTGGTTGAAATGTTATGAAGCAGTTAGTTAAATTCTCAAATCAAAGCTGTATCAAAATTTCCTTTAACTATCCAAGGACTTATTCAGCTGTAGCATTCTATAGGTTTCAGGGCAGCAACTATTGATGATATGCCATATTCTATTACAATCAGTGATCTCATTTGCAAATTGAGAAATCTAAAATACTGTTGGCATTTGAAGATGTACTTTATCCTAGGCATTCAATTCTATTCTAACTTACAGCTTTGCCTTTATACAGGTGCTTTCTTCAAGGGTCTCTGGGATTTTTTCATTAAGCTTTTTAGGGTACATAGGAGATAGATTTTATGTTCACAAAAGTATGGGGAACAGACAACTGCCACACTTGGATTGTAGCATAAAATTAAGAGGCAAGAACCTAATTCTCTGATTTTTACAGTTAAAGAGATTGAGACCCAGAGTGAAAAATAGTGGCAGTACAAGCTCATCCAAGTAAATCATCAAGTCTAATACTTTCATTTCATAAGATGCACAAATTAAAAAGTAAAATAATGGAGGGAATTCCTCATTAAACATTTCCTACATCGATGGAATCACAAGTAGAATCCAAAAATAAAATATAGAACTGAGATTTTTCACCATATTTCCATATTAGTCTTGTTGTAAAAGAAAATATGGACCACAACACAAGAAAAAACACAAAAAAAATAAAGTGAACTGCATTCAGTCTCCATCAGTTCTTTCTCTGGAGGTAGATGGCATTTTTCATCATGAATCCTTTGAAATTATCTTGGATCGATGCATTGTTCAGATTATTACAGTGATTTACAGTTGGTCATTGAATAGAACATAGAATTTAGAATATTGCTGTTACTGAATTCAATGTTCTCCTAGTTCTCCTAGTTCTGCTCACTTCATGTTGCATCAATTCATGCAAGTCTTTCCAGGATGTTTTTTTTTTTTTAATCATCCTTCTCGATTATAGTATAATAGTATTCTATTACAATCACATACCACAACTTCTTTAGACATTCTCCCTTTGATGAGCATCCCCTTGATTTCCAATTCATTGCTACCATAAAAAAGACCTGATATATATATGCATATATGTATATATGTGCATATATGTATATGTATATTTGTGCAAATAGGTCCCCCCCTAATTTTTTATCTCTTTGGGATATAGACCTAATAGTGGCATTGCTAGATCAATGTATATGTACTATTTTATTGCCTTTTGGGCATAGTAGACCTAAGATTTGATTCAATATCTTCTGATTCTTTCTGTTACATTTTCTTGTTACAGGATCTTCAAGATCTTTCATTACATCATATTTCTCAGTTTATTGACTTGTTTTTCTCCTTTGAAAGCCCTCAATCTACTTACAGGCTTGTTTGAGGGATAAGATTATATAAGAAGAAACTGTTGAAACATGTGAATCTCATTTTGGACATTTCTGAGCTATATGACAGTAACTGAACTTCATTGAGCTTCAAATTCCTTGTCTATGAAAAGGGATAATAACATTTGTATTTCTTAACTTCACATATAAAAAGTGCTTTATAAACTTAAAATATTATATGAATATAAGAATACTAATTACTTAAATTCTTTACACAATAGAGCAGGATTACAAATTGTCTTTTTGCTGTATAGTATTGGTGTTATCTTTGACAAAATTCCATCACCTATTCCTCATCATACTTTGAAGACTGACTGGAGTCCTCAAAGGTTATTCCAGCAAAGTAAAGTTACTGATAGGCTCTACAAAGCTGGAAAACCTTTGAATACATTTCCCCATTGGATCTATTCTCCAAGGAGGAGCCCAGTATCATAAGAAGATGCTCATCACCAGTAGGTGGCCCACTAGGCAACAAATTCATGATTTGCTATAATTCATGTAATCCATGAAACAAAGAAAAAATATAAATGACCCTCTGTTCTCTCTGAGACCCAGATATTTCCAAAGTGATGAGAGTAAAGTGGCAGTAAAAATTGGAGATTGTTGGTAAACATCAATTTAACTGTTAATACTCTAAATGTTAAATCCTTGTTCAGTCATCAATGGATCAATATATTACCAAAGGAACTAAATCAAAACAAACTGACATTCTCACTATAAATTAAACTACAAAGTAAAATGAGTTGCAACTAAATAAAAGAGTGGCTCAAAGATTCTATTCACAGAGGCAAAAAAGGAGAAATTGGCTTCATAGTATATCCAGAGGCAACAAGAAACATCATTTTTATGGGATATTTGATTGTATTGCCTAGTATACTTTTACTTTAGAAGATTTAATCCTGTAAAATATGATATAAATTTTTAAAGCCTGTTCACTTAAGCATAAATTGAATAAAATAACTTTTGGGGCATAGTTCTAAATTGCTTAGACCAATTCATAGCTCTAAAAATTATTTTTCCCAATTACATGTAAAGACAATTTTTAACATTCATTTAAATAATTACTTCTGGAATATTTCCTCTGTGCCCTCCTTCCTGATAAAGAAGATAAAAAATTGCTATAGGTAATACAAGTGCAGTCATACAAAACATATTTCCAAATTATTCATATTTTGAAAGAAAACACAGGCCCTAAAAAGCCCCAAGAAAAATAAAATTAAAGAAAATTGTGCTTCAGTTTGCATTTAAACTCCATTTGTTATTTCTCTGAAAATAGAGAAACTTTTTCATAAGTTCTTTGAAATTGTTTTGGACAATTGTATTGCTCAGAATAGTTAAACCATTCACAGCTAATCATCAGTTTTGCTGTTATTATGTATATTGTTTTACTGATTCTGCTCACTTCACTTTGCATTAGTTTCATGTAAGTCTTTTTAGGTTTTTCTGAAAATGTTTTCTATCCTTTCTTATAGCAAAATAGCATTCCATCACAATCTTATAAAATAACTTATTTAGTAATTCCCCAATTCATAGGCATCCCTTCAATTTCTAATTCTTTGTCTCTAACAAAAGAGATACTATAGTTATTTTTGTATATATAAGTTTCTGTCTTTTAAAACATCTTTTTGGGATAGAGAACTAGCAGAAAAAGACCTATGTGGATCAAAGAATATAAAAGGTTTTTGCAGTCACAAATTATATTCCAGGATAGTTGAATCAGTTCACAACACTGACAGTGCTTTAGTTTCTCAATTTTTCTATATTTCCCCACAAAATTTGTCATTTTTCTTTTCTGTCATGTTAGCCAATGTGATAGGTATAAAGTGGTGCCTCAGAATTGTTTTAATTCACATTTCTCTAATTAATAGTGATTTAGCTATTTTCCTCCTATATTAGTGTGGGTAATTTTAATTTCTTTATTGGAAAATTGCTTATTCAGCAAGATTCTGGAAAGATGGTAAAGTAGGTTGGTAAATTTCAAGCTCTCCAGATTTCCCCCACAAATAGAACAAGTTTGTGCCTCAGGGCAAATGTAAGCTGGTTGAAAATCAAGAAGGCTTGGGGAAAACAGGGTTCTTCCAGATACAACCCAAGAATATCTGAAGAAAGACTTAGGGCCAGTGATGAACCTTTATGAAGTGCAAAAACCTTCAGGCTAGCTCTGCAGAAACATTAAGGGAGCCCTGGGGCTAGCTGGGTTTGACCATAGCCTCAGCAGGAACCAGAGAAACTTTCACCTCCTGAACAGTCTTAGGAGTCTGGGTCTGAGTCCAGGAAGACTGATGGAGCCTCAGCTGATTAGGATGACGGGGCCAGGGTCACACAGCTAGGAAGTGTCAAGTGTCTAAGATCACATTTGAATTCAGGTCCTCCTGACTTCAGGGCTGGTATTCTATTCACTGTGTCACCTAGCTGCCCCTAAACTTGTATCTCTTATTTTAAAAAATGAGCTGACCTCTTTTTGTTGTAGCTAGAAACTGGAGGATGAATGGATGTCCATCAGTTGGAGAATGGTTGGGTAAATTGTGGTATATGAAGGTTATGGAATATTATTGCTCGGTAAGAAATGACCAGCAGGAGGAATATAGAGAGGCCTGGAGAGACTTAAATCAACTGATGCTGAGTGAAATGAGCAGAACCAGAAGATCACTGTACACTTCAACAACAATGCTGTATGAGGATGTATTCTGATGGAAGTGGAAATCTTCAACATAAAGAAGATCCAACTCACTTCCAGTTGATCAATGATGGACAGAGGTAGCTGCACCCAGAGAAGAAACACTGGGAGGGGAATGAAAATTGTTAGCACTAATATCTGTCTGCCCAGGTTGCATGTACCTTCGGATTCTAATGTTTATTGTGCAACAAGAAAATGATATTCACACACATGTATTGTACCTAGACTATATTGTAACACATGTAAAATGTATGGTATTGCCTGTCGTCGGGGGGAGGGAATAGAGGGAGGGGGGGTAAATTGGAAAAATGAATACAAGGGATAATATTATAAAATATATATATATATATATAATAAAAAAAAAAAAATGAGCTGACAAAGAAAAAAGAATCCCACCATCAAAAGCTTACTATGGGAACAGGGAAGATCGGGGTTCATCTTCAGAGGAGGACACTAAAGTAAAAAGAGCTTCTTTTACTCCAAAGAATAACATAAAATGGATCCTTGCCCAGAGAGAAACTCATTTAGAACTCATTTTCTTTATATTTTTAAAAATAATTTTAAATAAAAGACAGCTAAGTCTTAGAGAAACAGTGAGTTGATCCTATTAGGAACAAAACATGGCATACATTCCAGATACAATAACATTTTTTTTTACGTTTACATATTTTCCCCTCTATGCAGTTGATGAGGACAGTAACTGAGGCTCTAAGGGAAAGATGGTTCAATCTTTCTTCTCCAAAGTACCCAAGGGCGGGTCCAGTTAGCAAATGAATTAGCTACTCAATGCTATGTTAAAACAAAGTCTTTATTGATAGTAAAGGGATAGGCAGGCTTTTGACCTCCAGTGAGTTTAAAGGCCAGACTTGCCTGCATAAGGGATGACAGTAAAGGGATAGATAGGATGGATAGGCATCTAGGGAGAAAGGCCAGGAACGCCAGTACAGAGTTGGTGGGCACAAGGCAAGGATAAAGCAAGTGCAAGGAATACAATTTTAGAGATTCATTTTATACATTATCAGGGTCATAAAACAACAGAGATGTTGTCCAAGAGGTTCCAGAGATATCTGTAAATAAGACAGGAATTTCTCTTAAGGATATAAAATCAAGTTATCTCCTTTAACCTCTCCTAAGACAGGAATTTCCTGTTGATTATTTGTATCTTGGGCTATCTCCTTTTATCCTCTTCACACTGATTGCTGATTCACCAAAAATAGTCAGGTAGAGACTAGGGGCAAACAGACTTGAGAAAACTTTTTATTTCTATAAAGAGGTGAAAATAAGTAAATGATTCTTATAGTTCTCTTCACTTGTAAAAATGTCTGAAAAAAATTGTGTGTGTTGAAGGTGCAAAAGAATCCAGTTCATTTTGTTTCTGTCTTGATTTTTCTCCCAGTTTTCAAGTTTAACCATCTTTCCTTTTGCTTAGAATTTCCAAGCTTCAGCTCAAAAGTCCAAAGGCTGTAGAAGTTCTTGCAGCATCAACTGGGCAATGCACAAGCTTCTCAGAGTATGTTCCCACAACTGCAGCAGAGGACATTTCAGGAACCAAAGCTTATACTGCCCAAAGGCTCCTTCTTGTTTTTTTCATCAGGCTTTGGAACTGCTATGTATATAAACCATCTGCAGCATCTTTTCTATGTCAGTTACCAAATTTGTACTTAAATACCATTTCCAATTTTTTTTCTTGGAATGGGCAAAACTTAGCAGATTGGAAGTGTTTCAAATTACTCTTCATTCTCATTACCTTTTCTTCTAGGAATGGCGTGTTAACTGGAAAACAGTCCAGAAATGCCTCAGGAGCTCCCCCATGGCCACATACAAGTGTTTGAATTTTGACTGAATGTCATTTGGTACCATCTGGTTTATGGCTTGTTGTAGTCCTCCCTGCATAAGTGCTCCTCCAGGGGATAGAACTGTGATGGTACAACTTTTGGCATCACTTGAAAGAACCTGATATAGTTTGGGTATGTAAGTTTTCATGTCTTCTTTAATACTTCTGAAAAGAATTAATATCCTGTCTTGTTGCATACTGAAGAGACTGAAGTAGAGTTGGACCATGATATCTATCTGACTTATTCAGGCTTTTGTTTTTGTTATTATCCCCCCCTCCCAAGTTTTCTTGTTCAATGATTTCTGTAATTTCGCCCTTTTGACTGGGGGCTAAAAGAAGTCTGAAATCCAAGAGTTACTGTCTATGCTGTTTTCACTTGATCATTTTAGGTTTCATGATTCCTGAGACTTATTGCCAGGACCATACCACTATGATGGTTAAATCTCTTGATGATCATGGCGTTGCTATTCTCCTTGATGGATTTTGGAGAGTTGGAAGTATATTGCACAAGGCAAACCTAATATACCTCATTTAATGGTTTATCTTCCAGCGCCCCTGAAGCTTCAGTCTGTGGCTTCAGCTGGAGGGGTAAGTCTAATCATCATTTTTATTTACTGCTTTGATTTCTCTTCTGATAATTCTGGAAGTTTGTTTGTTTGCTTTTAAATTTTTTTAACTTTTTATTTCCAGAGGCCCTGCAGAAGTGATTGTGATGTCTATGACCTTTTTAGGGGATTTTGACTTACTTGCTTTTGTTGCGAGGCACTTGTCTATTGGATGGCTCTTTTCTTTAAATGTTTATTCTTTTTCTTAGCTTTTGCCTTATTGTTCAGTTTGCTGGTTTTTAATTGCTGTCCTGGATGTAAATGTGATATTTTTGGGATCAATTCTTTCTATTCTAAAGTGTTGTTATGCTCTCCCCTCAATTCTCTCCTTTTAGGTTTTTTTCAGAGTTGCTTTCATTTATTTTCCTTTCAGATCATAAGAGTTGAGTAAATTCTGCATCTTTCAGTGAGGAAAAGGAACTAATTGGAAACACTCCTTCAGAGAGATGCTAATAAATCACTAATGGGACATCTTCTCCACATTTATCAGTTCAATTCTTCTATATTTCTTCTTTAAGACTGGTACTATCTTATAGCTTAAAGCTTACAGCTATGGGTCTGGTAAAAAATGAGCTTGGGAAAGAAAATACAGACTGAAGCTTATTTATTTTTTGCTTTTTCTTTTGTTCTGTGTTTTCTTTTACATCATGCCTAACATTGAAATATATTTTGCATAACTGTGTATGTATAATTTGCATTAAAGTGCTTGGCTCCTGAAAAGGGGGAAGAGGAAAAGAATAAGGAGAGAGGGAAGTTGAAATTCAAAATTTAAAAAAAAATTAAAAAATTTTACATGAAATTGAGAAAAATAAAAGAAAAACTTTCTTTAAAAAAGCTTGCCTTAATTCCAATAGACTTGAGATGGAAAATGCAATTGCATCCAGAGAGAGAATTATAGAGATTGAATATGAATCCATAGAATTTTCATTTTTTTGTCATTTGTTTTTTTCTTGGTCATTATTTTTTATCTTTTGATCTGATTTTGCTTGTAAAACATTGCAAATATGGAAATGTTTAAAAGAATTGCACATATTTAACCTACATGAGAATGTCTGTTGTCTTGGGAAGAGATAATGGAGAAAGGGAGAAAAATTTGAAACACAAAGTTCTACAAAAATGAATATTGAAAACTATACATGTATTTGCAAAAAATAAAATGCTATTTAAAAAGCTTGCCTTTACTTGAGACAAAATGCTGGTACTGTAAAATCCTAAAAAGTTATTCCTAGAAAGAATCTTTAAAAAAACTTTAAAAATATTTCTGCCCCTCATTTATCAAAGGTCATTTGGCTAGGCAGTATTGTACTTGAATTCCATTTTTATGAATTATTCCCTCCATATTAAAAAAATCCTCAGTTGGAGAATTTTAAAATTAATTTTTCATTAAATTACATGTATTTTTCCAATTAAAATATACTTCTCATGAAAATTAAGAGATACCACTACATATATATCTGTCAGATTGACTAAGATGACAGGAAATGATAATGACCAATGTTGGATGGGATGTGGGAAAACTGGGACACTGATACATTGTTGGTGGAATTCTGAACAGATCCAGCCATTCTGGAGAACAGTTTGGTACTATGGTCAAAAAGTTATCAAATTGTGCATACCCTTTAATCTAGCAGTATTTCTACTAGGATTATATCCCAAAGAGATCTTAAAGTAGGGAAAAGGACCCACATGGGCAAAAATGTTTGTAGCAGCCCTTTTTATAGTGTCAAGAAACTGGAAACTGAGTGGATGCCCATCAGTTGGAGAATGGCTGAATAAATTGTGGTATATGTATGCTATGGAATATTATTGTTTTGTAAGAAATGATCAGCAGGATGAATACAGAGAGGCTTGGAGAGACTTACATGAACTGATGCTAAGCAAAATTAGCAGAACCAGGAGATCATTATACACTTCAACAACAATATTATAAGATGATCAATTGTGATGGACATGGCTCTCTTCAACAATGAGATGATTCAAACCAGTTCCACTTGTCCAGTGATGAAGAGGGCCATCTACACCCAGAGAGAGAATCTTGGGAACAGAGTCTGGACCACAACATAGTATTCTCACTTTCTCTGTTATTTGCTTGAATTTTGTTTTTCTTTTTCTTCCTTCTTGATCCAATTTTTCTTGTGCAGTAAAATAACTGTATAACTATGTATACATATATTGGATTTAACATGTATTTTAACATATTTAACATGTATCTGTCTACCTGCCAGCTAGGGGAGGGGGTGGGGGGAAGATGGGGAAAATTTGGAAGAAAAGGTTTTGCAAAGGTTAATGCTGATAAAATTACCCATGCCTATGTTTTGTAAACAAAAAGCTTTAATAAAAAATATATATATATTCTTTCTCTATTATTCTAGCTGCAACTCTTCCCCCTACTGAAAAAGAAGAAAAACAAAATCCTTGTAACAAATAAAATAAAAAATAAAATAATAAATAAAATAAATAAAAAAATAAAATAAATAAAAAAATAAATAAATAAATAAATAAAAAAATAATAAATAAAAAATAAAAAAATAAAATAAAAAAAAATCCAATATTGATCATGTTCTAAAATTATGTGCTTTAATCTGGAACCTGAGATGCAGTGAAATATTTCTTTTTCAGGAGATTGGTAGCCTGCTTTATTCATAAGTTCTCTAGAATTGTGATTGGTCATCACATTAGTAAGTATTCTTTAGTTTCAAAATTGTATTTACAATGCTGTTATTGCGGAAATTATTCTTTTTGTCCTGCTTACTTTACTCTGCATCAGTTTATACAAACCTTCCCAAGTTTCTCTGAAAATGTTCCTTTTATAATTTCTTAAATCATAGTACATTATATTACATCCATATGACATAATTTGTTCAGACATTCCTCTAATAAATGAACACCTCTCATTTCAATTTTTCCCATCACAAAAAGGTGCAATAAATGTTTTGTACATATCAATCCTTTTCTACTTTCTTTTGTTTCTTTAAACAAAATAAGCACAACTTCATAACTTCCTGGGCATACCCTAATTCCAAATTGCTTTTTAATGTATAAATCACTTGATAGCTCTATCAACAATATATTAATATACCTGTTTTCTCAAAGCTGCTACAGCATTTGTTATTTTACATATTTTTGGGGGGATAAATTTTGTCAATCTAATGATTATTGAGGTAGATATTCAGAATTGTTTTAAATTTGCATTTCTCTAATTATTAGTATTTTGGAACATTTAAAAAATACTATTTTTGTTAGTAGCATTTTTCTGAAAAATGTCTGTGTTTATCCTTTTGATCATTGGTCAATTGTTAAATGACTTATTCTTATGAATTTGAATAAGTTCCCTATTTGTATTGGAAATGAGACTTTCATCAGAATAGCATTGCAAAGATTTTCCTCTTCCCCATTTCTTGGTTGTTTTCTAATTTTTGCTGTAATGGGCCAGAATTCTGGAGAAAAGGACTTGAAACCAGGATTCTTACATCAAGGTGTTAACTCACTAGAATTGATAAGACAATGGTTATCTAGTTTAGCATGTGAGTTCTCTATTTCAGTATGATTGATTTAATCTTACAACAAATAATGGTTCCCTATTGATGTAATGATTGGTTTATACTCAGTATACTGTACATGATGTAATTGTATTAGAGTATGTAAACTGAGGACAAAGTCAGCCACAGACATTCAATCTTGTACCAGCCTCTGGTGTCTCTCCTGGCTCCTACGTTTCCTCCACTGAAACTAAAACCCATTCCAGAGGGCCTCCAGAAAGCTAGTGAGGCCCTAGGTGAAGGAGACAGACTGTGAAGGAGATAATAAAGACTTTGGACTTTATTCCTGCCTATTCTTGTGATGATTATTCTACTGAAATCAAGGCTGGTCCCGAGACCTTCAGAAAGCTAACCAGAACATTACAATTTGCTGCATTACATTTTGCTTTGTACAAAATGTTTAATTTTATATAATCAAAATTACCCATTTTCTCTTTTGTAATCTTTTTTTTTCATTCTGTCCATAGATATGAAAAGCATGTTTGTTTTTTTTTAATTTGACACTTTGTTTATAATGATACCCTTGATGTCTAAGTTATCTGTCCATTTGGAGCTTCCTTTGATATGTGGTTTGAAATGTTTGTACCTAATTTCTGCCAAAATACTTTGCAGTTTTTGCAGGAGTTTCAATTGAATAATGAGTTCTTATTCCAATAAGTGAGATTTCAGGTTTATCAATAGTCATAGTCATTATCTTCTGTATAACTGTCCAATATGAAAAGAAACTAATATTCAATTACTATATAGAAGTATTGCATTGAATTTGAATTTTATACACACCCCAATTTTTTCCTGATAGTTTTGAATATATAGTTCTAAACAAGGAGAATTCACAACTGATCTAGAATTGTGTTCAATCTAGTTCGATGTCAATTTATTCAATTACTAGTAAATGTATAAATAATACATATGCATATACATACACACATGCAACTATTTACATTGTGTGGGTACATATGTACACATATATTTGTGTATATATTTATATCTGTTTCATAATGCATACATGAATTTGTGTTAATATGCACATCACATATGTAAATATGTATATTTATATTTATTTTCATGTGTATACATCTGCATGAATATTCATAAATCCACCATGTAATTTATATATAATTTGTTGTTGTTCTTTCAATTTTTTTCCATTGTATGTGATCTTTGTGACCCTGTTTACAATTTTTTTGGGCACATATGCTGGAGTGGGTTGCCACTTTCTTCTCCATTTCATTCCAAACATAGCCATATTTTGCTCACACTCCTTTAAATAAAAGACAAATAGCTATACTTGTATGGAAACATGAAAGATAGCCTGATGTAGTAGATAGAGAAAAAGCCTCAGAATCAGGAGGAATTAGACTCAAGTTTTGTCTCTGATATATGCTGGCTAGGTGACCTTGAGTGAATCATCTAGTCTATCAGGGATTCTAAGATGAGAAATTACAAAGTATGTACTGATAGGTGTTGCTAGAGGGATTTTTTCACTAGAATTTACTCTTTCTCCATATATGTGTATGTATGTGTATATACATATATGTATACATATATACACAGGTACATTCAGACATGCAGAATTAGGTTTATCTTGTATTTTGTATATAAAATGAATCTGCTCTGAATTATAATTCAAATTCAAAAAAGAGGGTAACATGGTAACAGTAAAATAAGATAGTCACACAATATAGAATAAGACATGCAAATAGAATGAGTATATTAGCTGTGGTTAATATTCTATAAAGACTTAGAGGTGCAACACACATAGAGTTATGACTTTTTATTTTTACTTTTGGTTGGTGGTTATTGCTAGTGGCAGTTAGTATGGAGCAATGGCTATTTTTTTTTCGGTTAACTTCAATATAATTTTCATCACATTTGATTTTAGACACTGAAATTACCCATAATTGTTCCTGTCCCATTTCTATGGTAATATGAACAATTATAATGGATTATCCTCTTGTTTTCTTGGTTATTTGTTGCTGCCTTTTTGTTATTGTTTGAGCTCAACAACATAAAGCAATTCCACAAATTACTGGTAATATTATTCAGATATTTAATTTATTTTCTGCATGCATAATCAGCCGTAGATACATTTTAGCTAATGGATATGACAAGAGTATAATATAATTTAAGCTCAAACAAAGTCAAAACAATATTAAGAAGGAAATACAAAACTATGGAAAGTCAGGAAACTAGGGACTGAATCCATCACCAACATTCATGGTATAGAGACCTGTAGTGTGCATGCTGGGTGTGGTCTAGTGGAAAGAGTGCTATATCTGAAATCAAGAGTACTTTAACAAGAGAATTAGTTTCTGTGTCAGTTTCCCCTTTTCTAAAATGAGATAATTCAACAAATTTGTGGCTAGAAGTGGAATGGAAAAGAATAAGTATTTATTTGTATCACATGCTATGTGCCAGAGACAGTGCTATACTTTCCCCAAATATTATCTAATTTGAACGTCAGCCACCCTGCAACATAGGTGCTATTATTATCTCAATTTTGTCACTAAAGTAATAGAGGCAAACAGAGCTTATGTGCCCAGAATCCCAAAGGTAGTAAGGTCTGAATCTATATTTGAACCTATATCTTCCTGACTTTAGACTTAATACTTCCTTGGCACACTCTAGTTACAGGAACACATGAGTACCAATCAGGAATTATGTCATCTGGCCAAAATTAAGGACTCATCTCATACCAAGAGACCATTGTCCAAAGCTATCATTATGGAAATAGAGTGCATGCTTCTTCCTGTGGACCCTGTTACAGAATGAACCTCCAGCCCAAAATGAAAAACAAAGAAACAAAGTGGTCACACTTCCCTTAACCCACTTTCAAAGACAGTGCACTTCTTTTTAGATAGCAGTTCAGTATGTAGCCTATCCTTCCTATTTGGGTTTTAGATATTGCTAAACATAGGCAAATTCTTTTCTATTTGCCCCATCCCCCAAAAAGTGCTTCAGACAGCTCCTGCTTTCTCACCCCAGCTTTTCTTTTAAGATGTTCTTTTATTCCTCTGGACTGCTTGAGGGAGAAAGCATCTATTACATATTAGCCTGCTTACATAGTTGCTCATCTCTCTTTTGAACAGTATGCATGTGCTGCTCAGCACAGTGACCAGGCAGCAGTGAATAGAAGACTATTTTGCATCTTCAAAACTAGAGATTTTCCTTTACTTGTAATTTTAGGACTACTTGATATTAACTGAAATGTAGGAATAGCGATTAATAACTGTCCTTATTAGAAGTAATCAGATGGAGTATAGTGCTCTTTGTCTGAAGAGAAAGTGAATCAATCAATTAATATTTATTAAGCATTAAATATATGCCTTTTAAGTGATGGTGATACAAATAAAGGTAAAAAATGCTATCTCATTTCAAGGAATTCATAGTCTAATGGGGGAGGCAGCATGCAAACAAGTATGCATTACCAAGATATATATAGAATAATTTGGAAGTTATCAATCAAGGAAAGATAGTATCATTAAGGGGCATTGGGAAAGACTTCCTATTGAAGGTAGAACTTTAGCTAGAACTTGAAAGAAAACTAGGGAGCCAGAAGGCCCAGAAGAGGAAGGAAAGCTTTGCAGACATGACACTCAGACAATGAAAATTGCCAAGGTAGGTAGATGAAGAATATTTTATATGACTAAGGAATCCTGTCACTAGGCTGAAGAGTATGTTAGCTGATGCAGGGTGGAATGGAGGGAGGAAAAAGAAGACAGGGATATAAATTATATATAATTTCATTATATATTAATATAATATATTAATGATTATAGTTATAACAATCAATTATATTAATTAACACACATTAATGATAATTAATATATGTTAATAAATATATATTAATAAATATATATGTATATGAAATGAGGTAGCTATTGATCTCTAAGTCTTTCCTCATGCTCTATAACTATACATCCTCAGTGTATTTGAATCTTGTATTGACATCCAAGAGAGAATATAAGAATTATTTGGACACTTATTGTTAATCTTTCTGAAGAAGCTCCTGTTCACCTCACTGTCTTGATACTGTCCCCTGGCCCTCTTTTACTTCTGATCATTAAGACTGGTGGTTTTGTATTCCTTTCTAATGACAGATTAAAGGATAAATTTAAAATCACAAGGAGAGTTATAGATGTTGCTTGGGGGTATGCTTGATGCTTGGAGGTAAAATGTACTGCGGCAGATATTATAGAAAGAAGCAAATTAAAAGTTTTCAGAACTTAAAGAAGCAGTTTTTCTTCCATCCTCTTAAACCAATTAAAGCAGCATTTGAATTAGTGAACTAATAAGTCAATTAATGAATGGGTGACAAAAATAATGATTAAATTCTTTGCATCTTTTACTATTTAGTATCTTGATACCTTCTAACCTCTTTCTCTCCACTCCCAACTTTCTAAGACACAAGGGACTTTTTGCTTCTATCTCCAAAAATAGAATCATATGTTTTAAACCAGTCTAACAATTATAAGTCTTGAGGGCATTAAATGAATAGCAACTTCAATCATGTGGGACACCCAGAGAAGTAAAAGTCTATCACCTCCTTGACAACCCTATTTAAGCAAAACATTTTACAATCTGGGTATGTGTGTGCGGGAGGGTGTATATGTATTATGAATGTATTGCCATGAACATTGTCCAGTGTTCCATGTCTTCTTTGCTTGACTGCTTTTATGACTGGGATTGCAGGGAAGAGAGGTCCTACATCTGGGGGAGACTTCAAAAATATCAACTGATGATAATATTCAAATTGCTACTAAATGTAGCAATTTGACCTTCTTTTGGACTTAGGATACAGAGAAACTTGAAAGGAAAAGTAAAGAAAAGAAAGACTTGAAGAACTCTGTGGCCTCCAAAGTTCTTACAGAGGCTCATTAAAAGTATGCTGCTATGTTCTAGGCTTAAAGCTTCAAGGACACAAGTCCAGAGAACCTCTTCTCTTTTCCACATTCCTGCTTCTTTTGATGGCTTGAGCCTTGGAAGTGATTTTAAAAAGCTCACTCACTATAGTATCACTTAAATGCACTTTATGTATAATGAACTTTCTTTTCTCATAAAAAATGTTGGAAATATGTGCTATCTTCCAATAAGAGACTGGCATCATATATTAGTGAAATATTTCTGCCTTAAACATGTGCCTTTCTAGTCTTTACAAAATAGACAAAAGGACACAAGACTAGAATATCCATGGGGAAAATATCCCACAATTTATTCTATTTACAGACCACGTTCTTTTCCTAATATAACTAGATAAGTCATGGAAGAAGGGGAAATATCATTAGTATATATATATATATATATATATATATATATATATATATATATATATATATATATATATATGTATTACACATATAATATATGATATATTATATATATATATTAATATTTATAGATAGATGTATATATTGTGGGAAGTTTACTTCTACCTTTAACATTTTTGCTATATATTTCTAGCAATATGATCTAAAGAGTATAGATATTATAATTTCTTTCTTTAAAAAATAAATATTTGAATTTAATTAACATTATATAAGGTGAATATTTTCATATGCAATGTGAAAGAGAAAATGATTGTGCATAAAATTGCACACCTTTTTTCTATAGGACTTTATTTTTAAAATATATTGAGTGACTTAAAAGAGCAGTTCCAAGATGGTTAAGTTTATACCTGTAATAAGACTTCTGAAACATCCTGTATAATGAATTTAATATGTAACCTTCAAAAATATACTATTTATCCATGATTTCTGTTCATTTTTGCAATATTCTTGTTATAATATAAATTATTCTCCTTGTTGCTCACTTCATTCTGCATTAGTTCATATATATTTTTCAAGTTTTCTCTGAAACTGCCTCTTTCATAATTTCTTATGGTACAATAGCATTTCAATGTATTCACATGCCCCATTTTGTTTATCCATTCCCAAAGCAATGGATCTTTTATCACCTTTAGTTTTTTGTCATAATGAAAAGAACTACTGCAAATGAAGAGTTTAGGAATTTTATTTGCCATAGTTAACAAAAGGCTTTCCAGAATGACTGGACCAACTAACAACTCCAGCAACTCTATCCATTAGTGTATTAATGTGTCTGCTTTACCTCAGCTTCTCCAATACTTGCTATTTTCCTTTTTTGTTATTCTTGCCAAAATGATAGGCATGACATAGGACCTCAGGGTTTCTTTAATTTGCATTTCTCTATTAATTATTTGGAGCATGAGCTCATATAGGTTTTAGTAGTTTAGATGTCTATTGTTAATATCCTTTTACTATCTCTTGTAGAATCGCTCATGTTCTTGTAAATTTTAATCATATCTAATATAATTATTAGACATGATTCAACTATTATTAGATGAATAATAGAAAATAAGATCTATATCTTACTGCAAACATAGTTATTTTTCTGGAATAATTACAAATGACTTTCTAGGATGTTATATTAGTTAACAGATACAACAAAAGGGCATTAATATGCATCACTCCAACATTTCCATTTTTTTGTTATGTTTGTCAATTTTCTGTATGCAAGTTAAAACTTAACAACTGTTTTGATATGCATTTCTCTTGTTATTTATGAGATGTAATAATCATATAATTATGCAAGTTTATATTTATTCTTTTGAGAATTGCTTGTATAAATGCTTTGCATTACTTATTCATTTGAGAATTGCTTTTGATCTTAAGTATTTATGTTAACTTATGTAACATGTTAGTTAAGTTATGTTAAGTGTTTGTTAGTTATGGTATTTTGAATATCAGACTATATATAAATGTTTGATGGAGTGATTCTCCCCCAATCAATGACCCCCCCCCCTTCTAATGGTAGCTGCATTGATTTTTTTTTTTTAGAAAAGTTTTCAATTTCATGAAACTCATCATGTATTTCACCTTTCATGATGGTCTTAATCCCTTTTTTGATTAAGAATCCTCTTAGCCAATTTTTGTAAAAGGTGCTTGTTTCTTCAAATTTTCTTAAAAGTGTGATGTTCATGTCACATTCATTTTGAGTTCATTGTGGTATTAGAAACTGGGCTAATTCTAATTCCCATACAATTTGTTAAGGAGATAGTTCTAACACTCAAACATTTTATGCCAGATTTATGAAATTTCTATAAAGATTGCTGTTTGATTTTTTTCTAAAGCTTAGTCCATTTTACTGATTTCTATTATTGTTTATGCTCCCTTGTAATTTCCTTTATGATTCTAAAATTTTTCATTTCTCTAAATTAATATCATTATTAGATGCACCTCTCTGATATTTTGATTGATATAGCCTCAAATCTATAAATTAAATTAGGTAGTAAATCATTTTTCTTTTCTATCAGTACAGCCAAATCATGAGCAAATAATAGCTTTATAATTATCTTTTTAAAATTTATTTAAATCTATTTTAAATTGTATTTCTGTGTCTCAGTACAATGATTTTCAGGTATTTTGTAAGTATTTTGAATGAGATTTTCTTTTCTCTTATTTCCTAATGTTTTTTTTTTCTGATTGCTATATAGAAATACTGTTAATTTTTGATATTTATTTTGTATTTTGTGTTCCAGGTCATGTCAATAAGTTGGAGCACTAAACATTTTCTTTGTTTCACATGATCTCATAAAACTCTCCAAAGCAGAGATTATGAGCCAAAGATAAAGCAGCTTCACCTATATCCATGGCCTGCAACCCCAAAGGAGGCAATAGATGAAATAAAAATATATTAAATACTTCTTTCAAGAGAACCACATAGCAGGCATACAGAATATGTTATACCTTCTCCTAATTCGTCAACAGCTCAGACTACAATGAGAAAACCTGCTCCCAAATTTGCATCAATGAGGGACAACAAATATGAACATAGAAATGTTAACTCTTCTAAATCCCCAAACCAAATTTCAACTCAGTTTTCTTGCAACCCATCCACCAGACATCTGAGTGATGATGTGGCCTTTAAAAAATAATTAAGAATCTATCCATGAGTTTCTGCATCTCGGTGTTATTTCTTTTCATTTCCTTAGTGAAAGATAAATTGGGGCAAAATGTTTTGGGCACCCCTCAGAAATTGTGTTCCTTGTTATACTTTGATTTGAATTTACCATATTTGCTAATGGAATACTTCAATACATACACATAACCACAGAATATGAAGAATAAAAAAGGCCATTATTGCTAAGTTATAATGAGTGAAGTAACATTCAGGAAAAAGATAGCCATTGTAGTGTGTGGGTGTGTGTGTGTGTGTGTGTGTGTGTGTGTGTGTGTGTGTGTGTGTGTCATTGGACTTGATGTTAGTGACCTGAATCATAGGATTTCATGACATCTCTCCCCATCCCAAGACAACACTGAGAGAAGCTGAGTGAACAGCTGATATGTTGGCTCTCTACCCATCATATAATTTATTTTTAATGCAAATGCCATCAAAATTTTTCTTATCTCCTCCCTTCCTTAGAACAACAAATTTATTCTGTAGGTTGATTAGAGGTAGAAATTTAAAGCAGGAGAAATCAATTAGGTCAGCCTCCCGAATCAGCGTATACTTTAACAATCTTTGTTTGAGATCTAGACCTAGGAAATGATAAAATTATTTATTTACAAGCAGCATAGTAGATAGTAGATAGAGAACTAGTTTCAGAAGCCAGAAGACCCAGATTCAGCCTTTGACACAACTTGCTGTGGGTCATTGGGCAAGTCATTTAATGTTTTAGTTCCCTGGGCAACTTCTTATGACTATAAGGCAGTAGTCCTCAAACTTTTTAAATAGGGGGCCATAAATACTTCACTGTCCCTCAGACTGTTGGAGGGCCGGGCTATAGTAAAAACAAAAACTCACACTCTGTCTCCGCCCCTCAGCCCATTTGCCATAACACAGCTGGCTGCATAAATGTCCTCAGCGGGCTGCATCTAGCCCTCGGGCCATAGTTTGAGAACCCCTGCTATAAGATGGGGAAAAATAGGAGGTCTACATAGGCAAGGAGAATTTTCTTACTGGGAAGCTCCCTATACTAATAAAATCATAAATTTTAACTTAATTTGAACTTTCCAAAATTATGATTATATATTTAAAATCCCTTGTCTACCTCACAGGACAATATTTAGCCCACTTGCACTTAACATATGTATGGGAAGAAAAATCCTCTGAGGGACATCAGTTCTTCAGTGAACAACTGAATTGTAATCTTGTATAATGGTTTAACATAAAAAATAATTTGATATGCAGTAGATGGCTGTTGGGTTCCATCCAAAGGTCTTTCGTTGTGATAATAAGGCTAAGTCAAGTGGTAGGCTCATTACTGTACTGTGACAATCCCTCTTCCACTAAAGCGGATATGTAGATAAAGTATTAGAAAGAAATGTCAATCAAGTGATAATCTTTTATTAAGGACCTACTAATTTTCACACATTGTACTAGAAATAAGGGATACAGACATAACCAATGAAACAAAGAGTTTACATTTCATTGAAGAAGTTACCAACTTACCTTTTCTGAGTGTGGTGACCACCACAAATTGCTAAGGTCAATCCTTTCATTTTAATCACAAGAAATCTCATATGGAGTCAAGAAGATCTGGGTTCAAAACTTGATTCTGAAACTGTCTATGAGGCTCTGGTCAAGTTATTTAACCTCTAACAACCTCATTTTTCTCATCTTTAAAATATTCAAATATTTCTTACATCTTTAATTTGATGATATCATCTAGTCCAGCATATAGTGACTATTTAATAATTTCTTATTTGTTTCTCTGATGAAGGCTTCATTTCTTAAATAAAGAGGGAACTAAGTCAAATTTATTTTTTAAAAAATGAGCAATTTTCCAGCTGATAAATGATTGAAAAATCTGGTCTAAAGGATTATAAAATCATGTATACTACTAATCCCCCAAAAAAAGATTTTTTTTTTTTTTTTTTTTTTTTTTTTTGCTGAGGCAATTGGGGTTAAGTGACCAGGGTCACACAACTAGGAAGTGTTAAGTGTCTGAGGCCAAATTTGAACTCAAGTCCTCCTGACTTCAGGGTTGGTGCTCAATCCACTAAACTCCCTAGCTGTCCCCAAAAAAGATTTTTTAAAAAAGGACCTATATGTACAAAAATTTTTCTTGAAGGAAAGAATTAAAAATTTAGGGAATGTCCATTAATTGGGAAATGACTGATTTGTGGTATATAATTATGATAGAATATTATTGTTCTATACAAAATGATATGCAGAATACTCTCAGAAATACCTGGAAAGTTCTCTATGAACTCAAGCAAAGTGAAATATGCTGTGTACAAAGCAATAATAATGTTGTGAGATGATCAGCTGTGAACGATTTTATATTGCTGAGAATAGCCAAGATCCAAAACTACTCTGAAGGACTCCTGATGAAAAATGCTATCCATACCCAGAGAAAGAACTAGTTTCATCTGAATACTGATTGAAGCATACTTTTTAAACTTTATTTTCCTTGAGGGCTTTTTTGTGGGGGGAGGAGGTTTCATTTTTTCAATATTATATTTATGGAAATGTTTCACATAACTTCACATATGTGCCTGCTCCATGGTGGTGGTGGGGCAGATGGAAAGGAAGAGAGAGTCTTGAATTCGAAGTTTTAAAAACAAATGTTAAAAAATTGTTTCATATGTTATTGGGGAAAATAAAAATATATTAAATTAAAATTTTCTTATTTATTGGCAGACTGAGGCCCAGAAAGGAAAGATGACTTGACAAGTCACTTCCATCCAAATGTATCAGTCTCTTGTCTTTCTCTTGACTCTAACACATCAAAATATTCCACTCCAAACATACCAAACATTTCCTCTTCCCTTGTGGAATTAAGACTGATTTTTCTTTTCCTGTGATAGACATAATCTAAGAGACATCTTATGATACACCTGGTCCTCCTCTACCTGGCAGATGATGCTTGAAATTTCAGTACTAGAATTTCATCATTTTAAATTAAATCTGTTGTATTATTTGAAAAAAATAACCTCTGGGAAGAATATAGAAAAAGTGATGCAAGGGCAATCTCAAAGTCTCTCTTAAGAACTCTCTCTGTTTTTTTTTTTTTGTTTTGTTTTTTTTGCTGAGGCAATTGGGGTTAAGTGACTTGCCCAGGATCACACAGTCAGGAAGTATTAAGTGTCTGAGCCAGATTTGAACTCAGATCCTCCTGACTTCAGGGCTGGTGCTCTATCTACTGAGCCACCTAGCTGCCCCTATCAAGAACTCTCTTAAGAGGGGTGGAGCCAAGATGACTGAGAGCAGACACCATTTCTGTGACCTCCTCTGACCTTCACTAAAACCAACAATAGATTAAATCTCTAAACTGAAGTGACAAAACCCACAACTATTTGGAATACAACACATTTCCAGAAGAAGATATCTTGAAAGAACTTCAGAACAGGACTGTTTCAAATGGACCGGAGAGACAGTCTGCTGAGCCCAGAGAGTAGCACAGGGGGCCCAGGACAAGGAGCTGGGGTGGGGAGCCAGAGTGTTCATGCCTCCTGCGCCAGGGTATCTTCTGTGAGCCTTTTAGGCTACTCTATCCTGCTTGCAACTGGGTGGTTTGGCAGATTTGCTGAAAAGGACTAATTGTAAATGGCTGAGCAGCTGAATAACATGGAATCTGACCACGATTACCCAGTGTAATGTCAGGGCTAGCTTTCTGGAGGTCTCAGGACCAGTCTTGATCTCAGCAGAATAATCATTGTGAGAATAGTCAGGAACAAAATCGAAAGTCTTTATTGTTCCCTTCACAGTCTGCCTTTGTTATAGTCTGACCCAGTGTCCTCTACCAGCATTCTGCTGGTCTGCCATTCTGGTCTTAGTGCAAGAAGCAGAAGAGCCACCAGGACAAAGATCAAAAATCTGTGGCTGACTTTGTTCTCAATTTAAATACCCTATTACAATTACATCAACTGCAGAACTATTACATCACCATGCTAAGTACTAAATATATGTAAACTAGATAACCATTGTCTCATCAATTTCATTGAGTTAACACCTTGTTTCAAGTATACATCTCCAGATGGTTGGCTCTCTACAACCCAGCACCATTAAGTCAATCAGTAGAACTGCCCCAGGGCAAACTAAAGCAGCAGTTGCTCTTTTGCATTAAAAGCAGACCTCAACCCTTTAAAAAATGAGCAATTAAAAAAAATCCTCTCACCATAGACAGCTTTTATAAAAAGAGAGAGAAGAACAGACCTCAATTCCTGAGGTTCCTGAAGGCAAAGCAACTCCAGATGAAATACCAAAAGGATTGATGATCTGGCCTTCATTTTGTAAGGCTTTTTGGGAAAATTTCAAAAAGGATCTTAATAGAGAGTTAGAAGAAAAATGGAGAAAGGAAATGAGATCTTTTCAAGAGGGTGTGGAAAAGGAAAAGCAGAAATTATCTGAAGAAAATTTTTAAAATAGATTTGATGAAATGGGAAAAGCATATAATTCCTTACAAAATTGATATGCAAAAGATACCAATTTGTTTTTGTGAAATGGAAAAAATGCAATTCATATAAAAGGAAATATAATAGGAATATAAATATAAAATGAGCTAAAAAAAGGTAACTAAAGAAAATAATACACTAAAAATTAGAATTGGACAAAAGGAAGTGAATAACTCAATAAGACTTCAAGAATCAGTCAAACATTGCCAAAAGAATGAAAACATTGAAGAAAATATAAAATATCTCTAGGGGAAAAAAATGATATGAAAAATAGATTTAGGAGAGATCCTAAAAGCCATGATGAAAAAAAAGAACCTGGGGGGATTGGAGCCAAGATGGCAGAGAAGATACACGCGAATCTTCCCTCAATACCAACTAGTTAAATCAGCCTCAAAAATAATGTTGGACTGATAAAAACCACAAGGATTAGAAGTACAACTTACCAGCTGAAGAAAATCTGGAATTTCAACAGAAAAGGTCGGCTCCAAGGGGAGGAAAAAAAGGAAAAAAGATCAGCATGGACAGGGTTAGGTGCTAGCACACTGTGCCAAATGGGCTGGGGAGAACTCTGGGATCAGAGAAGCCACTGAGATGGAGGAATCTGGCACAGGCTGATAGCTGTTTATAAAACAGCAGATCAGAAGAGAAATCAAGCCACTTTAAAATATAAAGCTAGATTTTAGATCCACTCCAATTCAGAAGTGGCCTAGCACCAATTTCAGCATGGCTGTGCAGCCACCTTCTGATTTCCAGAGCTTCTCCTTGGGGTAGTTGAGAGCCTGAACAGTGGGGGACACAGCCCGGGGCAGCCTCTAATTCACATAGTGCGGAGGTCAGCCTGAGGCAGTGGAATTCTAGCAGCAGCTGAACTCCCAGAGCAATGGAACCTCTGCAGCAGAGATCGCAGTTTCCGGGCATACACTTCTGGTTTGAGCGCAGGGGCTTTTCACATCAGCTGCTAATATCCACAGCCCCATAGGAGGCTTTGGCTGGGGTTTGTGTCACTTTCACTGTTCAGCCTTAAACCTCAGGGCAGTCGCTAGGCACACAGCGGGGTTTCTCACTGGACACTCATAGCAGTGCAGCCATGCTAACCACCTCAGAGGCATTTCTGGGGAGGGGGGAGGGGAACTCTCTCCCAGAGCTCTCTCTTAGCCTAGGCACAGGATTGCTGCATCCATCCGGTCTGGTAGGAAGCTAATAAATAAATTTCTTACCCAAGGGCAGACCCCCCCACAGAGTGTTAACAATGAGTAAGAAGCTGAAGAGAATGAGTGACACCTTCTATACAGAGAAAGAACGGGTATCCAATCCCAAGGAGGCTAACAGCAGAGTCTCCAGATAACACCCTAAAAGGGAATGATACCTGCCTCCCCATCACATAACTCTCTCCTAGAAGAGACTATTAAAAAGTTAAGAGAGTTTGAAGAAAAATGGAGAAAGGAAAGAGAAGCTGATAGAGAATAACAACATCCTGAAATTTGAGTAGAAAAAAATAAAGAATTCACAGGAGGTGCAGGGAAACAAAATTTGTGAATGAGAAAAGGTTAAAAAAATCACAGGAAAATAGGATTTCTGAATTGGAAAAGATAAAAAATTCCCAAGAAAGTAGAATTTGTGATTTGGAAAAAGAAAATAACTCACTAAAAAAAAAAAAAACAAAAAACAAAAACAAAACAAAACAAAAAAAAAAAACAAACAAACAGTAAAATGGAAAAAAATTCAACAGAGCAATTCATTTAAAACCTCAATTGGACATATACAAAAAGAACTAAAAAATGTGAATGAAGAAAATAACTCATTAAAAATCAGGACTGAATAAATAGAAATGAATGATTCATTGAGAAACCAAGAATCAGTCAAACAAAACAAACAAAAAAAAAATGAAAAGCTGGAGAATAACTTCAAATATTTACTGGGAAAATCTACAGACCTGGAAAATAGATTTAGGAAAGATAATCTGAGGATCATTGGACTTCCAGAAAATTATGATGAAAAAAAGAGCCTAGATTCTATTTTACAGGACATCATCAAAGAGAACTGTCCAGAGATAATAGAAACAGAAGGGAAAATAGGTGTTGAAAGAATTCATTGAACATCTTCTGAAAAAGATCCTAAAAAAAGAACTCCATGGAACATAGTGGCTAAGCTGCAGAACTACCAAACTAAGGAAAAAATATTACAAGCAGCTAGGAAAAAACATTTCAAATATCAAGGTGCCACAATAAGGGTCCCTCAAGATCTGACCGCCTCCATATTAAAGGATCGAAGGGTCTGAAACCTGATATTCTGAAAGGCAAAAGAACAAGGATTGCAACCAAGAACAAACTATGCAGCTAAGTTTAGCATTTTCTTCCATGGAAGAAGATGGTTATTTAATGAAACAGGGGAATTCCATTTGTTTCTAAGAAAAAAAACAGACTTAAACAAAAATTTGGTCTACATCCACAAGACTCAAAAGAAGCAGAAAAAGGTAAAAAGAACTCTTGAGAACTGTATTTCTGTTCTGGATATATAGAAAGTACATATGGATAATTTTACTGATATAACATAAAAAGGGAAGTAGTAAAGGGAAGAGGAGAGTACCAGAAAAAGGGAAAGGAGAGATAAAAAGAGGGAAACTACATCTCAGGAAGAGGCATAGAAAATCTACCACATCTGAGGGAATTTAGAGAGGGGGAGAAACATTGTGTGAATCTTACTCTCATCAGACTAGGCTCAAAGAGTAAATAATTGACATATTTGTTTTTCAGAGAATTCTCTCTCACCTCATTATAAGGGGGGGAGGAAAAGGGAAAAAGAAAAGGGGAATAAGGGAAGGGTACAAGAAAGGGGAAGGGACTTAAAAGGAGGGGGGAGGGATACTAAAAAGGGAGGGCTGCACATCACAAGTGGGGTCCATAAACTAAATACAGGTGAAGGGGTTCAGGGGTGACAAGGGGAAAAAAGCATAATCAGGGGATAATATGATGGCAGGAAATACAGAATTAGTAGTTTTAACTGTAAATGTGAATGGGATGAACGCTCCCATCAAACGGAGACAGATAGCAGACTGGATCAAAAGTCAGAATTCTACAATATGTTGTTTACAGGAAACACACTTAAAGCAGGGAGATACATACAGAATAAAGGTAAAAGGTTGGAGCAGAATCTATTATGCTTCAGGTAAAGCCAAAAAAGCAGGAGTAGCCATCCTCATCTCAGATCAAGCAAAAGCAGGAACTGATCTAATTAAAAGAGATAAGGAAGGAAAATATATCCTGCTAAAAGGTAGCATAGATAATGAAGCCTTATCAATACTAAACATATATGCACCAAGTGGTATAGTATCTAACTTCCTAAAGGAAAAGTTAAGAGAGTTGCAAAAAGAAATAGACAGCAAAACTATAATAGTGGGAGGTCTCAACCTTGCACTCTCAGAACTAGATAAATCAAACCACAAAACAAATAAGAAAGACATTAAAGAGGTAAATAGAACATTAGAAAAAATAGGTATGATAGACCTTTGGAGAAAATTGAATGGTGAGAGAAAAAAGTATACTTTCTTCTCAGAAGTTCATGGAATCTATACAAAAATTGACCATATATTGGGACATAAAGATATCAAAATTAAATGCAGGAAGGCAGAAATAATAAATGCCTTCTTCTCAGATCAAAATGCAATAAAAACTACATTCAATAAGAATTTAGGGGTAAATAGACCAAAAAGTAATTGGAAACTAAATAATCTCATCTTAAAGAATGATTGGGTGAAACAGCAAATTGTAGAAATAATTAATAATTTCACCCAAGATAATGACAATGATGAGACATCATACCAAAATGTGTGGGATGCAGCTAAAGCAGTAATAAGGGGAAATTTTATATCTTTAGAGGCTTCTTTGAATAAAATAACGAAAGAGAAGATTAATGAATTGGGCCTGCAACTTAAAAAGGTAGAAAAAGACCAAATTAAAAACCCCCAACCAAAAACTAAACTTGAAATTCTAAAATTAAAAGGAGAAAGCAATAATATTGAAAGTAAAAAAACCTATTGAATTAATAAATAAAACTAAGAGTTGGTTTTATGAAAAAGCCAATAAAATAGATAAACCTTTAGTAAATCTGATCAGAAAAAGGAAAGAGGAAAATCAAATTGTTAGTCTTAAAAATGAAAAGGGGGACCTTTCCACCAATGAAGAGGAAATTAGAGAAATAAGAAGGAGTTACTTTGCCCAACATTATGCCAATAAATTTGATAACTTAAGTGAAATGGATGACTACCTCCAAAAATATAGGCTTCCTGGATTAACAGAGGAGGAGGTAAACTGCTTAAATAGTCCCATTTCAGAAAAAGAAATAGAACAAACTATTAATCAACTCCCCAGGAAAAAAATCCCCAGGACCAAATGGATTTACATGTGAATTCTACCAAACATTTAAAGAACAATTAGCCCCAATGTTATATAAACTATTTGAAAAAATAGGGGATGAAGGAGTCCTACCGAACTCCTTTTATGACACAGACATGACACTGATACCTAAACCAGGTAGATTGAAAACTGAAAAAGAAAACTATAGACCAATCTCCTTAATGAATATTGATGCTAAAATCTTAAATGAGATATTAGCAAAAAGACTTCAGAAAAATCATCCCCAGGATAATAAACTATGATCAAATAGGATTTATACCAGGAATGCAGGGCTGGTTTAATATTAGGAAAACTATTAGTATAATTGACCATATTAATAATCAAATTAATAAGAACCATATGATCATCTCAATAGATGCAGAAAAAGAATTTGATAAAACACAACATTCATTCCTACTAAAAACGCTTGAGAGTATAGGAATAAATGGACTATTCCTTAGAATAGTCAGGAGCATATATTTAAGACTGTCAGTAAGCATAATATGTAATGGAGATAAACTGGAACCTTTCCCAGCAAGATCAAGAGTGAAACAAGGTTGCCCACTATCATCACTACTATTCAATATTGTATTAGAAATGCTAGCCTCGGCAATAAGAGCCTAGAAAGAGATTAAAGGAATAAGAGTAGGTAATGAAGAAATCAAACTATCACTCTTTGCAGATGATATGATGGTATATTTAGAGAACCCCAAAGATCCTAATAAAAAGTTATTAGAAATAATTCACAATTTTAGCAAAGTTTCTGGATACAAAATAAATCCACATAAATCCTTAGCATTTTTATACATCACCAACAAAATGCAACAGCAAGAAATACAAAGAAAAATTCCATTCAAAACAAATTTCGAGAGTATAAAATATTTGGGAATCCATCTACCAAAGAAAAGTCAGGAATTATATGAGCAAAATTACAAAACATTTGCCACAAAAATAAAGTCAGATTTAAATAATTGGAAAGACATTCAGTGCTTGTGGATAGGCCAAGCAAATATAATAAAGATGACAATACTCCCCAAACAAATCTATTTATTTAGTGCTATGCCAATCATACTCCCAAAAAACCATTTTAATGACCTAGAAAAAATAACACAAAATTCATATGGAAGAATAAAAGGTTGAGAATTTCAAGGGAATGATGAAAAAATAGTCAGATGAAGGTGGTCTAGCTGTACCTGATCTAAAGCTATATTATAAAGCAGCAGTCACCAAAACCATTTGGTATTGGCTAAGAAATAGACCAGTCGATCAGTGGAACAGATTAGGTACACAGAACAAAATAGGGTACAATTATAGCAATCTAGTGTTTGACAAACCCAAAGATCCCAATTTCTGGGATAAAAATTCATTATTTGACAAAAACTACTGGGAAAACTGGAAATCAGTATGGCAGAAATTAGATATGGACCCACACTTAACACCATATACCAAGATAACATCAAAATGGATCCATGATTTAGGCATAAAGAATGAGATCATAAATAGATTAGAGGAACAGAGAATAGTCTATCTCTCATACCTGTGGAGGAGGAAGGAATTTATGACTAGAGGAGAACTAGAGATCATTATTGATCAAAAATAAAAGATTTTGATTACATCAAATTAAAAAGCTTTTGTACAAACAAAACTAATGCAAACAAGATTAGAAGGGAAGTAACAAATTGGGAAAATATTTTTACAGTTAAAGGTTCTGATAAAGGCTTCATTTCTAAAATATATCGAGAACTGACTCTAATTTATAAGAAATCAAACCATTCTCCAATTGATAAATTGTCAAAAGATATGAACAGATAATTTTCAGATGATGAAATTGAAACTATATCCAGTCATATAAAAGAGTGCTCCAAATCACTACTGATCAGAGAAATGCAAATTAAGACAACTCTGAGATACCACTACACACCTGTCAGATTGGCTAAGATGACAGGAAAAAATAATGATGAATGTTGGAAAGAATGTGGGAAAACTGGGACACTAATGCATTGTTGGTGGAGTTGTGAAAGAATCCAACCATTCTGGAGAGCAATCTGGAATTATGCCCAAAAAGTTATTAAACTCTGCATACCCTTTGATCCAGCAGTGCTACTACTGGGCTTATATCCCAAGGAAATACTAAAGAAGGGAAAGGGACCTGTATGTGCCAAAATGTTTGTGGCAGCTCTTTTTGTAGTGGCTAGAAACTGGAAAATCAACGGATGTCCATCAATTGGAGAATGGTTGGGTAAATTATGGTATATGAAGGTTATGGAATATTATTGCTCTGTAAGAAATGACCAGCAGGATGAATACAGAGAGGTTTGGAGAGACTTACATGAACTGATGCTGAATGAAATGAGCAAAACCAGAAGATCATTATACACTTCAATAACAATACTGTATGAAGATATAGTCTGATGGAAGTGGATATCTTCAACATAAAGAAGATCCAACTCACTTCCAGTTGATCAATGATGGACAGAAACAGCTAGACCCAGAGAAGGAACACTGGGAATTGAATGTAAACTATTAGCACTACTGTCTTTCTACACAGGTTACTTATACCTTAGGAATCCAATTCTTAATGTGCAACAAGAAAATTGGATTTACACACATATATTGCACCTAGGTTATACTGTAACACATTTAATATGTATGGGATTGCCTGTTATCTAGGGGAGGGAGAAGAGGGAGGGAGGGAAAAAAGAAAAAAAAAGAACCTAGATATTATCTTACAGGAAATCATAAATGAAAACTGCTCTGATGTTCTAGAATCAGAAGGCAAAATAGCCATTGAAAGAATTCACCAATCACCTCCTGAAAGAGACCCCAAAGTGAAAACTCCAAGGAATATCATGACTAAATTTCAGAACTATCAGAGCAAGGAAAAAATATTGCAAGCAGCCAGAAAGAAACAATTTAAATACTGAGGAGCCACAAACAGGATTATCCAGAACCTATCATCTTCCAATTTAAGAGATTGAAGGGCCTCGAATCTGATATTCTGACAGGCAAAGGAATTTGGATTATAGCCAATAATAAGCTATCCAGCTAAAATGAGCATTATCTTTCAGGGGAAAAGATGGGCATTCAATGACAAAGGTAAATTTCATTTATTTCTGATGAAAAGACAAGAATTGGATAAAAAATTTGATCTCCTAACACAGAACTCAAGAGAAAAAGGTAAAAAGGAAAGAACTCTTGAGAATTATATTTATGTTATGGGTATACTTAGAGAGTGCATGTATAATTTGATTTTATTTTGGTAATATGAAAAAAAAAGGTGGAAAGGGGATTGTACTGGAAAAAGAGGGAAAAGGAGGTAAAATAAGGGAAATTACATTGCACAAAGAGGCAAAGAAGATTTATTATAATTGAGGGACAAAGGGAAGGGGAATGAGCATTGTATGAATCTTAATCTTATCAAATTTGACTCAAAAAGAGAATATCAGACATATTTAGTTTCACAGAAAAGCTTATCTCACCTTATAGGAAAGTGGAAGAGGAAAGGGGAAAAGAAAGGGGAAAGCTAATAGAAGAGAAAACAGAAGTAGTAGGAGAAAGGTATAAAAAGGGGGGAGGGGCTCTAAAAAGGGAAAGCTTTTTGAGAAAGGTGGTGATCAGAAGGAAAATACTGGGGAGGATGAAAGGGAAGAAGGAAAGAGAAAACATAACAGAGTAAATAAGATGGCAGAAAATACAGAATTAGTTATTTTAACTGTGAATGTGAATGGAATGAACTCTCCCATAAAACAGAAGTGGATAGCAGACTGGATTAAAAGCCAGAATCCTATAATATATTGTTTACAAGAAACACATTTAAAGCATAATGAAACACATACAGAGTGGAAGTAAAGTGCTGGAGCAGAATTTATTATGCTTCAGATAAAGTAAAAAAAGAAGGGATAGCAATCCTGATCTCAAATCAAATAAAAGAAATTAATCTAATTAAAATAGATTAAGAAGGAAACTATATCTTGCTAAAGGGTACCAAAGGCAATGAAGCAATTTTAATACTAAACATATATGCACCAAGTAGGATATCATCCAAATTCATAGAGGAGAAGTGAAGAGAGCTGCAAGAAGAATTAGACAACAAAACTGTACTAATGGGGGATCTCAACTTTGCTCTCTCAGAACGAGATAAATCAAGTCACAAAATAAATAAGAAAGAAGTTAACAAGGTAAACAGAACATTGGAAAAGTTAGGCATGATAGATCTCTGCAAAAAAATTGAATGGAGACAGAAATGAATATATTTTTTTTTCTCAGAAGTCCATGGAACCTATGCGGTTATGTATTAGGGCATAAAAACCTCAAAATAAAATGCAGGAAGGCAGAAATAGCAAATGCATCTTTTTCAGATCATGATTCAATAAAAATTACATGCTATAAAAGGCCTGGGGAAAATAGACCAAAAATTAATTGGAAACTAAATAATCTAACCCTAAAGAATGAATGGGGAAAACAACAAAGCATAGACATCCAAAAGAATGATAATACTGAGACAACATACTAAAATTTGTGGGATGCAACTAAAGCGGTTATTAGGGGAAATTTTATATCTCTTGATGCTTCCTTGCATAAAATAGAGAAAGAGAAGATCAATGAATTGGGCTTACAACTAAAAAAAAAAACTACAAAAAGAATAAACTAAAGACCCTCAATTAAATACCAAATTTTGAAATTCTGAAAATAAAAGGGGAGATTAATAAAATTGAAAATAAGAAAACTATTGAATTAATTAATAAAAGTAAGAGTTGGTTTTTATGAAAAAAACAAAACAACAAAATAGATAAACCTTTGGTTAATTTGATTAGAAAAAGGAAAGAAGAAAATCAAATTGTTAGTCTCTAAATATAGAGACAAATGAAAAGAAAATTAGAGCAATAATTAGAGTTATTTTGCCCAGCTATATGTCAATAAATTTGATAATCTAACAAATGTAGGAATATCAACAAAAATAGAGATTGCCTAGGTTAACAAAAGAGGAAACAAATTATTTAAATAGTTCTATTTTAGAAAAAGAAATAGAACAAGCTATTAATCAAATCTCTAAGAAAAAATCTCCAGGGCCACATGTGAATTCTACCAAATATTTAAAGTTCCAGTACTATATAGACTATTTTTTAAAAATAGGGAAAGAAAGAGCCCTACCAAATTCCTTTTATGACACAGATATGGGGCTGATACCTAAACCAGGTAGGCTGAAAACAGAAAAAAAATTATAGACCAATTTCCCTAATGAATATTGATGCAAAAAATTTAAATAAAATATTAGCAAAGAAATTACAGAAAATCATCCCCAGCATAATACACTATGACCAAGTAGGATTTAATCCAAGAATGTAGGGCTGGTTCAAAATTAGGAAAACTATTAGCATATTTAACTATATCAATAATCAAGCTAACAAAGATCATATAATTATTTCAGTAGATGCAGAAAAAATATTTGATAAAATCCAACACCCATTCCTATTAAAAGCACTAGAGAGTATAGGAATAAATAGGCTTTTCCTTAAAATGATCAGTAGCATCTATTTAAAACCATCAACAAGCATCATATATAATGGGGACAAACTAGAACCATTCCCAATAAGATGAGGAGTGAAACAATGTTGCCCACTATCACCATTACTATTCAGTACTGCATTAGAAATGTTAGCTTTGGCAATAAGAGAAGAAAAAGAGATTAAAGGAATTAAATTAGGTAATGAGGAAACCAAATTATCACTCTTTGCAGATGATATAATGGTAGACTTGGAGAACCGCAGAGAATCAACTGAAAAAAAACTATTAGAAACAAATCATAACTTTTGCAAAGTTGCAAGATATAAAATAAATCCACATAAATCATCAATAACTTTATATGTTACCAACAAAGTCCAGCAGTAAGAGATACAAAAAGAAATTCCATTCAAAATAACTGTAAATAGTATAAAATTTTTAGGAATCTATCTGCTATAGGAAAGTTAGGAACTATATGAACATTAACTACATAACACTTTCCACACAAATAAAATCAGATCTAATCAATTGGAAAAATATCAAGTGCTCATGGGTAGGCCAAGCAAATATAATAAAGATGACAATACACCTCAAACTAATCTATTTATTTAGTGCTATACCAATCAAACACCCAAGAAATTATTTTACAAGTTGTAATGTCCTTTGTGGAGATCTTGGGAGCAGCCTTCTTTTCAGTCAGAGTAATCACCACAAGAATGGCCAGGTGTTAAAGTCCAAAAGTTTTTATTGTCTCCTTTGCCTGGTGCTCAGCTAGCTTTCTCATGGCCTTCAAAGGGGACTTAGTTTCAGTGGAGAAAATCCAAGAGGCCAGGCCAGCCACCAGGATGCCTGATCAAAGATGGAATTTTCTGATTCCTCCCTGTCTTATATGCTCTATTCTAAGTACAAACCAATCATTATAAAATTAGGAAACTATTATTTATTGTAAGATTAAATCAATTATACTTAGAGAACTATTAATCACCATGCTAAATTAGATAACCATTGTCTCATCAATTCCACTGACTTAACATCTTGTAAGAATCCTTGTTTCAAAGTTCTAGTCCATAATAACAGGTCTAGAAAAAATAATAACAAAAGATCAAGAATTTAAAGAGAATTAATGAGAAAAAATGCCAATAAAGGGCCTGTGCTATACCTAAAAGTATATTATAAAGCAGCAATCATCAAAAATATTTGGTACTGGCTAAGAAATAGAGTACTCAATCAGTGGAATAGGTTAGGTTCACAGGACAAAATAGTCAATAACTATAATAATCTTGTGTTTAACAAACCCAAAAACTCCAGCTTTTGGGATAAGAATTCATTATTTGATAAAAACTGTTGGGAAAATTGGAAACTAGTATGGTAGAAACTGACATTGATCCACACTTAATACCATATATCAAGATAAGGTTGAAATGGGTTCATTGTTTAGGCATTAAGAGTAATATCATAAGCAAATTAGAAGAACATAGGATAGCTTACCTCTCATATCTGTGGAGAAGATAGGAATTTGTGAATAAAGAAGAACTGGAACTCATAATTGAACACCAAATAGATAATTTTGATTATATTATGCTAAAAAGTTTTTTCACAAATAAAACTGATGCAGACAAGATCAGAAGAGTAGCAATAAATTGAGAAAACATTTTTACATTTAAGGTTCTGATAAAGGCCTCATTTCTAAATTATATAGAGAATCAAATCAAATTTATAAGAATTCAAAGCCAACTGGTGGTCAAAGGATATAAACAGAAAATTCTCAGATGAAGAAATTAAAACCATTTCTAGTCAAATGAAAAAGTACACTAAATCAACAGAAAAATGCAAATTAAAACAACTGTAAGATACCACTACATACCTCTCAGATTGGTTAAGATGACAGGAAAAGATAATTATGAATGTTGGAGGGGATGGTGGGAAAACTGGGACACTAATACATTGTTGGTAGAACTGAAAATGGATTCAGCCATTCTGGAGAACAATTTGGAACTATGCTCAAAAAATTATCAAACTGTGCATTTCCTTTGTTTCTACTGGGCTTATATCCCAAAGAGATCTTAAAGGAGGGAAGGAGAGCCACATGTGCAAAAATGTTTGCAGCAGCCCTTTTTGTGGTGACAAGAAACTGGAAACTGAGTGGATGCCCATCAATTGGAGAGTGGCTGAATAAGTTATAGTATATGAATGTTATGGAATATTATTGTTCTATAAGAAACAATCATCAGGATGATTTCAGAGAGGCTTGGAGAGACTTACATGAACTAATGCTAAATGAAATGAGCAGAACCAGGAGATCATTGTACATGGCAGCAATAATATTATATGATGATCAATTCTGACAGACGTGACTCTTTCCAGCAATTAGATGACTAATGCCAGTTTCAATAATCTTGTGATGAAATGAGCCATCTACACCCAGAATGAGGACTGTGGAAACTGAGTGTGCATCACAACATAACATTCTCACTTTTTGTTGTTGTTGTTCGCTTGCATTATGTTTTTTTATTCATTTTCTTTCCTTTTTGATCTGATTTTTCTTGTGCAGCAAGATAATTGTATAAATATATTTACATATATTGAATTTAATACATATTTTAACATGTATAACATACATTGGATTGCTTGCCATCTAGGGGAGGAAGTGGGAGGGTAAGGGAAAAATTTGGAACACAAAGATAGGCAAGGGTCAATTTTGAAAAATTATCCATGAATATGCCTAGAAAATAAAAGGTTTTAATAAAAATTTAAAAATAACTCTCAAGAACCAATTGTATGACATGGGAGACACTAGCACAGTACTGCCCAGCATGGTATGTTCTCATTTGAGAAGGTGCTGTGTTCTATGAGCAAAGCATAATTGAATTAGCTCAGAAGAAATGCAAGATATCCAAAATTAACAAATTTACCTCAAATGTTCATAGTTACTATTTGTGTTCGATCTGTGGTAAAACTTATATTGGCCTGATCAGCCACAATTAGACTCACTAACTTGACTCTAATAGAGTAATGTCATTTTGGTCCTATTTGAGAATGAAGGACAACAATAACCAACCAACCAATCACTTTAAATTGAATCTATTGTATTATTTGAAACACAATTACCTCTGGGAAGAATAGCTTTTTACATGTTTAGTCTTTTGTGATAAAGTGTGAAGAAAGGAGCTGAGAGTAGGCTTTTTTAAAAAGTATTTTTGAATAACAAGTAAAAATAATTTTACCTAACTTTCATTTTAAAAAATTGAGTTAGAAATTTTCTCACTCCTTTAATCCCTTTCTCCCTCATTGAGAAGACAAGAAATATGTTACAAATGATACATGAGCAGTAATGGAAAGCATATTTCTATATTAGTCATGTTGTTAAAGAAAACATGGACATCCTCCAAAAAAAAAGAAAGAAAGAAAGAAAAAGAAAGTTTGAAAAATATTCTTCAATGTGCATTTGGACCTCATCAATTCTTTCTCTGGAGGCAGATAGCACTTTTCATCATAAATCCTTTGAAATCATTTTGGATTACTTTATTGCTGAAAATAGTTGTTATTCATAGTTGATCATCATACAATATATTCATTACTGTGAACACTGTTCTCCTGATTCTGCTCATGTCACTATAATAAAGTCCATGTAAGTCCTTCCTGAAGGCATTCTGTTTTTTCATTTCTTATAGCACAATAGTATTCCACTACAATCATATGCCCCAACTTGTTCAACCATTCTTCAATGGATGAACATCCATCAATTTTCAATTCTTTGCCATCACCAAAAGAGCTGCTACAAATATTTTTTGTACATATAGATGTTTTATCTTTTAAAAATGGCTCTAGGATAGAGACCTAGTAGTGATATGCACAGTTTTATGGACCTTTGATCATAGTTCTAAGTTTATCTCCAGAATGGGTTACATCAGTTCATAACACTACAACAGTGCTTTAGTGTTCCCATTTTCCCACATCCTCTCCAACATCTGTAATTTTTCTTTTTTCTCATGTCAGCCAATCTGATAACTGATACCTCAGAGTTATTTTTATTTTAATTTTTCTAGTCAATAGTGATTTTAAGTATTTTTAAAAATTTGACTACTTTGATTGCATTTGACAACTGCCTGTTTATATCCTTTGAACATTTATCAACTAAGTGATATATTCTTGCCTCAATTTTTTTTTAAATTTTGAGAAATAAGGCCTTCATAAAAGAAACTTGATACATTTTCACAGTTATGATTAATAATATGATTAATAAATATTTCCTTTTATCTTATTTTCCCCTTATTTATCCTCTCTCTGTCTCATCTCTTTCTTTCTTTCTGTCTCTATCTCTCTTTGTTTCTGTCTGTCTCTCTCCTTTCACCCCATCCTTCATGATAAGTATTTTGCTTCTGACTACTACCTCCCCCAATTCTCCCTTTGAGACAACTCTGATGAGAATACAGTTCAAGCATTTTCTGCCACCCTCCCATTTCCCCTTTCAATATAGTAGCTTTTTTGCACCTCCTTCATGTGAGGTGATTTATTCTATTCTACCTCTCTCTTTCTCCTCTCAATGCATCCCTCTTTCTCATTCCTTATTTTTATTTTTAAGATATTTTCCAACTGTTTTAAACTCATGTCTATGCATATTTCTTTTAACTGCCCTAATAATGATAAAATTAGGAGTCATACGTATCATCTTCGTATGTAGAAATGTAAACAGTTTAACCTTATTGAATCTCTTATGATTTCTCTTTCATTTTTACCCTTTCATGCTTCTCTTGAGTCTTTTATTAGAAAGTCACATTTTCTGTTGAACTCTGTCTTTCATCAGGAATTCTCCTCTATTTCATTGGATGCATATTTTACTCCTTAAGGATGATATTCAGTTTTGCTCCAGCATAACTATGGCAAGACAAACAATCTTTTAATGTATAAAATGTTAAAACTTATTTATCCTGATTGTTGCTTCATTATATTTGAATTATATTTTCCTTGGTTGTTGGAATAATTTTTTTCCTTGACCTGATAGCTCCAAAGTTTATAATGTTCTTTGGAGTTTTTGCTTTGGGGATTCTTTTGGGAGATGATCAGTAGATTCTTTCAATTTCTTTTTTAACTCTCTGGTTTTAGTATAACAGAGGAGTTTTCCTTAGTAATTTCCTGAAATATGATGTTTACACCCTTTTTAAAAGATCAATGCTTTTGAATGGTCTAATAATTTTAAATTTATCTTTTCAGGATCTATTTTCTGAGTCAATTATTTTTCCAATGAAATATGTCACCCTTTCTTTTATTAAAAAAAAATTATTTTGACTTTGTTCTATTGTTTCTTGGTGTCTCATGGAGTCATTAGCTTCTAATTGTCCAATTCTAATTTTTTCTTTCTTTCTTTTTTTTTTTTACTGTAGTATTTTTTTTTACTTTTAATACACATTGCTTTATGAATCATGTTGGAAGAGAAAAATCAGAGCAAAAGGGAAAAACCATGGGAGAGATTAAAAAAAAAAAACAGAAAAAAAGAAGTGAATATATCATGTGTTGATTTACATTCAGTCTTCTTAGTTCTTTTTCTGGATTCAGGTGGCATTTTTAAATTCAAAGTCTATTGGGATTGATTTACTGAGAAGAACCAAGCCTTTTTTAGTTGATTATCACACATTCTTGATGTTTTTGTGTACAATATATTCCTGGTTCTTGTTTCACTCAGCATCAGTTCATGTAAATCTCTTCAGGCCTTTTTATAATCAGCCTGTTCATCATTAAAAAACAAACAAACAAACAAACAAACAATAATATTATATTACTTTCATATATCACAACTTGTTCAGCCCCTCCCCAATTGATGGACATTCACTCCTTTTCCAATTCTTTTATACCATAAAAAGAGCTGCCACAAAAATTTTGCACATATGGGTTCTTTTCCTTTCTTTATGATTTCCTTGGGACCACTTCTAATTGTTAAGGAATTATTTTCTTCAGGGAGCTTTTTTCTCTTTTTTATTTAGCCAGTTCTTTTAAAGTAGTTCTCTTCAAGGTATTTTTGTAATTCTTACAATTTGGCTTATTTTATTTTGATCTATCTATTATTTTAATATTTTTATTGAAGTTTTTTATTTTTAAAACATATGCAAGGGTAATTTTTTCAATATTGACCCTTGAAAAACCTTGTGTTCCAATTTTCCTCCTTCTTCCTTCCACCCTTTCTCCCAGATGGCATGTAATCCAATATATATTAAACATGCTAAAATATATATATATTAAATCTAATAATAAGCATTCATATTTATACAATTACCTTGCTGCACAAGAAAGATCAGATCAAAAAGTAAAAAAAAAAAAAAAAAAAAAAAAAAAAAAAAAACAAGAAAAAATTTGTTTTGACCTATTTATGCCCTTTTTAACCAAGCTGTTGCCTTTGAGGCCTGAAAACAATTTCCATTTTTCTTTGAGACTTTGTAAGTATGTTAAATTTGTTGTCTTTATTTGAGTTTGAGTTCTGATGGTCCTGGTCACAATAATAACTTTCTATGTCAGGTTCTTCTGTGGTTTCCTTATTTATTCAGCCAATTTCTTGACTTTTAACTTTATACAGTTATATTGTTTTTGGGGTGCAAGGGGACATTGTCCAAACTTCAGGTTTTTTGGATTGCTTTTCAGAGCTAATTTGGGGGATCTATGAGTTTTCAGCTCTTCCAAGATGATATGATATAAAGAGATATGTGCTTATTACTCTCCTGTCCTGTGTTTTGGTTTGTAAGCAACCACAACCATTCTTCTCCATCTTGAAATGTGACCAAAGTCCTAACTCCCCTGTGGCCACACATTCTAGAATGCTGATTCCTTCCCCAGAACTATAATTCAGAATCACAAATAGGTAATACAACAGAGTGCTGAAACCAGTGCCTGCAAAAGGACTTCTTTAATCCCCTCTGCTTAGTTATCTGATCCCTTCTCATCTAGGGGCTTACTTTGAAAGCCACTATTGTTAATACATTCACCACTTCCTCCAGGACTGCTTCTGGCTAACCTTAGATTATAGTCTACTTTCACCCCAGTGGGACAGACCTTTCCTGCCAACTTCTAAGCTGTCTTGAGCTGAGAAATTGTTTTTGCCTTGTACTTTTATTAGGTTTGCCACTACAGAATTCATTTTGAGGTATTATTTTAAAGTTGTTAGGAGAGGAATTTGGGAGAGATTAGGCAAGTTGCTGCTTTTTACTTTGCTATCTTGGCTCTCCTCAGAATAAGATTTAATAGGATTTAAGGAGAATAAAGGAACATGGAGTGTTTGAAGGGGTAGGTGAAATAGGAAAAAAGGACTCAGAACAAGGTCATTCACTGGGTTTTCTTTTCTTTTTTTTTTTTTTGCTTGGGGCTGGCCCTGGGCATAAATGAATTGTTAGCATAATAGAGTATAACTTCCTAAAGAATATTTGGAAGGGGAAGTAGCAACTCTTTCCTCCCAAAAATGCCCCCCACACCTTAACATAGAAGAGAAAACAAAAAACAAAGCTTGTCAATTGGTGAAGAATAATCTTTTGAAAATCTTCCCATTACCCTTGTATCGTGTTACTGAGATTGTAAACTGTGTTTATACCACTTTGTCTTTTTCTGTGTATTATTGATGAGACCATCCCAGGGGCACCACGAGCTTGCTTGGTTAACTCTTTAACATTGGCCAAAGGTGACTGCCTCTGCTGATGGGGCTGGGTGAAGCCTAGCAGCATCATGGACAATTTTCGAAGTGCACTGGTCCACACCAGTAATTTTGGAGTTCAGAGTAAACAATCAAAGCTGTGGGAGGGAGCAGCATTGGGTTTTGGCCCTTGAGCAGACAAAAGGCCTGATAAATATTACATCAGCTTCAAGAGAGTGTTCCATTAAGGCAACCTCAGTTTACATTGAGACATTTAAAGCCCTTGGCCACCTGGGACAGAGAGGAGACAAAGTCTCTCTGATAGTTTAAGTTGCCCCACTAGGGCTCAGTGTTGCACCTAGAGTGTATTTAGAGCTGGGCTGAATTACAATCCCCATGGTTATGAATTTATTTTTTGGTTGCTGACTTTTCTGAAGCCTCTTCTGATCACTTGAATTATATTATAAAGATAATTCATTAAGTAAAGTACTCTATGGAACTCAGTCTGACCTAGCTGTTTTGGGACAAGAATTAGAAAAAAAAAATTAAGGTCATCCAGTCCAACCTCTTCATTTCACAGATGGCAAAAGAATGAGAGACATTGTGAAATGTACAAGGTTATACCAACAGTAGCAGAAGAAGAAATATAATGTCCTTGCATGCTGTGGGCAGGGTACCAGCCTGCAACTCTCCACAGGTTCTCTTTTGCCAAGTTGGGGATGGTTTGATTCCCATACATGAATATTCAAAACAAAACATAACTTTTATAACTAATTATAAAACTTTTTTATCTATATACAAAGTGTGTACAGGGTAGAATGGGAACTGATTTATGGGAATCTGAAGTAAGATGAGAAGGGAACTCCATGTGTCTGAGGCAATCTAAGATTCTAGAGTTCAGACCTGGGTATCTGTCAGGGAACCATCTGGATCACGTCACAGACATAGAGGCATCTCTCCTCTCTGTGTTTTATAACATGTTTCCTTTTCTCCCTTTCAGGAAACAAAATATCCTCATAAGAAAGAGGCAGTATGTTGTGTTTACACAACATTTTGAAGTTTACAAAGTAGTCCTTACATGTACTACCGTGTTTCCCCGATAATAAGACACTGTCTTATTATTTTTTTGGGACTAAAAAACACCAGAGGGCTTATTTTCAGGGGAGGGCTTATTTTATCCTCCATCATGCCCCTTTTATCCTCCATCATGCCCATTTTAGCCTCCATCATGCCCCTTTTATCCTCCATCATGCCCATTTTAGCCTCCATCATGCCCCTTTTAGCCTCCATCATGCCCCCTGAGTGCTTATTTTATTCTCCATCGCTTACTGAACTTACCGAGTTTTTAGATGGTCCTGTCTCAGCTCTACTCCGCGGTGCTGCTCTCAGTAGCGCCAGCAAGCAAATCACCAGGGAAGAAGAGGATGACGCGCTCACTGCTGCAGCTCTGATTGGATGCAGCTCGGAGCGCGACGTGCGTTTCACCCGGGAGGGGAGGGCGGCGCTGCTTACTGAAGGTACCGCTACGCAGCATATAGCGCAGGGGATCACCATGATGACCGTTTTCATAGTAAGTTCGATAGGGCTTATTTTCGGGGGAGGGCTTATTTTAGCGGAATATTAAAGAGTATGTGGGTGTCTTATTTTCAGGATAGGTCTTATTATCGGGGAAACACGGTATATACAATTTGGTCTTCATAAAACCCTTCTGAAGTAAGTACTTTAATTCTTCTATTGGTATGGTAATTTCTTCCAATAATGTAGGTTGCAACTTCTCTAGAATTTAGTAGTGTCATAGGGACATAGGTTTAGAGCTGAAAGGTCATTTAGTCCAACACTCTTGCTTTGTAGAGGAGATCTTAGTGAGTAAGAAATTCACTCATAGCAGAAAGTGATAATGTTGGGATTCAAACCCAGGTTTTCTCATTTCAAATCCAGTGCTTTCTCCACTATGCCATGCTGCTTTCTCCAGGAGCCTAAACATTGATCTCCCTTGGGACACTGGATGTATATAGGCCATTATAGGCTCCAGATGTAAAGTCTTTGGAATTGGCTTGTTGGGTTATATAAGAACTTTAACTTTAGTGGCATAGTATTTGAGAAGCTACTGTTACTTCTAAATCATGATGAGTCATTAAAATGGTCATAGGATCATAGAGAGCTGAAAGGGATTTTAAAGATAGGACACCTAGTCCACTGTCTTTATTTCACATTGTGGAATTCACTGAATTCACTGAATCCTAGAAGGTGAAGTAGTTTATCCAAGATCTCCCAGGTAAGAGAAAATGTCTTAAGAGCCAGGTCTTTAGTGAAAGTAAGTACTCTAGTTATAATTGTTCCTTTTTATGGATTAGAAATTTAAGACGTATAGAAGTTTAAATGTCTTGCCTGGTGTCATACCACTAGAAAGTGCCAGAGGTCAGGTTTGAACATAACACTCATGTCTTTCTTTTTCTTAGCTAAACTCTAAAAAGTTATCTAAATCCAAGGCTTCTACTTCTCTTTTCCTCTCCTTTAAACTTTCTGCAATGTTTTCTAAATCCATCATTCAAATCAAACTGCTCTCTACATTACTATTATATTTGATTGCCAATTTCAATGTCTTTTTCCTCAATTTTCACGTTTCTTGACCACTCTGCAATATTTAATATTGATGATTATTTTTTTTAAACTAAATACTCTTATCTCTCTAATATTTCATGTCTCTGCTTTCTCTTCATTCTCTTTCTACCTGTCTAATTCCTCTGTCTCTTTTGCTGGATCTCCATCCATGTCGCACTTACTAAATGGGATTATTCCCCAGTTTCAGCCCTGGGCCTTTTCTCTCAATCTTCTCCCTTTAGTGATCTCATTAGAGCTCAGTTAATCCAATTATGTCCTTGATGCTGATGATACCTAGATCTGTAGATCTACTCTGTCTCCAAAGCCTCAATCCCACATTCTCAACTGTTCGTGGGAATGTCAAACTGAATGCTCTTTATGAATTTCAATCTCAACATGTCTAAAACAATTCATTCTCCTTTCCCTAAATCCTAACCTCATTGCACAATTTTCTATTGCAATAGTTTGCTAATTGGTTTCTCAGGCTTCTGGGAATTATTGCTATTGAGGACACCAAGTACTCAACCAAATTTACTACCTTGGTATACCTAAATATTCTATTTTACTTATCCAACTTATATGATAAATTGTCAAATCTCATTGCTTCTAAACATTTACCTAATCATCTCTGTAACAACTGTCTTTCTAGTTTGGATCCTCATCACCTTTTACCTTACCTATTTTGATAGCCTTCTAATTGGCACTCCTGACTCAAGTTGGGATCTTCTTTAATCCATCCTCCACATAGCTGCCAAAATTTATATATATATATTGGTTTGATAATTAAACCTCTTTGCGGCATGACTCCTCTTCATTACAGTTTTATTACACATTACTCCCCTTTATGCAATCTGCACTTCAGTGGATTGTTACTCTTCATTTACAACAATTCATCCCCATCTTGGAGACTGTCTCCCATGTTATATATTTTCTTCCTCATCAGTTTCAATTCTTAGAATCCCTGGATTACTTCAAGCCTCAGATCAAGTGATGCCATGTGCAGAGGGTCTTTTCTACTTTCTGGACCTTCCAAGGGGATCTCTTATCTATGTTGTTCATCTTTCATATATCTACTTATATATGCATTTTCTCATCTCTTATCTATGTTGTTCATCTTTCATATATCTACTTATATATGCATTTTCTCATCTCTTATCTATGTTGTTCATCTTTCATATATCTACTTATATATGCATTTTCTCCTTCACTCTATACAAGCTCCTTGAACACAGTTACTTAAAAATTCCTTTTTTTTCTCTTTCCTTTGTACCCCCCTTTACTTACTACTATATATGGAGTATTGATTGATAGAAACAGAGTAGTTTTTTTTTCTCTTTTAGGGAAGTCTTCTACAATGATGCTATTACATAAAAGACTTTCTTAGAATTATAGATTCAGAGTTGGAAGGGACCTAGTTTACCTCTGGTCTCTTTGTGGTTGACACAGTGAGAGAGGAATGCATTCCCAACAAAAATGAATCTTCCTCTTCCCCATCCAGAATGGGTTCTGGGCAGCTCAGGGTAAGAGGAGAGATTAAGGGAAGGAAGGTAAAAACCCATAGGGGTTGTCCAGGTGATGGGAAAACTTGCTACCGTCCTTTTGAGGTGACCTACCCACATTTCCTTTATCTCATCTGTGGATCATCCAAGTGGTTTGTTCACATGTCTTGGATGAATCAATATCAACCAGTTCTATTCCTTTTAATAAAGTGGAGGACCACCAGGTTTTACCATCTGCCTTGCCTCTGTACAATCATTGGTACTGCTATGCTTCCTGTAGGTATAACTCAATGATTCTTAGGACTTCTGGGCCTTGCCATCTGTCCTGCAGATGAACTTTCTTAATATGTTGATTCCTCCATGAGAGTTTTGAAATCCTAAAGAGCAGAAACTATTTCACTTTTTCTTTTTTATCTTTAGCTCTTAGTAGTGCTTGGTATATAGGGAGCCCTTACGTGTTTATTTATTCATTAGTGTACAATGGAAATAGCATCGGATTTAGAGTCAAAGGACTTATATTTAATCCTTGCATGATTATAATCCAAAGGACTTCTTAGTCCTTGCATGACCTTTTATGATGATGTGCAAGTTATTTAATCTCTTTCAGCTCCTTGAGAATGGGGACTATCTTGCTTTCTTGTGTTTGTATCCCTGGCACATATAATTCCTGACACATAAGGAACGCTTAACAAATATGTGACCTCTGTATAGACACAGTTTACTCATCTATAAGAAGAACAGTTTGGACTAGATAACCTTTAATTTTTTATTTCCATATCGATGATCCTCAGATCCTCTGATTTCAAATACAAGATTCTTACTGCTATACTCCACTGCCTATGTCTGGTCTACAGGATAGGCTGACTATTTTCTCCATATATAAGGTTTTAAAGAGATAGCTTGGATTTATTTACTAAAATACAAGTAGAATTCCAGAAGACTCCAGTCTTGAATGGTTTATGCACCAGTTAAATATTTTGGATAATCCCATTAAACATGTTGTGTGAAAACCAACTTGCTTGGCCTCTAAGCATGACCATCAGGAGTCCAATTTGCAAGCTGAGCCTTTTGCTATAAACCTAAAAGTTTGAAATCTCAGCCCCAGAGCAACTTTTTCAATGTGATTATGCTGTCTTAATATGGTCATGATCTGCCTATAATAAATTACTTTAGTAATGAAAATCTTTAAGGAATGAATGAAAGGGCAAATGATCAAGTCTTTTACCTTGACTAGAAAAATGGAAGATTCCAAAGGAGCTGTCCCCACAGGGGGAACAAAAGGCGAGAATATTTAAGTCACACATTTGTGTTCTGAAACTTTCATCTCCCCAAAGAGTTTTTGGGACAGGGCTCGTTATTCTTGCTTCTGATCTCTCTACCAGTCTGGCTCTAGCCTTGCCCTCCTGAATTACACAGGCAGTCAGCTCATTCATTCCCTGCTTCCAATCCTCCCTCTCAAATGCTACCGCAGTCACACATCAGTGCTCCAAAGTATAACAACAAATACATCACTGGTTCTAAATAGGGAAGATAATGCCCATATCATTCACTTCAGCACCATAGTTGAAAAACACCTTTGATTTGGGAGTGATCATTTAGGGAATGCTCTGTGGAACATATCCATTTTCTTTCTATTCCTGACCAATTTTATTGGAACCAGTGGGAAAAGGTCCTTAAGAGGACAGAGTAAAATTAATATAAATGCCGATCTAATAGACTTTGGATAATGAATTAATTAATAATACCACCTGATAGCCAAAGAAAACGTGTAGCGCTTAAGAGAATGAGGGAGACAAAAGGGAAAAGAGCAGATGTACTTAGGAAAAAAAACCAACTATTGTTTAGATAAAGAATTTAATGTCTAGTAGCAGAGCTGAAACCCAGGATACTGACCAAGGTCAAAACAAACATCAGTTCATTCCCTTACAAGAGAATAGTCTCCATATAAGCTAATGTTAGTTTTGGTCAGGAGGAATTTTAACAGGATTTCTAATTTTGGATTTCTGAGTTTTGAGATGAGAATGGGAAATAGCATCTTATCATCTTTGGGATGGCAGAGAAGGATCCTGTTTGATAATTTAATAGTAATTTATTTTCAGACCAACTAGATGACACAGTGGATACAGTGATGAGCCTCAACTTAATTTCAAATTTCATGTCAGATACTAAGTGATTTTGGCCTCAATTTCCTCAAGTATAAAAGAGGGATAATAATAGAATTTAAGGGGGAAATGAGATAATATTGGTAACGTGTCTGTCACATAGTAGGTACATAATACTTTTCTTCCCCTAGAATAGTAATATCAAGATAATAATGAATCATAAACTTAGAGAATGCCAGTTGAAAGGAACATTAAAGGTCATTTGTTCCAATCCCCCCTCCCCCATTTTGATAAAGTGTCATATCAACTTCACTTGAAATTAGGGGACCTGAGTGCCACTCAGACAAACAGTAATTGTATGACCTTGGTCAAATTACTTATGATATCTAAATTTTAGATATTTTTAAGGTAGAATGACATTGCTATTACCTACTTTGCTATTGTAAAAAAAACAAAAAAACAAAAAACAAACAAACACTTCATATAACTGACGTGCTGCATAAAGGTGAATTTCTTTTTCTCTAATGCCTATAAACATCCCCAGAACTCCTTAGTCCTTGGGGGGAGGGGAATTATCACTTGATTCTAACATCAACTCAAACTAATCATTCTCTAACTCTCTTCCTTTCACAACCATACTCATAAGAATATCTGTGACCACTCAATGTCTCTACTTTTTGTCTTCTCACTTCCAATCTCATCACTCAACTAAAGTTTCTCCCTCCAGTGATTTCTTAATTGATAGATCTGACAGCCTTCTCTCAGTACCATCCTTCATGGCCTTTCTGTAGCATTTTATGCTGCTGACATCTCTTCCCCTCCTCTTTCCCTAAATAATCTTTCCTCTCTGGAATTTCACCAGCCTGCTTTTTCCTGGTTCTTTTCCTACCTGGCTAACCACTCTTCTTAAGTTTGTTTTCTGACTCATCATTCATGTCACTATGGGTGTATTTCAAAGCTCCAACCTGGACCCTGCTCCCTTAGTCTTTTCTTGTTTCTTTTAGTTTGTTTGTTTGTTTGTTTTTGTTCTCATCAGCTCTTTTTTTTTTTTTTAATAATTTCAATGTGGTTGATTACCATACATACATACATAATGTATACATATATATGCACATATAAAAATATACATGTATGTATGTGTGTGTGCTTATAGATATCTCCAGGCTTCTAAATAGATATCTCCAGGCCAAGTAGTTTTTCCTGAACTCTAGTTACACATCATCTGCTGCCTTTTAGACATTTCCTACTAGTCATTCTGTAAGTATGTCTAAACATGTCCAAATATAAGCTCGTCATCTTTCCCCTTTTTATTTTTGTTCATCCTTCATTCTCAAAAAGGACCAATAACATTTACATGGCTGATGTCTTCACTTGCTCCATGAATTGGATTTAAGTGAGAGAGAGAACTCTCAGTCTCATTTTTTCTCCCAGTCATCAGAGTCCAGTGGTAAGACAAAAGTCTAGACAGTTCCTAGGATGTAGTGGGTGACCTTGGCCTTTTTAAACTGAGGTCTTTCCCAGATGTCAATTTGTCTGAGGCAATACATATTCAGTGATTGAGGGCTAGTTAAGAATTGAGACAAGAGATGGCCTAATTTGTCATCATAAAAGATTCAATCTGGGAAGGGGAGTTTCTCAGAGTTTTTCTTCCAAATTTCCCTATTCCAATAGTCTCCCAATGTTCTTGCTTTAGGTCTCTCCCTCTCCTATCCATCCCTTAACCAACTGCCAAGCTGATATATTCCTGAAGCACTGGTATGGCCATTCCATTTCCTTTCTAAAACAAACAAACAAGATACTCTAGTGGCTACTTAGTGCTTTAACAACAAAACACATAGACTCCATTTAACATTGAAAGCTCTTTGCAATTTGACTCTGGTCCACTTTTCCAGGCTTATTGTATTTAATTCCCTTCATGTACTCTGTGTTCCAGACAAACTGAACTATTTGCTGATCTCCATATAAACCATTTCATCTCCAGCCTGTGATTTTTCTTTGCCTTTTCCTAATACCTAGAATCAGCCTGTATTTATTAAATATTCACATGTGCTAGACAATGGGAACATGAACACAAAAATTGAAATAATTTTTATTTGAAAAGAATTTATATTTTAATGGGAAACAATAATATATTTCTATCATAAAGTTGAGAAAATAAATATAAAGTAATTACATACAAGATAGCTTGGGAGGGAGGACACTAGTAATTGAGGGGATGATGTAGAATGGTTTTGTGTAGAAGGTTGTGCTTGGGATGCAACTTGAAGAATAGGAGGGATTTGATATGAGTGAGTGGAGTAAGAGGGATGAGGAAGGAGTGAATTCCAGGTATGAAGAACAAGCTTTCTTGATACAATGGTCTTTGATGTAGTTACTATTATTGTTTCCATTTTATAGTTGAGGAAATTAAGGGAAACACAGGTTAAATGATTTGTTCAGGTCTTCTTGACTGTATGGTCCAGAGCTTTATCACCCTCATGTCTAAGAGGCTAAATAGTATTTTCAAGGTTACTCAGCAAGTTAAGTAATGAGTAGACTCCAAGCTCCATTATTTTCTTTATGGACTACCCAGGGGTCTAGGGAATCTCACAGATCTGTTTCAGGAGGCAAAGGGTCAATAACTAATTCTCTAGTGGAGGCTAGGTTTGATTGGGCTTTCATAGGAACTCTGGTGTTGCACTAAAAGTGATGGAGTAGAATCTGGGCTAAATTGGGGAGTGGGCTGGAGTAGGAACTATGCACAATTTAGGTGAAACTAAGAGAAATTCTGAAACAGGCACTATCAAATAGAGACTACAGGTAAAGAGGAAAATAGAATGGAAGAGCAAGGAATTACAATTTATGACAAGAGGAGTCCCCTCATCTATAGGAGGACGTAGAGCTCAACCATAGTATGTACATGCTTACCTTCATAGCTTCAAGGATGATCAAATGGGTAGCTTTGCAACCTTCCCTCTTTGTCTCCAAATAACACTTTGCTTGGTACTTCTCTAATGCATGAATTATTGTGAATTATACTTTTTTTCTCCAGGTGTTTGAGCATTTTGTTTAATACTTAGATGTTGCTATTGTTCAGTAATTCAGTTTTATCTGATTCTTGTGACCCTATGGACCATGCACAGTAGGGCAATGAGGTTTTCCATGAGGTTTTCTTGGAAAAAGATACTGGAATGGTTTGCTGTTTTCTTTTATAGCTCATATGAGGAAACTGAAGTAAACAGGGATAAGTGACTTGGCCAGGGTCACACAACTAATAAGTGTCTGAGACTGGATTTGCAATCAGGTATTTCAAATTGTAGACTGAGTACTCTATCCACTGAACCACCTAGCTGAATCTATCAAAATATGCCCCACTAGTTTAGAGTAGAAGCTTAATACATTTTTGTAAAATTAAACTAATATATGTTTATTGAGTTTGAACTAAAAGAAATGTTACACTGTAGACTGAGATCCTGGCAGGGCCTGCATGTTATGTGTCTCAGAGGGAGTACATGACATTAGCTCAGGTCTGTCTAATGTTTCTGATAAAGCAGTCCCGCTACAAATGGGAGAACTAGTAAAAGTCAAGCTCGGATACCCCTGATACCCTTTTCCTTAAATCAATTTAAGACAAGAGATCTAAGAACTTATTGGAAGAAATCCCAGGCTACTGTCAGGGGGAAGGATTTTGTCGTAGGAATGGTTTTAAGATTGAAGGTTAGAAAACCTCTACAGATTCAGGTGAAGGTTAATGAAAACACAGAGGGATATTTTTTTTTCCATTCATAGTCCAACATTAAAGTTCACAAGCAGTATGAAGCAAATAGTCTCAATGGCATGTTATTTAATGAATATATTTAAAGGATTTTTTTTGGAGATTTTTTTTCCTACTTCTGTAGATGCTTAAGCAAAATTTCATGTACAAGCCCATGTCATTTTCTTCCATATGACATAATGTTTTTAAAATACACACATATACACCCCCACACACACACACACATACCACAGGAGTCATATATAATAATGTGATAAAGAATAAAAAGAATGACCTTAACTTTGTGAAATTAGAATGATCAATTTTGACTATGGCAAAGATTTGACAAAATTTCCCTCTATCCCCTCTTTGTGGAGGTAGAGGATTATTTCTCAAATGAGATATTATTTGTAAAGTTTTTAACACTCTGCTGGCTCATAAATCTTGTTTCTTTCTTTTTTCTTTCCACACATGAGAATAGAATAGTATGTAAAATATGAAATATATTGGATGTGTTGAATTACAAAGTGGGACATATAGATGCAGAGAGGTTTAAAGGGAAGTGAACCTGAGTCCAAATCTCACCTTTAACCTTGGGCAACCATGTGAACTTGGGCCTTCCTGGGCCATAGCTTTCTCACTTAGTAGAATGAGGGTAGAATTCGACTACATAGCCTCTTAATTTGCTTCTAGCTTTTTGACACTATGGGTTCAAGTAAAGTGAATTACTGAGTTCATAAGTAAAATATTCAAATATATGTGCAATTTAATGAAAATCAGGTCTCATTTGTTATGCTGCTTTAGCAGAAAGGAAAGGCAAAAATGAGGAATTTTCTAAATAGTCTCTCTTCCATAGCTAATTTTTATTGATTTAAAACATGGTTGTGGTCTTACAATACAACATACTTATGTAGAAATGCATTATACAGCCCTTTCTGCCATATCTGGACAGAATACCACATTAATAGTGACCAAGTCAGTGCCCCACAACCCTTTGAAAATAACAATATTTTCTCTAGAATTTTGGAAAGAATGAACAGAGCTTAAAGATAGATAAAGGTAGATAAATAAAACAATTACTTAGTGCTTCCTATGTACCAGAAACTGTGCTACTTGCATAGTGGCGATAAAACAGAAATAACAAAACAACAACTGATAACTGAGTATCTCAAGTAGTCTGTTCCATTCAGACAACTAGGCTAGCTCCAGGGATACCTTAGTTTAGTACTTTGTCATCTTCTTGTCAATCTCCTTGCATAGCCTCTACACTGCCCTTCCTCATTCCCGCCCCCTTATCTACTTTTCAGTTTTAGAATGATGATCAAATCAATATTTCCATCACTACTAGACAGCATGTCAATCTATCATCCTATGACTTTATTTGTCATGTGACTCCTTGACTAAAAACTGTACTTTGAATACGACTTTCTTCTTTTTAGTTTTGTTTCTTCTATTAGAATATAAACTTCTTTGGAGCAAGGACTGTCTTCATTTTAAATATTTATATGTTGTCCTCAGCATAGTGTTTGTATACAATGGGCATTTAAGAGATAATTCTTTTCATCTGTCCATTCATCCATCAATCCATTCACTCATCCATTTCTTCTTATACACTCCTTATTTAAGAAATAGGAGCCATACCAATATGTAGCAATTTTTAAAATTCTAAGCAATAGAGAAACTATCCCAGAATGCTTGTATTTGCTGAACTTTATTCTAATCAATTCCACTTTGAGAAGTGACACACGTAGTATTTCTTTATGTTTTGTCCTGATCACCAAAATCAAAACTGTCTTCTCCTCTGCTGCCTGCCTAAAATTATTATTCATTGGCACTTGTTTTGATTGTTGAGAGACTTAAAGGAGAGAATTTACATGGATTATTATCATTTTTTTTTGCCAGTAATTGTCCCGAAAAAGTTTTTTTTAATTAATTTTATAATTATAACATTTTTTTTGACAGTACATATGCATAGGTAATTTTTTTTTTTTTTACAACACTATCCTTTGTACTCCCTTCTGTTCCGAATTTTTCCCCCTCCTTCCCTCCACCCCCTCCCCTAGATGGCAGGCATTCCCATGCATATTAAATATCTTATAGTAGATCCTAGGTACAATATATATGTGCAGAACTGAATTTTGTTGTTGTTATTGCAAAGGAAGAATTGTTTTCGGAAGGTAAAAATAATCTGGGAAGAAAAGCAAAAACAAAAACAAAAAAAATGCTCACAGTTTACACTCATTTCCCAGTGTTCCTTTTCTGGGTATAGCTGATTCTGTCCATCATTGATCAATTGGAATTGGATTAGCTCTTCTCTATGTTGAAGATATCCACTTCCATCAGAATACATCCTCATACAGTATCATTGTTGAAGTATATAATGATCTCCTAGTTCTGCTCGTTTCACTCAGCATCAGTTGATGTAAGTCTCTCCAAGCCTCTCTATATTCCTCCTGTTGGTCATTTCTTACAGAACAATAATATTCCTATATGGGATTATTTTGAATCAGTAAAAGAGCTTCCACTTTATATAGTGTTAAAAATATAATATAAATTTAATCATTGCAAAAAAGCCAAATCCAGTGATTTTATTAGAAGGTGCTTCATGTCATTATATATATAGCACAAGAACAAATATCTCATTTTAAATCCCTCTTGTTGTAATTACATGAGATGCCCTTTGTATTGTTGTTTAATCATTTCAAGCATGTCTTACTCTTAACAGAACATAGTTGTTCTTTCTGGTGTTGACCTCAGACAGTTGGGGATGACTTAGTTCCCCTTACTAATCCACAAGCCATCTACCAATTTGTAGTTTTGTTAAAAAAATTCTTGGTATCAGTGAGAAGGTTTCTTCTGACTCTTATTTGAACCATACTGTCAGTTATTCTCTTGTACCACAATCAAGAGCAAGATCTCTTTCCTCAAAAGGGTTCTCTGGGGAAGGGGGTGAAGGGAAAGAGGGAGAAAGTTGAAACGGAAGTTTTTGCAAGGTCAGTTTTGAAAAATTACCCATGCGTCCATGATTTAGGCATAAAGAATGAGACCATAAATAAATTAGAGGATCAGAGGATAGTCTACCTCTCAGACCTGTGGAGGAAGAAGGAATTTATGACCAGAGGAGAACTAGAGATCATTATTGATCACAAAATAGAAGATTTCGATTATATCAAGTTAAAAAGTTTTTGTGGAAACAAAACTAATGCAGACAAGATTAGAAGGGAAGTAATAAACTGGGAAAACATTTTTACAGTTAAAGGTTCTGATAAAAGCCTCATTTCCAAAATATATCGAGAATTGACTCTAATTTATAAGAAATCAAGCCATTCTCCAATTGATAAATGGTCAAAGGATATGAATAGACAATTGTCAGATGAAGAAATTGAAACTATTTCTACTCATATGAAGAGGTATTCCAAATCATTATTTATCAGAGAAATGCAAATTAAGACAACTCTGAGATACCACTACACACCTGTCAGATTGGCTAAGATGACAGGAACAAATAATGACGAATGTTGGAGGGGATATGAGAAAACTGGGACACTGATACATTGTTGGTGAAGTTGTGAAAGAATCCAGCCATTCTGGAGAGCAATTTGGAATTATGCCCAAAAAGTTATCAAAATGTGCATACCCTTTGATCCAGCATTGCTACTATTGGATTTATATCCCAAAGAAATATTGAGGAGGGGAAAAGGAATTATGTGACAAAATGTTTGTGGCAGCTCTTTTTGTAGTGGCTAAAAACTGGAAAACGAATGGATGTCCATCAATTGGAGAATGGTTGAGTAAATTATGGTATATGAAGGTTATGGAATATTATTGCTCTGTAAGAAATGACCAGCAGGAGGAATACAGAGAGACTTGGAGAGTCTTACATGAACTGATGCTGAGTGAAATGAGCAGAACCAGAAGATCACTGTACACTTCAACAACAATGCTGTATGAAGATGTATTCTGATGGAAGTGGATATCTTCAACATAAGGAAGATCCAACTCACTTCCAGTTGATCAATGATGGACAGAGGTAGCTACACCCAGAGAAGGAACATTGGGAAGTGAATATAAACTGTTAGCATTACTGTCTTTCTATCAAGGTTATTTATACCTTCAGAATCCAATTCTTAATGTGCAACAAGAAAATTGGATTTACACACATATATTGTATCTAGGTTATACTGTAACACATGTAAATTGTATGGGATTGCCTGTCATCTAGGGGAGGAAGTAGAGGGAAGGAGAGAGGGGAAAATTTGGAAAAATGAATACAAGGGATAATGTTATAAAAAAAAAATTACTCATGCATATGTACTGTCAAAAAATTTTATAATTATAAAATTAATAATATAAAAGCATACCCACACCAGGAAAAAAAAAGAAAAGAAAAATTACCCATGTATATGTTTTGTATATAAAAAAGGTATAATAAAAAATAAATTAAAAATTTAAATAGTTAATATACATATATAACTAGAAAAAAATAAGACAATTTAAAAATGAAAAATAAGTAGAATTAGTAAAGGGAAATCATTGAAGCTCTAAAAGACCAACAAATAAAACAAAATATAAAGAATGGGGAAAAAAAAAAAGGAAAGGAATGTGAAACATATAAGAAAAACAAGTCTGAAGAATAGATCAAGAACAGAAAACTTAAGAATTTGATCTACCTAAAAGCTATGACCAAAAAAAGAACCTTGGCAAAATAATATAAGAAATAATTAAAGAAAATTCTCCTGAACAAGAGGGGAAACTTGAAGAGAAAAGATCTACTTAGTCACTACCACAAAGAGATTCTACAGGAAAAACACAGGATTATTATTGCAAAATTTCAAAACACCTAGATAAAAAAGAGAAAATTTTACAAAGCACAAACAAACAAATAAAAAAAAATTCAGCTATCTTGGAGCTACAATTACAATTGTATAAAATCTATCACTTACTATATAATAAAAGATTGCAGATCCTGAAGTATCATATAACATCAAATAATAGAATTAGGCTTGTGGCCAAAAATATATCCAGCAAAATTAAGCATAATATTGAATGAAAACAAAATGGATATTTATTAAAATTTCAGATTTTAAGGATTTAGTCTCAACCAAACCTGAATTAATTTAATATATAAGAACCAACATCAAAAATTAATTTCAAGGGGCTCAATAAAAGAAAATTGTTTACATGCAAAAATGTAAACCACATGTCTAAGATTGACAGAAGTAAATAGATAGTTCAAAACAAAAACTGGGACAAAGCTGAGTATAATCTGCGTCTAAAAAGCAAAAACATCTAGGAAGAGGTAAAATGGATGAAATGCAGAAGAAGAACTGAACCAAAAGTATTAGATAGGGAGAAGGGTTGGTAGTTCTGAAAGTATATTCATATCTGAAATGGGTTAAATAAGGAAATATATAAATTATGAAGGTTATAACAGCTTGCAAAATTTAGTGAGGGAATAGAATAAAGTGTAGTGAAAAGGGATGAGTAGATTTATGGCAGTGGAAGAAGATGTAAAGATTAATGGGAAAGGGATAAAGAGGGAAGGAAAGGGAATAAGGTGGGGCATAGAAGGCTGTTTAGATTAAAGGAATTGAATAAGATGTAAAGATTAATGGGAATGGGATAAAAAGAAAGAGAAAGGGTCGGTAGAGAAGATAAGGAAGGATCCATGGATAAAAGAAGGTTAAGTAATAGCAAGGTAAGTTAAGGAGTAGAACTAAAATAGAAGAGTTAGAAGGGAAAATAACTAAGAATTAAACACAAACAATAACAAAGATCAAGAGTAGAATTTATTAGAAAGGATTCAAAATAAGTAACAATAAATTTTAATTTCAAGTAAACATATAATAGTAGATGACTGTTTTTGTTTTTGTTTTTTCCTTTTATGTCTTTCTTTTTCTATTTTGTTTTCTTATTTTGTATTTAGTTTTAAATAAAATTTTAAGTAATTGGTGGTGATGTGACTTGGACCAACTATCCTGGAAAACAATTTGAAATTATGGTAGAAAAAGTGATTACAATGTTCATGGTCAAGTGAGTTCCACTGTTTGTGTTCACCCAAAGAAAATCAAAGAGAAAGGAATGTCCACAAAAATCAAAATAATCATATCAACATTTTTTATGATAGCAAAGATTAGAAAAAGAATTGCCATAGATCTGGGCAATGGCTAAACAAATTATAATTATTAATGATGATTATAATATTAATACTATAGCTATGTTAAGAGTTTTATAATTATTATCTTATTTGATACAAACCACAATGCTAAGAGGTAAATATTATTATGATACCCCTCCCCCATTTTGCAGATGAGAAAACTGCAGTGAGAAAGGTTGAGGGACTTCCTCACCATCATATAGTTAATAAATGTCTGAGGCTGGATTTGAAGACTTCTTATTCCACCAATCTGCCTGTATAAATATAATGACTTCCTAACAAGTGATAAATATGAAGAATTAAAAAAAAAAGAATGGGGAAATATATATGAAATGAAAGCGATTGAAACAATCCAAACCAGGAAAATATTTTACATAATGTCTATAGCAATGCAATGGATAAGATAAAAAAATAGAGTGATGTATAATTATAAAGGTTAAAATTGGCTTCAGAAGAGAGTTGAGAAAATTCAGAGATGCACAATGGAGTTGGAATATCACATATGCTTTCAGTAAACTTAGATCTATTGGTTAGTTTTGCTAAAAAACTTCTGCCCCATCTCTCAGTTTCTATTATTTATTTTAAGGTTTTTAGTACAGATAGTGTTACACTGAAAAGAGAAGAGGAAGAGATATATTTAGAAATTAATTTGAGGTTAAGACAAAAGGTATCAATAAAAATAAAGTGAAATAAAAAAAATTGACAGTTTTCATAGTTATTGTGAAGCTTAAATGAGATACTGCATATAAAGCCCTTTGCAATCTTAAAAACATTTATAAAGGTCAGCTATTCTTAGTTAAATGGTTCATAAATTTTCTACCTTTTGTATAAAATAACTCTTCATGTTATTTGTGCTAATGCTGCCTCTTTCAATTCCCCAGTGGTTCAGTCTTGATAAACTAAATTATACATTCTAGATTTTGACTAACTAGTCTCTTTTCATTCAATCTATACATTTAAAGTATTAGACTTCTAGATTAGTGGTTTTCATCTATCATCTTCCTACATCCAATAATGTGTTTTAAATCTGCCCTTTTATAAGAAACTTCCATATCAGTTTCCTTAGATTTAAAAGGAGGGGTATGAAGACCTGGAAAGACTCAGATGAATTGGTACAGTGTGAAGTAATCACAAGTAGCATAATAATCTATATTGCAACATCAAAAATTTTGAGGATTTTTTTATAAACTGAAGAAGAGTGAAATGAGTAGAACCACAATCATTTATTCAATAATAGCAACACTGCTAAACCAAACAACTCTGAAAGCTATAAGAACTGTGAAGAAAAGAATGACCTTTCATGATTCTAAAGGACCCATAACAAGACATTTATAAATTATAGAGAGATGGTGGATTTTGGACAGAGAATAAGACATAATTTTGTATATAATTATTGAAAGATTTTGTTATTTTGTTTGACGATGCATATTTATTTAAAAGAAATGTGCTCTTGTTTTTGTTTTTCTTTTCTCCCAATTGGAGGTTTGATGATAGAAAGGAGAGAAAGTAGATTTTTGTTAAGGGCGATACTATATGAATAACATGTTGCATATTCCTTCAAATTAAGTCAATTACCTACTTTACTTTATTCCAGGAAGTAATCTGTAAATGTTTTAATGTAAAAAAAAAATCAACAAAACTGAATGTGCAAAAAACAAGAGGATCAATAAAAGGAGGGATACTGGAATAGATGATCTCTTCCTACTACAACATTTGATGAGCTTTTGATCCTTTGTTCAACTTAGTTGCCCTCTCTGGGCCTTTGCTGGGATTTTATATCATTCTTGACATGTTACAATGAAAATTGGATGAAGTGTGTTCCTTTGATGGAGTCTGACTCAAGGATTACTTGGTGGATGATAATAATCCTTATTTCTACCCTGGTTATAGACAGTGATGTCTCTCCATGATGAGCTGTGACAGGCTTGGTGTGAGGAGAATTTTCTATTTTCCTTACTTATATACAGACACACACACACACACACACACACACACACACACACACACACACACACATACACAGAGCTCATAACTTGTGTGTTCCTGAGTACAGTGACAGGTATCATAGAAAACAAGAATGACTGCCACTGTAACTTACAGCCCAGAAAGGAGAGTATTAGAGATGAAGCATGACCTCTCTCTCTTGTTTCTTTTTGTATATCTCTTTTCCTTCTCAGTCTTCCATGTGTAGAATGATAGAATACTACATGCAAAGAGCAGAATGATAAAATACTCAGTGGAAAGAAAGGCCAAAGGAGGCCCTGCCACCAGGATACAGAGGTGGTAGCATCCTACTTGCTGAAAAGTGTGGCACTCTAGTAATCTTATAGTGTGGTTTAAAAATCAATAAAGAAATAAACAAAGAATGAATGAATATATGAGTGTGTATGTGTTAATTGGGAAGGGATGATAGAGTGACAGAAGAAGAGCTCTGAATCTGGACTGTTATAATGTGGTTCTATTTATTGGAGGCAGATGTGTAGTTCAGCAGAAAGCACACTAGTTTTAGGAGGCAGAAAGACCAGAATTCAAATCCAATCTGTGTTACTGATTAGCTGTGTGATCCTGAACAACGTTTCTTTTTTTTTTTTTTTTTTTTTGCCTCAAGTTCCTCATCTGTAAAATGGGGATAATAATGATACCTACCTCCCAGAGTTGTTGTGAAGATCAAATGAGATGGTAATTTCAAAAGCTTAGTAAAATGTCTGGTACATTTTAAGTACTATATGGATATGTTATTATTATCATTGTTATTGTCAACTGTCTACTTCTATTTTTTCATATGTAAAATTGGTATAATAATAGCATCTAATTTCCAAATGTTATGAGGATAAAATGAAATAACATATGCAGAGCTCTACAAGCCTCAAAGTGCTATATAAGCTAGTTATAGCAATAATAACAATTATTATGATTATTAATTCTGTGGCTTTAAGCAAGTCTTTGAAATTTTCCTGGCTACAGCTTTGCCATTTTCAGGGGGAGGAGGTTGGACAAGGTCCTTGCTCCTAGTTCTGAAAGTGTGTGTGTGTGTGTGTGTGTGTGTGTCCAGATCTGTGATTTTTTTGGTAAATGGAATTCCTATTGAGGAAAGTCCCTCTCAGTGCAAATTTACAACTGGCATAATCATAGAGAGCTGGGCAAAGTATTGGATTTGGAGTCAGGAAAATCTGAGTTCCAATCCTCCCTCAGATACTTATTAGTTATGTTATCTTAGGCAAGGTTCTTATTTTCAGCTACATCTATTAAATGGGGAGAATAATAGCATTTACTTCCTTGGTTTATTGTGAGAATCACATGTAGAGTGCTTTGCAAACCTGAATACTGTTGTTCTTATTATCATCATCAGAGTAGAAATTTGAACCCAGATCTTCTTGATTCTGTGTAACTCTGTATCTGCCATAAGAAATCCTATGAACCTATAAGTTGAAGAAAAAGAAGGAAACTTCTAATTAATAAATTTTTTGTCTCACTTTGAGCATTTGAGTTTATACACTTTAAGAAAAGAGAAAAACTAGTTTGTTTCCCTAATAGAAATTCCCCAGATCTTTAGGTGGTTTAGGCCAAATATTCATTTGTTGACTTTCTTGTCCTTATATTTCATTTCCAACTCTACAACTTAGAGGTAAACCCTGCTATATGCACAGAGAGACACATCGTGATTGTTCTCAAGGCACCAGCTTAAGGGATAGATTTACCTCTCTTCCATATTGGGATTTTCTAAAGATAGCACTATTCCATTACCCAAGATTCAAACCATACAATAGTATCCCAAATCAAAACTATTGTGTAGAGTAGAGATATGAATTACACAGCCCAATACTCTACTCCCTAATGCCATCTAACCAGGTTAAAATAGAATTTGTAAACATTTTTGTGAAATACACTAAAAAATAGAATCTGGATAATATTATAGTATCCTTTTCTAAGTCAATATGCATCTTGCAAGGTACCTTTAGTGGCCTTTTGAGTTTGATCATATTGGTGGGGTAGAGTTTTCTTATCTGGCTTTGGGGAGAAAATTTCCACCTGACTAGGATTTGTGAAGATGGCAAGCAGACAGAAAATATTATCTTGGCCTCCTTAATGCAGAACCTCAAGCTAAGTGACCAAAGAATATCAGAATAAATGGACATCATAGATAATGATACAAACACACACATACACATTCAGAGCTCATCACTAAAAATTTAAGAGTAAGTAGAACATAGAGTGGTAGAAAAAATCATGGACTTAGAGTTGGAAGGGACCTTTGAGAACATCTAATCCATTGGCCTCATTTTACAAAAGAAAAAAAATTAGGTATTTGATCAACATAAGCTTATTAAATACCTACTGTACTAAGTATTGGGGATTCAAGTTCTTCATATACAGAGAGGTAAAGTAACTTGCTCAATGTCAGACAATGTCAGAGGCAAGATTTAATTACAAAGAACAAAGGGGAATAAGCATTTTTCAGGTACCTACTATGTGCTAGGAACTTTACAAATATCTCCTTTGTTTCTCAAAAATAACCCTATGATATAAGTGTTATTATCATCCTACTTTACAGTTGAGGAAATTGAGACAGCCAGAAGTTAAGTGATTTATCCAGGGTCAAGCAGCTAAAACATCCATGAGACCAGATTTGAACTCAGCCCAGGATTTTGTCACACTGTGCCCACTAGGGCTGAGTCTCTGGCTCCAAATCTGGAGTTTTATCCACTGTGCCACTCCATTGTCCTAGAAGTCAGAGGATAATATTTGTTTAAGTATTCTTATCTAATCCTGGTCGATGGACCTCTTTATGTATAATACAAATCTCCATCTCCTCATAGATTTGCTATATGACCTTGAGGAGCTAATATCTCCCTTCCGCATTTATGACAGGAGAAAATTTTGCCAGCCTCTTCCCAAATTGTCAGGGACATTCAGGAAACCTGATGCAATAATCCAAATGGAATGCTCCTTGGAAGAAAAAGCACTATATAAATACCAGGCATGTATTATTAGTACATGAATAATAAATGTTTTAGGAAATAAATCTGTGGTTTCAAAAGCAAATAAAATAAGACACCCCAGAGTCACCTTTCATTTATGAAATATTGTGTTGCTCCTGACCTAAAACACTTAGTGCTTTTAATAGCTTCACTTTTTAATATTACCTAACATATGAAATGAGAGCACACTGCTACTAAATTAAATATTAAAGTATTAAATATTAAATGAGAAAGCAGAAATCCATAGCAATCTGAACCTATTCAGTTTACCCAGGGTCTTCTAAAAATCCTGAGAAACCAAGGCACGGTTAATATTCACTGAGGTCATTTAATTATTATTAGTGTTGTTGTTACATTTGTTTTTCTGCCAGACACTCTGGCACCATATACTTCTCTTTTATTGATCTACCTCAGAGGGTTGAATGAGACAGACCAAATACCAGCTGCTGTATTCGGAACAGCCTCTCTAGGATGATGAATCTAGAGGTTACATTTAATGGACATGGCCGATTATTCTGAATGAGGGAGCTGGACGGGCTTCATCTTCACAACATAGGCATGCTTCATCTTATTTCTCCTGGATTGCAGCTCTGAGCAATGAGAGTTGCAAACCTAGTCTTGTACTTTGTGTAAATTGTGGATACTACAGCAGGCTAACATCCTGCCATATGTCACTGTCACTCTACTCCTTGCTTCCAGAGAAATAGTATTTGCTAAACGAGGTGTCCACATTCACTGTCCTACTTTTGATTTTCTTTACCTGAAGAGAGGAGTAACCAGTGAAGGTAAAGTTAGTAACAGCAGCAATTCTAATAACCCACATTTATATAGGATTTTGCAATTTATAAAACATTTTTCTTTCAAGAACATGACCTTCTTAAAGGCAGATATTCTTTGTATTTTTAAATATCTCCTTATTACCCAGCACAGTATCTAGTATATAGTGGGTCCTTAATAATAATTTGTTGAATTAATTTAAATTGAACAACCTTGTTTAGAATATTATCCAGTATTAAAGAATATAGGTTCAAAGTTACTAGAATCACAAGGAATTTTAGTAATTTTCTAATGTAGTAGCTCAAAATCTTTTTTTGTGTCATAGACCCCTTTGACAATGTAGAGAAGCCTTCTCAGCCTAATGGAAAGTTAAATATTTAAGCTTTCAAAGAAAAGTAGTTATATTGACATGTAGTTATCAAAATATGAAAAAAGTTCATGAGGCTCGGCAAAAGAACCCTTAATTCCAATCCAACATTTTTATTTTTACTTGAAGTCTTTGGTGGACCTATGATATGATGTTACTACTCTCTCCAATGGTCCTGATTACAATCCTTTCTATTAAGAAGTCAATCAATCATAAGATTTATTAAGTACCTATTATTTCCCATATACTCTCTAAGTCCTGAAGAATATAAAGGTAAAGGACAATATCCCAAGCTTCTTGAGCCACTTAAACTTCCATAAATCGATCACAAGAAGTTCATCTCACAATCTAAAAGCAGACTTTGCTTTATCTCTTCACATGATATTCAATTAAATTCTTGAGTAATATGTTGATTCATCGGTCAATGGACAAGAGTCTTAACATTTAAGATTCAACAATTGATTAATTGTTGTAGAGTGAGAAGTCTAGGATAATGCCATGGCTACAAACCAGACATGAGGAAGATGATAGAAACAGGGAAATTTGGAAGAAAGGAGGGTTTAGAAAAAATAATAATGGATTCCGTTTTAGAGGTATTGTAAGATTCAAATAATGTTTCCAGGTGATTTAAAGACAAAGTATCCTCTTCTTCCATTTCTACCATTCAACAATTTTCACTACAGAAGTGAACTGAGGACCATTTTAGTTTTTTTTTTTTTTCTTTATTTTATGGGCTGATATGGCCAAAGAATCTATCCTTTTGGGACCAGAGTAATGGTTACAAGTCTTTCTGTACTTAGCTAAGCCAAAACCTCAAGCAGCACACACTGGATAGACATCACCAGACTCCTACTTAAAGCCTATCTAGCATTAGTGTTTGCTGGTGTAATTACTGGGAAGAGTCATATCTATATCATCACAAATATATGGATTATCTGCCTTCAAGGAGAAGAAAGATATTTATAAATAATAATAATAGCTAGCATTTATATAGCTCTTTAAGGTTTCCAAACCTTATATATGTAATTATTAAATCATTATATCTTTGATACAAGCCTATGATTATCTTCATACAAATGGAGATTAGCTTCATAGAAATGGGGAAACTGAGGTTGAATGAATTAAATGATTTGGTTAGAGTTATATAGCTAATAAATGTCTTAAGCAGAATTTATCTTCCTGACATCACTATTCCATTATGTCACATAGTTGCCTTTACTTAAAATTTTAAAATGAAGATTCTCTCATTTTACAGATGAGGACTTTTAAGTCTCAAGATTAGCTAACTTATCCACAGTTGTGTTACAATAAGTAGTAGAACTGAGTCTTAATCAGGTTTTCTGACCCAGATGGTTTTTTTGTGAGTCAATTGGCAGTAAGTGACTTGCCTAGGGTCACACATCTAGTAAGTGCTAGATGTCTCAGGCTATATTTTAACTCAAATCCTCCTGACGGCTGGTGCTCCATCCACTGTGCCATCTATCTTCCCCATCAGATCTTATATTTTCCATTCTGCTATGCCAAATGTATAAGACTTACTTTCCACATCTGGGTTCTAAATTCTGCAGACCTCCTTCCCACTCCAAAGGCCCAATAATATCTTTCCTACTATCAAAGCTTGCTCCTAGGAACGAAGGTAAAGTCAGATTTCCATCAGTCAATGCCATGTCTGTGCTATGACTCCTCATTCTGAGGTGTTCATTGCACCACTCTCTGCTGATTCAAATCCTTCCACATCCAGCTTAAGCATTACTGCTCCATCAAGCTTCTCTGATTAGACCAGACCACAGTGATTTCTCCCGCTCCAGAACTCTTGGCCTTTATCCTTGGCTCCACTCATTTGAGTCTTATCATGTAGTGTTGTTTTGAGAACCTTCTTTCAGGAACAATTGTTCTGAGACAGGCTATTGGTATAAGAGTTCTTCCTGGGAGGAAGCTTGCTTTCTACATCTGATCTCACAACGTCATGCTCCTCTCAATCTAAGTGCTGTTGTCAATAGGCTAAGTGATTGTCCAGGGATCATGGGCCAGCCAGAGGCCTTAGGGAAAGCAACTGTTTGATGAGTTCAGGTGTTAAGAATAATATGTAAAATATGGGAGTCAGTTCAATACAAAACTTTATTGCAAGCAATGGGGAAGAGAAGGAAGGAGAAAGAGAGAAGGGAAGAGAGACAGATATACGGGGAAACCAACATACAATTCAGGGATACAGACTAACATAGAGTATAATTCATATGCATTGGGGAGCATAGAGAGATGGGCTCATTCAATAGGAAGGGAAGTATTCCAGCAGGAAGAGGTACTCCTGTTGGAAGAAGAGTTAAATTCCAAAGAACTCTTTTGAGAGTGAGGTTCTTCTACTCTGGTTTTGGGTGATTCCCTCTAACCCCTTGCAGAGGGGTATTAGGAATATTAGGAATCAGGACAAAATATTATTTTGAGGAAGAAAAAAGCAAGCTAGAAGTAGATATTACTCAGGAGATACAGCTATGCTAATCATAGAAAAATATTATCAGTATTTCCCCATGAATATATTCTATAAGCTTATGATTTCCCTTAAAGGAAGATTATCATGATGGCCTTAAAACTGGCAGGGTTAATTTTATAACAAGTACCTTGTGGCATGTTTTATTCTGCCATATCATGGGTGGGCCTGTGATTTTATCAGGGCAGAAACTTCCTTTGCTAAGGCAGGCCAGCCCACTTTGCTACTTTAGAGGCTTACAGAGTAGACTTGAGTACCTGTATTCCAAAGAGATCTTAAAAAAAGGGAAAAGAATCTGCTTATGCAAAAATGTTTGCCACAGGTCTTTTTGTAGCGGCAAGAAACTGGAAACTAAGAGGATGACCATTCTTGGAGAATGACTGAGTAAGTTTTGGTATATGAATATTATGTAATATTATTGTTTTGTAAGAAACAACCAGCAGGATGATTTCAGAGAGGCTTGGAGAGACTTACATGAACTGAGATTATGCAATGATCAATTCTGATGGACATGTCTCTTTTCATCCGTGAGGTGATTTAGGCCAATTCTAGCAGACTGGTGATGGAGAGAGCCATCTGCATCCAGAAAGAGAACCATGGGAACTGAATGTGAATCACAACATATGATCTTTTTTGTTGTTGTTTGCTTTCTTTTTTGTTTTCTTTCTCATTGTGGAGGTATTCATAGAAATGTACATGTTTAACATATATCAGATTACTTGCTTTCTAGGGGAGGGATAAAAAGTGGAACACATGATTTTTAAAAGGGTGAATGTTGGAAACGATCTTTGCAAATATTTTGAAAATCAAAAGCTATTATTAAACAAACAAACAAACAAACAAACAAACAAAAAACCCAAAAAGATACTGTTCAGGGTCACTATGTTTCAGAGGTGAGATCTGAACTCAGATCCTGATTCCAGATGTCTAATCACTCTACTATGTTGACCTTCTTCTATTGAATTAATTAACTCTTGCAATGTTATTTAATTTTAAATGTATAAGCAATTCCCCCAAATTATTAAATGTATGAATGACTTGACCTTTAGGTATCCATAATAAGCTATGTCATCTATACATTGAGTTAAGACACCGTTCTTCAAAAAAAATTATTAACTGATAGAGTTTGGTGGTACAGTGGATAGAGTACTAGACCTGGAATCAGGAAGACCTGAATTCAAATCCAGCATCAGATACTTACTAGTCTATATCTGACAAATCATTTAATCTATATCTATCTCAGTTTCCTCTTCTACATAATGGGGATAATAATATCACCTAACTCCCAGGTTTTGGCGGGTTGTTGTGAGATCAAATTAGATAAAAACTTTAAAACACTTAGCATAGTATCTGGCATATTGCAAGAGCTATATAAATGTGTATTATAATGGTTAACATTATTATAATGATAAATAATATTATTTATGATTAAAGTAATACAGAGAACAAAATGTCAAACTTGGAGTTAGGAAGACAATGAATTCAAATATAGCCTCAAATATCTATTAGTTGTGATTCTCAGCAAGGCACTTAACCTCTGTTTGCCTCAGTTTTCTCATTTACAAATTAGGACAATAATAGCATTTACCTCCCATTGCTGTAAGAATGAAATGAGATAATAACGATAAAGCATTTAGCAAGTGCTTTATATATAGTAAATACTATGTAAGTGTTAGCTACTTATCATCATCATCATCATCATTATTTTGGCCTTTCTCCCATTCTCCAGATTCCAACTTATCTGGGTTTTGCAACAAAACATAATAGTTCAAATTACTAAGCAGAATGTGGAAAAGAACACTAGGCATATATTCAGAAGATCTGGGTTCAATCTGGGTTCAATTCTGCTTGTACCTTTTACTACCAGTAAGGATTTGGGTAAACTACCATCTGTGAGATTCAGTTTCCTCCTCTGAAAAATAGGGATAATAACACACACTATCAAAGCACATGCTAACAACCACTGGGTTAGAGCTCGAAGAGACTTTGGGGGCCATCTAGTCTAATCCCTTGATTTTTACAAGTGATGAAACTAAACCCTAGGTAGATTCAATAATTTTTCTGGAATCATACAATTATGATAGTTCAAGAGGCCAGATGTGAATTCTTTTGATTCCAGGTCCTTTGATTTGAGATCCAATGCTCTCATTCTTCCATAATACATTCCATGAAATTACCCATTTCTGTTCTTACCAACAGTGGTTCTCAAGAGATGAGAAACCCAAAGGACATGTCTCATTCTTATTTGGATTTTCTAGAAGTAGCACAAATGTAATGGCTAGTGTTTGCACCACACACTGAAAACCCATATTAAATAAACTGCCTAGTAGAACAGCAATGATTCTCTTCTTTCAGCCCTTTACTCAGCCCCACTTTGGGGGTACAGGGTCATTTTTGCTATGCTTCTGGCCAAGGCTGGTGATATAATCTGTGGTAGTGGGGAAGAGAGAAACTAAAAGGGAGTCAGAGAATGTAGATTTGGTCTCATTAGAACTTCATAAATAATGGGTATTTTTTAAAATGTAGATTGTTAAATATTGAAAAAAACACTACTAACCTTTTTGCTCTAGCTTTGCCTAGCCTAAGTGGTCAGTGTTGGGGAATGGGCCAGAACACAAAGGTCACAGTCCACTACAATGGTAAGTTCTATGAAGTTTTCACTGGATCTTAGGTTTGAGCAGCAGGCTGTGCAGACTTCCCTTGAAAAGTTCTTAGGTTTCCCCAGGTTATGTCATGATTTAAGTGCTATGAAGAGCCATCCAGATAGATATATAGGATCTCAATGAAAAACTCATTAATACTAATAATGATGCCAAAAGCTCATTCTTCTATAGCACTTTAAAGTTTACAAAGCATACAATCTTCCATCACTAAGCCAGATCCTCCTAGTCCTTCAGTCCATATTCCTTACATAATCATATTCCATCTAGGGCAGTCATCCAGAAAATAACAGCACTCATTTCAGTAGAACAGCTGATAGAGAATGACCTTTGAGACCTCTTGGCATTTCATAAATGCACTATCTTAAGGTACTCTGATTTAAGTACAGCCATCACCCCAATTCTCCCACTGATTTTGCATCACATTTTTCATTGGCAGGTTAGCAAAACATACTTTTTTGACAGGGCTGCTCCTCTTCCTTATTCAAGAGAACTTTGATATAGCCTGACAACCAGCTTTTAAGAACAGTTGAAATCAGATCTAATCAGTGGAGTTAAAGATGATAAGCTTCTGCTTGGACAGACTGACATTTGCGAGGTGAGAACCAATGTTGATTCCACAAAACATGTGTGAGTGTGTGTGTGTGTGTGTGTGTGTGTGTGTGTGTATGTGTGTATAGACTTGATTTTTTTTATTGCAAAGAACTTCAGATCTGGCCCCTTTCAGCTGTGTCACACTTCCTCCATGACCCTTAGAACAAATTTTGAATACAGAATTTCAAACAAATTGCTTCATAGTAGAATAACAAATTGCCTAAGTAATATGGCACAGTGAGAAGAACATAAGATGAAAAGTCAGAAGTCCTGTGTTTGAAAATTATCTTAGCTACTTACTACATGTATGGCTTTGATCAAGTAATGACCTCTTGGGAGCTTGGTTTTTCATTTGTACAATGTAGGGATTTCAATTACATAGCTAAAATTCCTTTTGGCTATAAATGTATGAACTTTCAATTCTACATAAATTTAGCTCAATTTGATCTACAATTACTATATTCCTACTTCATGTAAGGCACCATGCTATTTCATAAGAATAAAATTATGGTGCCCTAAAAGAGCTTTCAATCTAATAAGAAAAGACATATCATGTATAAGAAGTAATATATTGCAATGTAGAATATAATAAAAATATGACAAAGGCAAATGAAAGTTAATAGAGTAGGAGATTTGGAATTAGATAAGATTTTAGAGATCATGTAAACCAATCCCTTCATTTTACAAATAAGGGAACCGAAGTTCATATAGTTTAAGTAACTTGAACAAAATCATGAAGAGAATAGGTGGCAGAGCAGGAATATAAAATTCTAAGTCCAAATTCAGTACACAAAGTTCCTTGGGAAACTTTAAGATGAAAGAGAAAGAAAGAAAGATGAATTAATAAGATAAATTATTCTTTTCCCACACTGAAACATGAAGCCCCCAAATGCAGAAAACTTCAGCAATGTCGGGAAGAGGAACAAGTAAAATAATCTTTTAATATATATATATATATATATATATTTTTTTTTTTTTTTTTTTTTTTTTCTCCTGAGGCAATTGAGGTTAATTGACTTGTCCAGGGTCATACAGCTAGGAAGTGGTAAGTGTCTAGGGTCAAATTTGAATTCAGGTCCTTCTGACTTCAGGGTTAGTGTTTTATCCACTGCACCACCTAGCTGCCCCCAAAATAATTCTTACATAAGAAAAAAATAATGGGAAACTAACTTACCAGCTTGTTGCTTCTGACAGCCTAATGACATTCTTCCCCTGTAATTTCTTAATGTGCTCCCTCAAAGAAGCCCCACAAACCCTCAGTCCATGACAATTTTAGACAGGGATTTTTGGAGTATGGCTTTTTGTATTCTCCCAAGAAAACCTCTAGAAAAATTAAAATGAAAGAAAAAATAATAATACTATAGTATAAAGAATTGTGCCCTGCTCTTTTCGTAGTGGCTAGAAACTGGAAGATGAATGGATGTCCATCAATTGGAGAATGGTTGGGTAAACTATGGTATATGAAGGTTATGGAATATTATTGCTCTGTAAGAAATGACCAACAGGAGAAATACAAAGAGGCCTGGAGAGACTTACATCAACTGATGCCGAGTGAAATGAATAGAACCAGAAGATCGCTGTACACTTCAATGCTGTAGGAAGATGTATTCTGATGGAAGTGGATATCCTCAACATAAAGAAGATCCAACTCACTTCCAGTTGATCAATGATGGACAGAAACAACTACACCCTGAGAAGGAACACTGGGAAGCGAATGTAAATTGTTTGCACTACTGTCTATCTACCCAGGTTACTTATACCTTTGGAATCCAATACCTAACGTGCAACAAGAAAATGGGATTTACACACATATATTGTATCTAGGTTATACTGAAACACATGTGAAATGTTTGGGATTGCCTGTCATCTAGGGAGGGAGTAGAGGGAGGGATGGGATGATTTGGAAAAAATGAATACAAGGGATAATGTTATAAAAAAAAAATTACTCATGCATATATGCTGTCAAAAAATTTATAAATAAAATAAAAAAAAAAGAATTGTGCCCCCACAATGTCCAGAAATTTTCTAATTAGATAGTCAAAAACAGATAAAAAGAATACATACAACAAAAAGAAATCCTAAATTTAATACTCCAAGAAATATCTTAGCTATTTTCAAACTACAACTTTATTTTTTATTAAAGCTTTTATTTTCAAAACATAGGCATCGATAATTTTTCAACATTAACCCATTTTCAACATGAACCCTTGCAAAACTTTGACTTCCAATTTCCCTTTTCTTCCCCCAACCCTCTCTCCTAGATGGCAGGTAATCCAATATATGTTAAATATGTTAAAATATATGTTAAATACAATATATATATATATGTGCATATATATACATATTTATATAATTATCTTGCTGTACAAGAAAATTCAAATCAAAAAGGAAAAAAAAAATGAGAAAGAAAATAAAATGCCAGCAAACAACAAAAATAGAGTGAAAATGCTATGTTGTGATCTGCACTCAGTTCCCACAGTCTTTTCTCTGGGTGTAGATGGCCCTCTTCATCACAAGATCATTGGAACTAGCCTGAATCATCTCATTATTGAAAAGAGCCATGTCCATCAGAATTGGTCAGATTGTTGCTGTGTACAATGACCTCCTGGTTCTACTCATTTCACTTAGTATCAGTAAGTCTCTCCAGGACTCTCTGAAATCATCCTGCTAATCGTTTGCTATAGAACAATAATATTCTATAGCATTCTGACATCATACCTTATTCAACTATTCTCCAACTGATGGGCATCCATTCAGTTTCCAGTTTCTTGCAAAAAGGACTGCCATAAACATTTTTCTCCATTATGATCTCTTCTGGATTATAAGCCCAGTAGAAACAGTGCTGGATCAAAGAATATACACATTTTGATAGCCCTCTGGGCATACCAACTACAACTTTATTTTATTTTTTTATTTTTTCTCAATTACAACTTTAAAGAAGAAATTTTGTAGACAGAAAGGGAAAAGACCCTTCATTTCCAAGTAAAATTAAGTAGAATAATACAGGATTACACTCTAGTTAAACGATATTGAATGAAATTTAGAAGTATAGTCCTCTAAAGTCAAAAAAGGAAATAACAAAAAAAAATCCAATATGTCTTGAAAATATTTCACAAAACATTAAAGAAAGTAATTGAATTCAAGAGTAGATAATTCTAGGACTATACAGTGGGAAGAGCACTGACTCTGATGTAAGAGAATTTGATTTGAATTCTTGATTTCCGATATTTAGTGTTTATTTGACCTTAAGCCAGTCTCTCAATTTCACTAAACCTAAATTTTCTTACCTATATAAATAAGGAATTAGACTACAAAACATTTGAGTTCCCATCTAGTTCTAGCTATCCTGTGAATGTATTTCCTTTTAAGAAAAAAGAAAAAAAAAGGTTAACAGAATATTTAACATGTATCCTGACCAAAGAGCAGACAGTTTGTTTCAAAGAATCACAAATAAAAAGACAAAGAGAACAGAAGTGGGTTTGAGAATTTAAAGAGTAAAAGATATAACAGGAAAAATCAATAGCAGATTAGGTTAAAAAATTGAATGAACATTTCTGGAGAAATTTTTATCTTTTCCACAAGCAAATATATATTATGAAAAGGAGGGTAATACAGAGAAATGTCTATCATATGGAAGAGAAGATGGTGAGACAGAGGATACCATGTAATGCCTACTTATAAATTAAGAGAAAATAGTGGGGGAGAGACTTTTAATTCCTCATTTTCAGTAGTTTTGGGATAGAGGTAGAGTAAAGATAGAACACTCTCTGTTTCAGCACTAACTTTGGGCATGGCTAAAGAAGAGTTGAACTGGAGGTTTTGTATTCAAAGAGAGAACAGCTTATTTAAATGATCATTTCTTAAAACAAACAAAAAAAAAACCATTAGATCTTAGAAGATGCCTTACAACACAGTCCTGATCAGCCCTCCTTTTCTCAAATTCCATGAAAAAATTGTTTGCATCTTCTTCCTTATCTTTCACTTGCTCTTCTTTTCTGCCCTTTGACCCACCAGTGCCAGTACTGGGTCGATATCCCAAGGAAATCATAAAGGAGGGGAAAAGACCAACATGTGCAAAAATGTTTGTAACATCTCATTTTGTGATAGTAAATACTTGGAAAGAATAGATGCCCATCACTTGAGGAATGGCTGAACAACTGGTGGTATATGGAGATAATGGAATATTATTGTTCTATAAAAAATATTGAACAAGCTGATTTTAGAAAGGCTTGGAAAGATTTATACAAATTGATGCTGAGCAAAACACGGGAATACACTGTACACAATAACAGCAAGAATGTGCATTGATCAACTATTAAAGACGATTCTTCTCAGTGATTCAGTGATACAGAGCAATCTTAATAGACTGGACAGAAAATGCCATCTGCATCCAGAAAAAGGACTAAGGAGGCTGAATGCAAATCAACATATTCTATGTTCACTTTTTTTCTATTTTTTTTCTCTCTCCCATGGTTTTTCCCTTTTGTTCTGATTTTTCTCTCTCAACATGATTCGTAAAGCAATGTATATTACAAATAAATTTACTAGGGAAAAAAAGAATCTTTTTTTCTGACCCATGGTTCAAATCATGCCTTCTAAATCTGGCTATTACCCAGGGCTTTAGCCTAATCCTTCTTTTCTTCTCCATTCATACTCTGTTACCTTATTAGCTCCCATAGACTTATCACTGCTATGCAGATGACCATGTATCCAGTTTTTTCCCCTCAAAACTGTAATTCTTGATCTCAAATTGTCTGTTGAATTCATCAAACTAGATATCCTGAAAACATCTTAAATCCACCGTGCTGAAAATGGAACTCCCAGTTTTTAAAAAAAATACTATCACTTTTTCAGTGTCCCAGAGTCATAACTCTTCATTCACCCTTATCCCACAAACACAATCAATTGCCAAATCTTGACATTTCTATCTTTACATTATCGTTTAGCTGGATCCCTTTTATCTGGTCACATAGCTACTATTTTGTTCCACACCTTGTCTAGATTTTTGCAACAGCCTCCAAATTAGTCTTTCCCCATGCCATTCATCATATACATTATCATACACACTGCTTCCAAAATATCTTTCCTTAATTAAAGGTCTGATCACATGATTCCCCTTCTCACTCAATGCCCTAAAAAGCTTGGCTCCAAATTATCTCTCTAGCCTGGCTGTATATTATCCCCTTCCTGGACCTACTCATCTATCCAAACTAGCCTTCACTCTGTTCCTCACATACAATATTTCATCTCCATTAAATCATTACTTTGGTTTGGTTATTCCTCATTGCAAGAATGTACTCCCTCTCTCAGTGTTTTGTCTCATAGAGTCATTCTCTTCCTTTAAAATGCAACTTAGATATCATATTCCGGATAAAAAATTTTCTGAGTAATCCAATTGGTAGTGTCCCGTCTTTCAAACAATCCATCTATCCATCAGGTATTTTAAGTGATTTTATTAGGTACTTTAACAAGCATTTATTAAACTTACTTTCTAATAGCATATCAAAGTACATTTCAGAAGATAGATAGATAGAAATTAGCATAAATAAAAGTTCACAAATACATATGTATATAAAGTTAATAAATACTTAATGTATAGATGGATTGTTCAAAATGGATACATCAGATTTAAAAAGACAAAGACCAGAACTGAATGCCCTATAATTTGAATTATAGACATTCCGTGCACTATAAAGAATTAGCATTCCCCATAATAGATTTAAGACATATAGAATAAAAAAGAGCATATAGAACAAAATATATATTATGTTTCAGGTAACTAAAAAAGTAGGAATAGCATTAATTATCTCAGATCAAGCAACCATAAAAACTGGTAATATCACGAAAGTTAATAGAGAAACTACATTATACTGAAAAAAAAATAGCAAATCCAATTAAAAGTAATTTCATGTGCATATTCACATTAGTATAGGGACCAAATTTTTCGAATGAAACTATCTTTTCCTGTCATCTTAGCCAATCTGAGAGGTGTGAGGTGGTACCTCAGAGTTATTTTAATTTGCATTTCTCTAATCAATGGTGATTTAGGGCATAGATAATTGTATCATCTGAAAATTGTCTGTTCATACCCTCTAACTATTTATCAATTGAGGAATGACTTGCATTCTTATACATTTGACAAACTTCTCTATATATTTTAGAAATGAGCCATTTATCAGAAACATTGGATATAAATTTTTTCCCAAAAATTTTTTGCAAAACCCCAAACAAAATGAGACTATATATTATTATAAATAAAACAACATGTGCATCTTGAGTTTTGTACAAAGCATACAAAGTACATGAAGGCAAATAAACATAACAACCCTATTTACTGATAATGCTGAGGCACTTGGAAATATCCATATAATTAGTTGTGAATATGGGTTCTGTAATGACTGTACTATATGTTAGAAGTTCCCTTCTTCATAAGGTAGCAGTACCATAGAATAGCAGTACAAATAACTTCTGAGCCATATATACCTGTGACCTCCCAAGTAATCACATCTGCCTTCATGATATAATCACACCTTCTAGCCTGTGCATAGCTTGCTATATTTCCAGGCTGTACTTTCCCAGACATTCTGACCTGTTCAATCTGCACTCAGTTTGTAGTTATTTGTGTCATTCTGACCTGGCACAAACCCCCACTTTAGTCTGCTCATTGGCTGTCAGAGTCTGGGAAGCTTTGGGAGTAGAGATATTGAGATGTTATGGAAATGATTCTGCAGGAATGATAAGGCACCTGCCCAGAGAGGAGGAGGGGCAGTTTGTCTGAGAAGATTAAAGTTTCTCCTTGAACCTAACTTTCACATAGTCCCTTCATATACATAGACTGATTTATTTATTTTTTGTTTTCATTTTGGGTTTCCTTAGCAACATTGTGGTTAAAAGCATTTAAGGGTACAGTTAATGTTAATAAATCACTAGTCTCTCCTTTTTATTATTTCACTTTGGAAGAACACTGATATCTTTTTGTCTTTCTTTCTCTCACTTTTCATGATTTCTGTGAGAGCCAGAACAGCTGGTCTGATTTCTGGCATTTTCATGGGTTGTGCATTCCACATATAACAGTGATCCTTTGCAAGTCAACTCTAGCCAACTTTAGAAGTACCTGTAGCTTCCAGGAATCATGGAACCAGTCTTGACCAGCTCAATGGCAACCTGCAGCAGAAGCTGCAGACTCAAGACCTTGCTGAGGGCTTTCTAAACATCTTGCTGCTTGGCTTATTGTGCTATAGATATCTTCTCCCTTAACCCCTGCTCCCTGCCCAAAAGCCTCTAGAAGTTATATTAATTAATTCTTTTCCTATACTCTTTTTCTTTGAACAGCTGAGATCTCTTTTTCTGTCTCTCTTTCTTTGTTTCTCTGTCTTTGTCTATCTCTGTATCTCTGCCTTTCCATGTCCAGCCTTCTCTCTCTCTCCCTCTCCCTCTTTCTCTGTTACTCTCTTCTCTCTCCCCTTCTCTCTCAAATAACTGTATGCATGTTTGTTTCTGGATACAAAATAAATCCACAAAAGTAATCAGCATTTCTAAAAAGTATTAGCAAGAGGCTGGAAAAATGACTATAAGAGAATTCTACTTAAAATAACAACAAAATACAACACATTCTTGGAGTCAGTCTACCAAAAACATACAAGATTTCATATCTTTATGTACCCTCACACAATTACTAAACACTAGTCAAAAGGGGGATAAGCAAATACTTGAAGAGATATTCATTACCAGTAGCTGGATTATTTTATTTGTAATATTAAGAATAACAATATCACTTAAAATAATTTGCATGTGTTTTTAGAAAATACAAATGAGAACTTTTTTAGAATATTTAAAATTATAAAAGAAATGCACTTCGAAGTCTAAATTTTCTTTACAAAGTGGAAATAAAATTTCTTAGGAAATGAGGAGAAAATGTATGAATAAAGAAGATTTAGTACGATCAGATCTCATGCAATATTAGAAAGTAGTGGTCATCTAAACCAGAGATATCAAACCTACTTGTGGCATCACTCAAGTGCCACCAAAGCAGATTAAAACATAGTTTGTTAAACATAAAGCAGTTAAAATATAGTTTGCTAAACATATAACAAAACTAATAAAAATGTATTACAACATAGGCAATCCAAATTTGTGGTAATTAATATATGGCCAACAGAAATCCATTTATATTTAATTTTGACACCATTTATCTAAACCATTTTGTATTAGGTAAAAAAACGGAAAATAGATAAGTGGACAATACATAGAAACAATTGAAAATAACAACGCATCATTTATTATATACAATAATATAAAAACTGTTGGAAGGATTACATTTTTTTTTATAACAACTATTGGGAAAGCTGGGAAAAGTGTTTGGTAGAAGTCAGACCTAGACCAGCATCTTATACCACATAAAATAAGAAGCTCAAAATGGATACAATACTTAAGTATTTTTAAATACTATAATAAGTAGAAGAAAATATAGTTATTTTTCATAAGTATGGTTATGGGAAATTTCTTAAGTGAAGAAGAGAGTAATTCATAAATAAAGAGAGGATAATAAGATTAACATGAATAATTTTGGCCAAAATTTTTTTTAAATGTTTTCATAAATAAAATCAATGAAGATAGAATAAGAATTAAAATGTTAGAATGGGAAAATATTTACATGCAATATCATTAATAAAACATTACTACCAAAAATACAGAAGGACTTCATAAAAATGTACAACACAAAGACCACCTTCCAATAAATAAGTAGATAAGTTTGTTAAACACTAGGCCTAAGTGTGAAGGAGTGGGTCAGTTCTCCTGAAAGCCCCCACAGCTGTGAATTCTAACACATTTGAAGGAATTTCAATTCAGCCTTTACTGGAACAGATGTTGCTTGTGAATTGGGAATGAAATAAATAGGAGGGAAGAGGGAAGAGGAGAGAGATCAGAGAATGCAACTGTCTCTCAGTCTCCTTGTATCGTTACCATCCTTTCAGATGAAGGGATCTATTCTATTGGTCAGAATTAGATGTCCAGCAGCCACTAACAGGTGGCTTCTGTAACATAAGTTGTTATCAAAAGAATTGTGAATTCTTAAAGACTATGTGCTAAAATAATATTAAAGCTTGATCCCACACAACGAAGATTACTAAAGATGGAAAAAAAGGTAAAGAGAGTCAGTGTTGTAGTGTGGTAATACACTATTAGTGAAGCTTATGGATTGTAACTATTCTGGAATTCAGGGAGAAAAAAGTGGTTTAATTACTCATACCCTTTGACCCAATAATCCTCTTCTGGGAAGATGCCCCTAGAAAATGGAAGACAGAAATAAAAGCAAAAAATATGCCCAAATATTTAATGACATCATTTGTGGTTATAAACAAGCAAAAAATTAACTGATTATTACTGAATTAACAGGAAAAAACCCTTGGTATATGAATGGAATGAAATATATTTGTGCATCCAGAAATGATGAATAGGAGAGAAATATAGAATATTATATGGTCTGATGCAAAATTAAGTGTATGCAATGCAGAGAACATTGTAGACAATGACTATGATAATATAAAGGAAAACGTCATTCAAAGATGTTGAAAATCCAGTAAAGGCACAAAATATGTTTCTTCTCTCATTGAAGAGAGGTAGAGGCTATTAAGAATCTGCTACATACATTGTCAGACACAGCCACAATATCAGATGTTTTCACTTATTTTTTCTTTTATTACAAGAGAGAGTTCAATCTGGATGTAGGTAAATGAAATGGCTATGATGTAAAAATGAAAGGAATAAATAAAAGAAAATTTAAAAACTACTAGAAGACCTGCAACACCAGAATCTCTTGTATTATGAACTTGTTCTTCTCTCTCCCTCCAAGTATTTTAACAATCTGAGGAAATCCCATTCTCTAGTAGCTCAATGTTCTTTGTTGTTCAGTCATTTTAGCTGAGTCTGTTCCCTTGTGACCCTATTTAGAATTTTCTTGGCAAAGAAACTGAAGTGCTTTGCTATTTCCTTTTGCAACTTATTTTACATATAATAAACTGAGGTAAACAGGATTAAGTGACTGGCCCAAAATCACACAGCTAGCAAGTGTCTGAGGCCAGATTTGAACTCAAGAAAATGAATCTCCCTGGATCCAGGCCTGGGACTGTACCCACTTGGAGAAATTACTTATAATCAGCTACCTAGTTTAATGGAAAATCCGAATTCAAATTTAGTTTCAGATACTCTCTAGATTTATGACTCTAAGCAAATCATCTAAGCTCTATTTACCTCTATTACCTCATATAAAATAGGGATAATAATAGCTGTTGCTGTGTATATTATTCTTCTGGTTCTGCTTATTTCACTTTTTCATCAATTCATGTAAGTTTTTTCAGGTTTCTCTGAAAGCATTCTGCTTGTTACTTCCTATAGCATGATCCTATTCCATTATAGTCACATGCCATAATTTATGCAGCCATTTCCAATTGATGGGCATCCCCTTAATTTCTAATTCTCTGCCACTACAAAAAACTGCTATAAATATTCTTATACAAATAGCTCCTTTCCCTTTATGTATTTGGCATTTTCTCAGTAGATAGGCAGGTGGTGAATGAAGGGAGAAGGAAAACAAAGGAAGTTTTCCCATTTTGCTCATGAGCCATGACATGACCTCAAATACTAGCAGCGAGAGAAGCAAAAAGAGTCCAGAAGGTCTCCAAACAGGATGACTTGCTTTAAAGTAAACAAGAGCTACTCCTGGTCAGCCACCTGGAACACAGCCTACTTCTGCTTTCTGGCTGTCACTGCTACTGTTCCACATGGGAGCTGCCAACAATCCATGTCAGATTGTCAAGCTTAAGACAATAGAGGATGAGAATTCAGGAATCTCCATTGTGCATGTATATAGCCATTGCTGCTTGAATAGGACTTAAAATCTTTCTGAAGACTAGTTCAGCTTCAGAACTGTTAAAAAAAATTGGAGAAGGGGTCAGAAATGGTCAATAAATCATTCTGAATGAACACACTAATATAGCATGCACGAGGGCCTGCTTTAATGTCTACTATGTCTTATCTTTGACAAAAAGATAATTTTTGCCTTAATTGAATGTGCTTTCCCTTTGTATAAGATGACTAGCAATGATTCCTTAAAAATAATGATTAGAATGAAACACAAGGGGCAAACTAGAAGTCTGGTCTTTAAACATACATGTTATTTAAATAAACAAACAGATGTTAGCTGGTTTTTAGTAGAGAAGTAGCTAAACAGTATTTTCGAGAGCTATCAATCAGCTCCCAATAACATAAGATCTGCTAAATCCCTGCAGGCCCCTTTGTTGCCATAGTAACCCCAAACCAGGAGTGGTAGATGTAAACTTAAAAGAAAATATGATTTTTTTCTAGCCAGTCATGCTTCTCTATCAATACAGAAACCTTCGCCTGAATTTCAAGTGAGCAGAGGATTTTTTTTTCTCCTAGTCATAAGTCTGACTCTGAATCTATAGCAACCAAAATTAGACTATAAATCATCTTAATGGCGTTTTTCAGAGAATTCTTCACTGGATCAATTCAGATCATACAAGGTGGCAAGTTTCTGAGCTTACTCACTAATAATAGTCATGTCAGAGATGTATTGCAAGGAAGAAAGGGATTGGGGTGAAAGCCTTTGGAGTTAATCTCTTTGGAAGACATGCCACCAGCCTTTAGCCCTTCATTCTTCCCTGAAGCTCAGCTGGACCTTCAGCAATTTTAGGTGGTTGACTCCATTCCACTCTTATCATCACAGACTCCCCTAAATATTCCTCCACCATTTTGGTGGACACCAACTGGTTCCAACAATCTTGGAGAACAGGCAAAATGACTTTAATACTAGATTTTCCCACTGTCCTGACCAGCAATATAGAGGTATAAAGGACTAATCTTACCAAAAAAAGTTCAGTCATTTGGGTGGAAGGATTAACCTTTTCTACTGAAAATGATCAACTGAGAATATAATAAGGGATAATCATATTCTTAGCTGATCATATTTTATAAGGAAGTCCCTCACTCACAAACCATCAGTGGCTGCCTTTTTGTATATAGGATAAAATACAAAACTATCATATGATACTCCTACCTAACCTTTCCAGTATTTTTTTATACCAATTCTCTTCATATACTTCCTATTCTAGTTAAACTAGAAGCCTTCCCTCCATGGAATATTCCATCATTTTTTGACTTTGTACAGGTTTTTTTTCCTACATCTGAAAAATACACTCTTCTACCCATTAATTTAGAAATTCCTTAGATTCCTATAATATGTAACTAGGTAAGACATCATATCCTAGACCTATCCTGACTATTTCAGGTGTTAAAGATCCTTCTCTTTAAATGACTTTACCTAACTTTGTTAATACTTTGTATTTATTTATCTGTCTTCTCCTTTTGGGGGGGCAGTTAGGGAGCACATGAATAGAGTACTAGGCTTGGAGTCAAGAAGACTCATCTTTATGAGTTCAAATCTGCCCCCAGGTGTATGATGCTGGGTAAGTCAGTTAGCCTGGTTTGCCTCAATTTCTTCATATGTCAAATGAGTCGGAGCAGGAAATAGCAAACCATTCCAGTATCTCTGCTGAGAAAACCCCAAATGGGGTCACAAATAGTCACACATGACTGAAATGACCCCAAACATATACTGTACCTTAATGGCATGTGAACTCATTGAGGGAAAGGCCAACTTACTTTTTCTTTACATACCAGTGCCTGGCATATTAGTCAGGGATGTTGACTAAGTTATTCTACTTTTCTCTACATCAGTGGCAGCAAATTCAAACAGAAAGGAGGCCACTTGGCTATATGAAAGGATCCCTGTGGGCCTCATATCAACTTAGAAAATCACATATTAACATTATCTATGTTCTACCATATTTATTATTTATTTTTAAAAATGTTTCCCAGCTACATTTTAACCTAGTTCAACCACTCAGAAGACCTAAGTTGGCTGTATGTTTGATACTTCTGACCTATGTGAATCCTTCACTCTGGACTGAATAATTCATTGCTACCTCCCTTCCCCTGCCAAATGTACACCATGCATGTTCCTGCCTCTGCAACTATGCTCATTGTATTCCCTTTGTCTGATATGCCCCTTTCCTTCCTCTCTGGTAGTCTTAATTCCATTTTTAAGGAGGCTTTATTGTCTGTATCCATCATTTGGTTCTTTTTCATGTTTTGCCTTGTAATACCAGGCATGCTGCTGCTTTTCTTTCTGTAGTTACCTAGCCAGAAGGTTGAGGGAAGACCTGCTTGGTTTTTAGAAATGTACCTTTAAAAGATTCAGTAACCTTAGAGCTGTGGTCTGCAATTAGTGCTATTCCATGTATTCTTTTGGGATGGGAAGTGGAGAGATGAAAAGAAATGGGTCTAAAGTTGACTTTGGTAGGGAATTATTACTGGAGTGAAAATCTGGAAACCTGAAAAAGGTAGAAAGAGGGAAAGGAATTGAAATGGACCAGTGGTGAAAATAATATGAGGAAACTCACTCTGTAAATACAGATGGGCACTGTTTTGGCAACCTATTGTATAAATATATACACACATGGTTACTTTCATCCTTATTTAAGTTGAATTTATTAATTGTTAGAGTTATGAATTTTAGGATTTTTATTTTTATCTTTAAAAAAAAAAAAAGCTTTTCAAGAGGCAGCATTGCATAATGCACAGAGAGCTAGCCTAAAAACCAGAAGGACTTGGATTTCCATCCTACCTCTGATACATAGTGGCAATGTGACCTTGTTCTAGGAAATTCACTAAAAGTATATGTTGCATTGCATGACATCACATATATAATTAATTCATATTGTTTTTTCAAGGGGTGGGAGAAAATTTAGAACTCAATATTAAAAAAATTAATGTTAAAAATTTTATAAATATTTAGTGAAATTCTATATGTGTATATCTATGTACACATACATGTATATATGTATGTACACACAAGGCATGTGCATGTATACATGTGTTGTGTGTATTGTTCACACATATATAGGCAGCATGTACATGTATATATATATATATATATATATACACATATATGTATATGTATGAATGCACACAAATACAGAGGGGCACCTTCTCTGTACCTTTGGCATATATATATATACATATATATGCATATGTGTATGTATGTATACAATAGATTGCTAGAAAGGTGTCCATCTGCATTTGTAGAGTGAATTTCCTTACCCAATAATTCCACATGTTATTTTCACCACTGGTTTACTCTGATTCCTTTCCCTCTCTTTTCCTTTTCCTATCTTCTCAACCATCTAGTGTTAATCATTTTCTTTAATACGGCAGCTAGGTGGTATAGGGTCTGGAGCCTGGAAGGTATAAATTCAAATCCAGCCTCAGAGACTTATAGCTGTATAACACTGGACAAATAATTTAGTCCCCATCTGCCTCACTTTCTTCAAATAAGAATAATAATAGCACTGTTGTAAGGCTATTGTAAGTCTTAAATAAGATTTTCATCAACCACATAGCACAATACCTGGTATCACTTAATAAGTTGTTTTCCCCCCTTTTCATTAAAAACCCTCTTTAAGACTCAGTTTGACTAAAAAGTTTTTCCCCAAATTCTTCTCAAATGAAGTCTCTCTCTGCTTCCCCTTAGTATTTAAGAGCTCAATTTGTACTCAGGTGAAAAGGAGACTGAAAATGCTGTAATGACAAAGATTAGATTTTGCCTTTAGTTCCCACATCTTCATTGTAAGCAATATACCTGCAATTGAGGATATGGTAGGTTTTCAGGTCAGAAATGTGCTGGGAAGGTTAGAAAATGACTGTGTGAGAGAATCTTAAAATGAAAAGCGAAGTTTCTTAAAAGACTCCTTGTACAAAGGAAAGATCCTTGATGGCCTCCTAGAGATATTGCTCACCCAAGACACTCCATTTTCTGACTTGGGCTATTTTCACTGGCCGTCTTCCATGTCTGGAATCTTCTCTTTCCTCCTTTTTATACCTTGGTTTTCTTCATATCTAAGCTAAAATGCTTTTTTCTCTAAGAAACTTTATGTTTTTTAATGCTGATGCCTTAGTTATCTCCAATGTGTCCTTTCTATGCCAAGTTTGTAAATAGTTGTTAACTAAATGATAGGTTGTTTTCTTTTCTTTTCTTTTTTTTTTTTTAAACCATTCCTTATCTCCTCAGTGCTTAGGATAGTTTACGACACAGAGGAAGCTCTTAATAAATGTTTATTGACTTGATGTGGCCTAATTCCAAGTTCACCACATGTTCATTGTGTGTCCTTGAATTTAAAAATCTTTACTTTTTACTTTAATTTCCATTTCTATTAAATGAGGTCCATGTCAGGACTTTAGATATCTAGTAGTTGTGTCACTTGTTATCCCATAATATTCCTGTATCTCAGGAAACTCCCAAGGATTTGCCATAAATGTGATAGCAGGTCTTTTCTCCAAAAAATAAAAATGAAAAATTCTTTCCATATGGTATATCAAATAAAGTAATAATACCTATTTTCCTATTCCATAAAATTGTTCTGAGATTCAACTAAGATAAAACATATGAAAGTACTTGGAAACTTCCAAAAATCACTATATAATATTATCATTATTATATAACACATATTATTGTATTTTTAGGGGATTGAACAAAGAATCCCACATTAGATATCTATTGTTGTCAATCTTTCCTAATTCTGCTTCCCAGATTTTTTGAATTTTAGAGGTAAAATCCTAAAATATCTTACCAAAAGAAGTCCCTGATATGAAAACACGTTGATTTCAGAACCAAGGTTTTATATATATGAGATTAGCAACAAGACTGAGCAAAGAGAAGAGGCAATGACCTTTGTGTCTTTTCTCCCACCCTGATATCTATATATGAGGGTTTGAAAACTGGGGAATCCTCAGCCACAGAATCATTTAATACATATTGAGCAAATAAACATTTATCTTGTTTATAATGTAGCCTTCAGGGATTAAAACTGAGAGCTTTATGAAGTGCTCACCATAAGCTAATGTAAGGTGCTTAACATTAAGAGCTCATGTCTATTCCAATAGACACAGGATGGAAAATACCATCTGCATCCAGAGAGAGAACTATGGACAATGAGTGTGAATCAAAAAATAGTATTTTTGTCTTTTTTTTGTTTCTTTGTTTTTTTTTTCTTTTTTCATTTTGGTCTGATTTTTGTTACACAACATGACAAATATGAAAATATGTTTAAAAGTGTTACACATATTTACTCTATATCAGAATGCTTCTTATCTAGAGGAGAGAGAAGATCAAGGAAGGAAGGAAAAAATTTGGAATACAAAGTCTTACAAAAGTAAATGTTTAAAACTATCTTTACAAATATTTGAAAAATAAAATATTCTTGATAATTTTTTTTAAAAAGAGCTCATGGCCCTGGACTAAGAAGAAAAGATTAAATCTGAAGATACTGGGAGATCCTCCAGTTGGGAGGATCCTAATCTTTGTTTTTAAAGAACTTGGCATTTGGAAAAGAGAATGTCCTGCTTCAAAAGCCAAGTTTCAAAGAAAATAAGATAAAAGAATGTGGGAGGAGACTTTTTTTCTAATTTTCAATCAATGGTTTTCTCCATTTCTCAAAGAGATGTAAAAAAGCCTGTGGTCTCTACTTAAGCTAAAATAGCATGGCAGCATGAAGTCTTTCCTAGAAAAGATCACCAAGGATTTTCTCTAAGCCCAAAGTTTTATGCTATGATGTCGAAGAGACTATATGTCCCACCAAGCAGTGTCTGAAGAAGCAGGGACTAGAGAAAACTGCAATAAACCTATACCTAACAAAGATTATGAAATCAATAGAGAGCAGGTCCAGCAAGGAGAATGTTAGAATACATCCTAAGTTCTGTACTGTCTGAGTTCTCTATATTGGTCTATTAACTACACATGTGTACATTCTTCCACTCATGAGCCTAGGAAATACATGTTCCATGTGTATATATTCCTCTACACATATGTCTTGGCTATGTGTAGTCTTTTTGTGTGTGCTCCTCTATATACTGCATAAATGTATTTACATTTCCTATTTATGTTGTTCATATTTGGGGGCTAAACGTCCCCCAGCTTTATTGAAGGAATGTTATATGGTTTCTTTTCTCACTGTCATTTCCCCAAATACTTTTGCTTTGAACTAATTGTGTCCTAAGTCTATTAAATGAAAACATATTTCTAGAGGTTCTTGAGCTGTACTTTTAGGGAATATAAACCCACAGAGTACTTTGAACCCTGGGGTTACATTTCCCATGGAGTACAAGCCCTGTTGGAAGATGTCCCCAAGTGCTGCACTTTTTATATAGAGAATTGTATAATCTATTTAGTCGTGTGATATCTGCATAAAATGCTTAAATGTTCCTGGAATCTATTAGTAAAGAGTAGGAAATCTCTTTAAGGTATACATTTCTCTTTTCCATTTTTTTCATTTAGAGAGTAATGCTTAGCAATTATACATTTCTCTGGAAATTTGAGGTGATTTCCTATTGAGTAAGGACTTGCCTTCCAAAATCATTTTAAATTAGTAGCATTTCTTTTATCAAAAGAGACTGTGTGTAGGAGGTTTCATTGAAGATTTGTTTTTGTTTTTGAATATACAAGTGTACATCTGTTTTCTTGGAGAAGACCACACTTTCTTCCCAATGTATTTTGAAACAATCTGTCCTCTTACTACCCACACCCAATTCTAACCTTGGTCCTACTTAAAAACATGTTTTTCTCAGTATGGGTTGAACTTGGAATAGTCGCATTTCATGCTGTAGCCTCTGTCTTCTTTCCTCCTCCCATTCCCACAAGACTCAAGTCAGAGACATGTTTCATGCTCAAGAAGGATGCAGCAGCCAGAAGTGCCAGTAAGGGGCAGTTATTTTTTTCTTTTTTATAGATCATTAAGGGAAGAGGAAAATGATCATCACCCAGCACTTGTCCAGACTAAAAGAGGTCAATCTATTAGCATGTCATGGGAAGATAGAGAAGAATCTTACTATTGGGAAACCTGGCCTAGTTTCAGCTCTGTTTTGAATTTTCTCAGAGCTAACTTTGTGCACATTAGTTTTACCATATGTAAGATGAGACCAATAATAGATAATGTTAAGGAAAAGAATATGGTTATCTTTAATTTCGCCTAAGTTTTTTTATTTTCATCTGCAGAATACTTCTATACACATAATTCCATCCACATGTAGATACTTGTAAAATAGGTAAGGCCAAGTGTAAAAAGTTCAAGTGACTTTTCAAAGGTCACATAATAAGTATACAGTTGAGCCAAAGCAAGAACTTTTGGCTCATTTTGGTAATGTTTTGCTAACAGATGCCTAAGCATCTCATTCATAGTATATCATGTTATGTTTCTGTTTTCTTTGTAGGCTTTAAAAAATATGTCATTAGTTTATAATTACATGTGAAATTTTTAAGCTTTATTTTGACATTTGGAGTTCTACATTCTGTCCAATGCCTTTTGCCCACACATTGGCAAGACAAGCAATTGGATATAGATTACAAATGTGATGTTGCACAAAATATATTTCCATATTAGTTATGTTGTAAAAGAAAACACAGTCAAAAAAAGGAAAAAAATAGTTTTTGATAAACCAAGCATTTAAGGTAATAACTTGTAATTTGATAAAAATTGCTGAAAAAATTGGAAAATAGCTTGACAGAAAATAGACATTAACCAACATCTCATTATATATACCAACAGTGCATTATTGTTTCGATTTTTCCACATCCACTCCAATGAAATAAGTAAAAAATCCTAAGAAATAGTTTCTGGATAGTTAGTAATAAATTTATTAATTAGGCTAGGAAACAATGAAAATGTCAACCTTGATTGATGAACAAATAATAAGAGGGTGAATGGGAAGGTGGGCTGAAAGCCTTCAGTACCTCCCATTGAGAATTTGGATTGATTATGAACCTGAGCTGCCCTTTCCTATCTGGACAAAGACATCCATCTTTGTTCATATTACTCCTGGAGTGTGTGGGGGAGAAGGGGGGAATTCCAGTGATGTGAGCCAAATGCATTTAGGGCTGGAATTCACTTAGCCTAGATTCTCCGATTAGGGAGATATTACTGGCCTTCCAGGGCTCATCCCTGAAAGAGGAAATAAAGAAAAAAACAATCTTAATCTTAGTTTAATAATTTGTCATTAACATAAAAGAAAAAACACTCTCACCAGCATTTGTCATTTTCCCTTTTTGTCATATTAGCCAATCTGGTAGTTGTGAGATGGTTTTTGGAATTGTTTTATTTGGCTTTCTCTAATCAATAGCGATTTATAGCATTTAAGAGTCTTTTCTCATATGACTATAGAATATTTTGAAGGTTTTTTTTTTCTGAAAAATTGCCTATTCATATCTTTGACCATTTATCAATTCGGGAAGAGCTCTTATTTTTCATAAATTTTGCTAGTGTTCCTATATATTTCAAAAATGAGGCCTTTATCAAGGAAACTTGCTTTATAATTTTCCAGTTTCCTGTTTTCCTTCTATTTTGTCTGAATTAGTTTTGTTTGTATGAAATATTTTTAATTTCATGTAATCAAAATTACTTATACAAGTAATAATCCTCTCTCTCTCTTTTTAGATCATAAAGTCCTCCCTGATCCAAAGATCTGGCAAGTACATTTTCCACTTATCCAACACTAGTTTTAAGCACTATTATATTATTTTGATGATTATTGCTTTATAACATACTTTGAAACCTAGTACTGCTTTCCTTCACTTTTTTTCTTTGATTCCTTTGATATTCTTGACTTTTTCTTTTTCCAGAAGAATTCTGTTAATTTTTTAGTTCTATAAAATAATTCTTTAATATATTGATTAGTATGGTACTGAAAAAGCAAATTGTCATTTTTATTATATGACTCAGGCTTCCCAGGAGTAATTAATATTTCTCCACCTATCCAGATCTGTCTTGATTTGTGTAAAGTGTATTTTGTAATTATATTCCTATAGTTCTTGGGTTTGTTTTGGACTCCTAAGTCCTTTTTTTTGCAGTAATCTCAAATGGAATTTCTATCGTTTTCTCCTTAGTTTTGTTGATAGTACATAGAAATGTTGATGATTCCATATATATTAAATGTGTTACTGTATAACCTAGATACAATATATGTGTGTAAATCCAATTTTCTTGTTGCACATTAAGTATTGGATTCCGAAGTTATAAGTAACCTGGGTAGATAGACAATAGTGCAAACATTTTACACTCCTTTCCCAGTGTTCCTTCTCTGGGTGTAGTTATTTCTGTCCATCATTGATCGACTGGAACTGAATTGTATCTTCTTTATGTTGAAGATATTCACTTCTATCAGAATACATCTTCATACAACATTGTTGTTGAAGTGTATAGTGATCTCCTGGTTCTGCTCTTTACACTCAGCATCAGATCAGCCTCTCTGTATTCATCCTGCTGGTCATTTCTCACAGAGCAATAATATTCCATAACATTCATATACCATAATTTACCCAACCATATTGTTTCTAGGATATATTGTAACACATTTAATATATATGGGATTGTTTGTCATCTAGGGGAGGGAGTAGAGGGAGGGAGGGGAAAATTTGGAAAAGTGAATACTAGGGATAATGCTGTAAAAAAATTACCCATGCATATGCACTGTCAAAAAATTATAATTATAAAATTAATAAATTATCAAAAAAAAAGAAATGTTGGTGATTTATGTGGATTCTATTTTATATATATATATATATATATATATATATATATATATATATATATATACATATATATATATATATATATATATATATATATAAATTTGCTAAAGTTGTGAACTGTTTCAAATAGTTTTTTAGTTGATTCTCTTGGGTTCCCCAAATGTATCATTATATCATCTGCAAAAGAATGATCGTTTTGTGTAATGTTCTCGTCAGCAGAATAATAACCACAAGAATACTCAGGGTTAAAGTCCAAAGTCTTTATTATTGTCTGTCTCCTTCACCTGGGGCCAGTCTAGCTTTCTGGGAAACTTTCAGATGAGCCTTGGTTTCTGTAGAGGAATACAGGAGGCAGGAAAGCCACCACTAGGCTGATCAAAGATGGAATCTCTGTGACTGACTTTATCCTCAGTTTGAATACTCTATTACAAGCACATCATCATAGGTTCAATCTTGTAGAATAAGTTTCAACTTGTAGAACTATACTAATACTAAGTACATGTAAACTAGAGAATCATTATCTTAATTCCACTGAATTAACACTTTGTTGTAGGATTAAATCAGTCATACTGAGCCTTAAGTATATTTCTTCAGAGTTCCTGACCTTTACAGTTTTGTTTCCTCATCACTTATTTTTGTTTCTTCAATTTCTTTTTCTTGTCTTTTTGCTATAGCTAGAACATTTAGTACAATATTGAATAATGGTGGTGATGATAAGCATCCTTGCTTCATTCTTAATCTTATTGGGAATGTGTCAGATTCATCCTCAGCACCAGACAATGCTTATTCTTGATTTTAGATAGTTATTACTTATGTAGTCTTTTTTCTTCTTCTTTTTCCTAGCTATGGTTAAACTTTAAGACCTATATCTTATTCACTACCCAACCTGAACTTTCTGCCAATTTTCTATGCCTGTCTCATGAATTGTGTTCATTCTTTCCTTTTTAAGAAAGTTTCTCTTTGACAGGAAAGATAATGATACATATTGAAGGAGATGTGGGAAAATTGGTACATTAATTGTAAACATTAATTGTTGGTAAAGTTGTGAAGTGATGTAGCCACTCTGGAGAACAACTTGAAATGATACAGAAAGGCTTATCAAACTGTTTATACCCTTTGATCCATCAGGGTCTCTTTTGTGTCTGTATCCTAAAGAGATCATAAAAAAGGGAAAGGACCCACATGTGCAAAACTGTTTGGAACAGTCCCTTTTTGCAGTGACAAGGATTTGGAAATTGAGAGGATCCTAATCAGCTTGCTGATTGCATTAATATATGTAAATGTATGTTATGTGTGTAATTGTATGATTGTGTTAATATTATTGTTCTCTAAGAAATGATGACCAGTTTGATTTCAGAAGCAGCTTGAAAGACTTACATAAACTGATGCTGAGGGAAGTGAGCAGAACCAAAAGAAAATTGTATATAATAACAATTACATTATGTGATGAGCAGCTATGATGGACTTGACTCTTTTTAACAATGAACTGAATCAAAACAATTCCAATAGACTTGGGGTAGAAAATGCCATCTGCATTCAGAGAGAGAACTAGGAAGACTGAATGTGTTCCAAAGCATCGTATTTTTAGTTTTTGTTGTCATTGTTTTTGCTTGTTTTTTTTTTCTTTTTGATCTAATTTTCTTGCACAACATGAAAAAAAATGAAAATATGTTTAAAAGAATTACACATATTTAATTTTTGCCAGATTATTTGCTGTCTTGGGAGGGAGGAAGAAAGGGATGGAGGGAGAAAAATTTGGAATGCAAAGTTATACAAAAACAAATGTTGAAAACTATCTTTACATATATTTGGAAAAATAAAATATTACTGAAAAAACAAAATAAAAAATAAATTAAGTAGCTGTAGATAATTTTTTGAAAAAAGGAAATTTTATCCTAAATAAATATGGGTTTGTGTTTTCTTTAAAGATATATGGACATTTTCAAAAAGTTATCAAATTGTGCATGCCCTTTGATCCAGTAATGCTTCTACTAGGCTTATATATTCCAAAGAGATCTTAAAGGAGGGAAAGGGACCCACCTGTGCAAAAATGTTTGTGGCAGCCCTTTTTGTAGTGGCAAGAAACTGGAAACTGAATGATCAATTCTGATGAATGTGGCTCTCTTCAACAAGGAGATGATTCAAACCAGTTCCAATTGTTCAGTGATGAAGAGAGCCATCTACACCCAGAGAGAACTGTGGGAACTGAGTATGGTTCAGAACACAGCATTTTCACTCTTTTTGTTGTTGTTTGCTTGTATTTTATTTTGTTTCACTTTTTAGCTTGTGCACCATGATAATTGTATTAATATGTATGCATATATTAGATTTAACACATATTTCTATCATATTTAACATATATTGGACTCTTTGCCATCTAGTGAAGGACATGGGGGAAGGGGAGAAAATTGGTTTATTGAGGGCTAATGTTAAAGAATTGTCCATGCATTTGTTTTTTTTTTAAATTTTTGAGAATTTTTTTTTATTGACAAAACATATGCAGAGGTAATTTTTCAATATTGATCCTTGCAAAGCCTTCTGTTCCAAATTATCCTCTCCTAATCCACACCCCATCCCTTAGTTGTCAGGTAGTGCAATACATATTAAAATATATGTTAAATCCAATATATGTATACATATGTATACAGTTATCTTGTTCACAAGAAAAATCGGATCAAGAAGGAAAAAAAAATCTGAGAAAGAAAACAAAATGCAAACAACAGAGAGAGTGAGAATGCTATGTTGTGGTCACACTCAGTTCTCATGGTCCTCTCTCTGTGTGTAGATGCCTCTCTTCATCATTAAGCAAGGGGCATTTGTTTGAATCATCTCACTGAAGAGAACGTCCAACAGAATTGATCATCACATAGTCTTATTTTTATGTATAATAATCTGGTTCTGCTTATTTCACTTAGCATTAGTTCATGTAAGTCTCTCCAGGCCTCTCTGAAATCATCCTGCTAGTCTTTCTTAAAGAACAATAATATTCCATAACATTCATATACCATAACTTATTCCATCATTCTCCAATTTATGGGTATCCATTTAGTTTCCAGTTTCTTGCCACTACAAAAAGGGCTGCCACAAATATTTTTGCACATATGGGTCTCTTTCCCTCCTATAATATCTCTTTAGAATATAAACCCAGTAGTAACACTGCTGGTTCAAAGGGTATGCACAGTTTGAAAACTTTTTGAGCATAGTTCCAACTTGCTCTCCAAAATTGTTGGATCCCTTCACAGTTCCACCAAAAATGTAAAAATGTATCAGTGCCCCAGTTTTCCCAACATTTGTCATTATCTTTTCACCTCATCTTAGCCAATCTGAGAGGTGTGTAGTGGTATCACATAGTTGTCTTAATTTGCATTTCTCTAATCAGTTGTGATTTGGAGCACTTTTTCAGATGACTACAAATAGTTTTAATTTCTTCATCTGAAAATTGTCTGCTCATATCCTTTGACCATTTAGCAATTGTAGAATGGCTTGAACTATTATAAATTTGAGTCAAATCTCTATATATTTTGGAAATATCAGAACCTTTGAATGTAAAAATATTTTCCCAGTTTATTGCTTCCCTTCTAATCTTGTCTGCATTAGTTTTGTTTGTACAAAAACTTTTTAACTTAATATAATCAAAATTATCTATTTTGATCTCTAGTTCTTCTTTGTCACTAGTTCCTTCCTCCTCCACAGATCTGAGAAGTAAACTATTCTCTATACTTCTGATTTGTTTATAATATCATGCTTTCTAGATCATGAACCCATTTTGACCTTATCTTAGTATAAGATATTGTGTGTGGGTCAATGCCTAGTTTCTGTGATACTACTTTCTAGTTTTCCCAGCAGTTTTTGTCAAATAGTGAATTCTTATCCCAAAAGCTGGGGTTTTTCGGTTTGTTGAACATTAGATTGCTATAGTTATTGATTATTTTGTTCTGTGAACCTAATCTATTACACTGATCAACTTCTCTATTTATTAGCCAGTACCAAATGTTTTTGATGACCTCTGCTTTATAATATAGTTTAGATCTAGTACAGTTGGGCTACCTTCATTTGCTTTTTTTGCTTCATTAATTCCCTTGAAATTCTTGACCTTTTGTTCTTCCAGATGAATTTTGTTGTTATTTTTCCTAGGTCATTAAAATACTTTTTTGGGAGTCTTTTTGGTGTAGCATTAAATAAATAGATTAATTTGAGAATAGTGTCCTCTTTATTATATTCACTTGATCCATCCAAGAGCACTTAATATTTTTCCATTTGTTTAAATCTGACTTTATTGTGTGAAAAGTGTTTCGTAATTTTCCTCATATAATTCCTGGCTTTCCCTTGGCAGATAGATTCCCAAATATTTTATCCTATCAACAGTTATTTTAAATGGAATTTCTCTTTGTATCTCTTGCTGTTGGATTTTGTTAGTGATGTATAAAAATGTTGGTGATGTATGTGGATTTATTTTGTATCCTGCAACTTTGCTAAAGTTGTGGATGGTTTCTAATATCTTTTTGGTTGATTCTCTGGGGTTCTCTAAGTATACCATCATATGATCTGCAAAGAGGGATAATTTGTTCATTACCTACTCTAATCCCTTTAATCTCTTTTTCTTCTCTTATTGCCAAGGCTAGCATTTCTAATACAATATTGAATCGCAACGATGATAGTGTTCAACCTTGTTTCATCCCTGATCTTATTGGGAATGGTTCTAGTTTATCCTCATTACATATGATGCTTGCTGATGGTTTTAAATAGAGGCTACTATTTTAAGGAAAAGTCCATTTATTCCTATACTCTCTAGTGTTTTTAATAGGAATGGATTTAAACTTTATCAAAAGCTTTTTCTTCATCTATTGAGATAATTATATAGTTTTTAAAAATTAATTTTGATATTAATATAGTCAATTATGCTAATAGTTTACCTAATATTGAACCAGCCCTGCATTTCTGATATAAATCCTACCTGGTCATGGTGTATTATCCTGGGGATGATTTTCTGTAATCACTTTGCTAATATTTTATTTAATATTTTTCCATCAATATTCATTGGGGAGATTGGTCTATAAATTTCTTTCTCTGTTTTTGTCCTACCTGGTTTAGGTATCTGTACCATGTCTGTGTCATAAAAGGAAGGAGTCCTTTGTTTCCATATTTTTTTCAAATAGTTTATATTGTATTGCAATTAATTGTCCTTTAGCTGTTAGGCAGAATTCACATGTAAATCCATCTGGTCCTGGGGATTTTTCTAAGGGAATTATTAATAGCTTGTTATATTTCTTTTTCTAAAGTGGGACTATTTGAGTAATTTATTTCTTCTTCTGTTAATCTGGGCAATCTATATTTTTGTTGGTATTCCTCCATTTCAATTAGGTTATCAAATTTATTGGCATAAATTGGGCAAAAAACTTATAATTATTGCTTTAATTTCCTCTTCATTCGTGGAAAGTTCTTCTTTTTCATTTTTGAATCTAACAATTTAATTTTCCTCTTTCCTTTTTCTAATCAATTTAACTAAAGGTTTATCTATTTTGTTGGTTTTTTCATAAAACCAGATCTTAGTTTTATTTATTAATTCAAAATATTTTTTTTTACTTTCAATTTTATTAATCTGTCCTTTTATTTTTAGAATTTCAAGTTTGGTATTTGATTGGTATTTTTCTAGCTTTTTTTTTTTTTTTTTTTTTTTTGGTTGCAGGCCCAATTCACTGATCTTCCTTTCTCTATTTTATGCAAGTAAGGATCGAAGGGCCTGGAATTTGATATTCTGAATGGGAAAGGAACTAGGAAAGCAGCCAAGAATAAATTGCCCTGCTAAACTGAATATTTTCTTTCAGGGAAGAACATGGACATTCAATGAAACTGGTGAATTTCATTTATTTTTGAAAAAAAGGTCAGAGCTAAATAACAACAACAACAAAAAAAATGACCTCCAAATATAAAGAAGCATGAAAAAGGTAAAAAGAAACAAAAAGTCTTGAGAACTGTATTTCTGTTATGGGTATACATTGAGAGTACATGTATAATCTGATTTTGCTTTACAATATAAAAAAGAAAATAGAGGTGGAAAGGGAATTGTAACAGAAAAAATGGGGGAAAGTGGAGATAAAATGAGGGAATTAACATCTCAGGAAGAGGCAAAGAAAATATATTATAATTCAGGGACAGAAGGGAGGGTGACAAATATTTTGTGACTCTTACTGTCATCAGATTTGGCCCAAAGAAAGAATATTAGAAACATCTCCCATCTTATAGAAAAGTGGAAGGGGAAAGGGGAAAGGGAAGGGGTAGGCTAAATAGACGGAGAATAGAAATAGTAGGGGAAAGGTATAGAAAAGGGGGAGGGTGTCTAAAGGGAGAGGATATCTTGAGGCAAGTAATGTTCATAAGTAAAATACTAGGGAGGAGGGAAAGGGAAAAAAGGAATGAAAAAAGTATAATTTGGGGTTAATAAGATGGTAGAAAATACAGAATTAGTAGTTTTAGCCATAAATGTGAATGGGGTGAACTCTCCCATAAAACATAAGTGGATAGCAGACTGGATTAAAAGTCAGAATCATACAATATGTTGTTTACAAGAAACACATTTAAAGAAGAGTGACACATACAGAGTAAAAGTAAAAAGCTGGAAGCAGAATCTATTATGCTTCAGGTGAAGTAAAAAAAAAAACAACAAAAAACCAGGAGAGTAGCCATCCTGATCTCAGATCAAGCAAAAACAAAAATTAATCTAATTAAAAGAGATAAGGAAAGAAACTATATCTTGCTAAAGGCTAATGAAGCAATATCAGTACTAAAAATATATGCACCAAGTGGCATAGCATCTAAATTCCTAAAGGAGAAGTTAAGAGATCTGCAAGAAGAAATAAACAGCAAAACTATAATAGTGGGAGATCTCAATCTTACCCTCTGAGAACTAGATAAATAAAACTACAAAATAAATAAGAAAGAAGTTAAAGAGGTAAATACAATACTAGAAAAGTTAGGTATAATAGATCTTTGGAGAACATTGAATGGAGACAGAAATGAGTACACTTTCTTCTCAGCAGTTCATGGACCATATGTTAAGACATAAAGATCTCAAAATCAAATGCAGAAAGGCAAAAATAGTAAGTGCATTTTTTTCAGATTATGATACATTAAAAATTACATTCAATAAAGGATCGAGGGAAAATATGCTAAAAAGAAACTGGAAACTAAATAATCTCATCCTAAAAAGTGAATGGGTAAAATAGAAAATCATAGACACAAGAAAATTACAATAATGAGACAACATACCAAAATTTGTGGGATGCAGCCAAAGTGGCAATAAGAGGAAATTTTTTCTCTCTACTTGCTTATTTGCATAAAATAGAGAAAGAAAAGATCAATAAATTGGGTTTGCAACTAAAAAAACTAGAAAAATAACAAATTAAAACCCCCCAATCAAATACCAACCTTGAAATTTTAAAAATAAAAGGAGAGATTAACAAAATTGAAAGTAAAAAAAAACTGTTGAATTAATAAATAAAACTAAGAGTTGGTTTTATGAAAAAACTAACAAAATAGATAAATATTTACTTAATTTGATTAGAAAAAGGAAAAAAGGAAAATCAAATTGTTAGACTCAAAAATGAAAAGGAAGAACTATCTGCCAATGAAGAGGAAACTAGAGCAATAGTTATGAGTTTTTTGCCCAACTTATGCCAACAAATTTGATAACCTAAGATTGCCCAGATTAAAAGAAGAGGAAATAAATTACTTAAATAATCCCATTTTAGAAAAAGAAATAAAACAAGCAATTAATCAACTCCCTAAGAAAAAAACCCCAGGACCAAATGGATTTACATGTCAATTCTACCAAACATTTAAAGAACAATTAGCCCCAATGTTATATAAACTATTTGAAAAAATAGGGAATGAAGGATTCCTATCAAATTCCTTTTATGACACAGACATGGTACTGATAACTAAACCAGATAGGACAAAAACAGAGAAAGAAAATTATAGATCAATCTCCTAATGAATATTGATGCAAAAAATCTTAAATAAAATATTAGCAAAGTGATTACAGAAAATCATCCCCAGGATAATACACTGTGACCAAGTAAGATTTATACTAAGAATGCAGGGCTGGTTCAATATTAGGAAAACTATTACATAATTTACTATATCAATAACCAAATTAATAAAAAAATCATATGATTATCTCAATATATGCAGAAAAAACATTTGATAAAATCAAACACCCATTCCTATTAACAAAAAACAAAACAAAACACTAGAGAGTGGAGAAGTAAATGGACTTTTCCTTAAAATAGTCAGTAGTATCTACTGGGATTATATCCCAAAGAAATACTAAAGAGTGGAAAGGGACCTGTATGTGCCAAAATGTTTGTGGCAGCTCTTTTTGTTGTAGCTAGAAACTGGAAGATGAATGGATGTCCATCAATTGGAGAATGGTTGGGTAAATTGTGGTATATGAAGGTTATGGAATATTATTGCTCTGTAAGAAATGACCAGCAGGAGGAATACAGAGAGGCCTGGAGAGACTTTTAAATCAACTGATGCTGAGTGAAATGAGCAGAACCAGAAGATCACTGTACACTTCAACAACAATACTGTATGATGATGTATTCTGATGGAAGTGGAAATCTTCAACATAAAGAAGATCCAACTCACTTCCAGTTGATCAATGATGGACAGAGGTAGCTACACCCAGAGAAGAAACACTGGGAAGTGAATGTAAATTGTTAGCACTAATATCTGTCTGCCCAGGTTGCATGTACCTTCGGATTCTAATGTTTATTGTGTAACAAGAAAATGATATTCACACACATGTATTGTACCTAGACTATATTGTAACACATGTAAAATGTATGGGATTGCCTGTCATCGGGGGGAGGGAATAGAGGGAGGGAGGGTAATTTGGAAAAATGAATACAAGGGATAATATTATAAAATATATATATATATAATAAAAAAAATTAAAAAAAATAGTCAGTAGTATCTATTTAAAAAAGCATCATATGTAGTGAGGATAAACTAGAATCATTCCCAATAAGATCAGTGAAACAAGGTTGACCACTATCACCATTACTATTCAATATTGTATTAGAATTGCTAGCCTTGGCAATAAGAAAAGGAAAAGAGATTAAAGGGATTAGAGTAGGTAATGAGGAAACCAAATTATCACTCATTGCAGATGATATGATGGTATACTCAGAGAACATCAGAGAATCAATTAAAATCTATTAGAAATAATCCACAACTCTAGCAAAGTTTCAGGATACAAAATAAATCATCAGCATACTTATACATCATTAACAAAATCCAACAGCAAGAGATACAAAGAGAAATTCCATTTAAAATAACTGTTGATAATATAAAATATTTGAGAATCTATCTGCCAAGAGAAAGTCAGGAACTTAAGCAAAACTACAAAACACTTTCCACACAAATAAAATCAGATGTAAACAATTAGAAATATATCAAGTATTCTTGGATGGATCAAGTGAACATAATAAAGAGGACAATGCTCCCTAAACTATTTATTTAATGCTATACCAATCAAACTCCTACGAAACTATTTTATTAACCTAGGGAAAAAGAAAAAAAAAAACAACTAAATTCATCTGGAAAAACATAAGGTCAAGAATTCAAAGGAATTAATGAAGAGAAAAGCAAATGAAGATGACCTAGTTGTACCATATTTAAAACTATATTATAAAGCAGTAGTCATCAACAACATTTGGTACTGACTAAGAAATAGAGAAGTTGTTCAGTGGAATAGGTTAGGTTCACAGAACAAAATAACCAATAACTCCAATAATCTAATATTTGACAAACCCTAAGACCCCAGCTTTTGGAATAAGAATACACTATTTGACAAAAGTGCTGGGAAAATTAGAAAATAGTATGGCAGAAAGTAAGCATCAACCCACACTTACACTATATACCAAGATAAGGTTGAAATGAGTTCATGATCTAGACATAAAGAATGATATAAACAAATTGGAAGAACATAAGATAGTTACCTCTCAGATTTGTGGAGGAAGAAGGAATTAGTGATCAAAGAAGAACTAGAGATCATTATTGATTATAAAATAGATAATTTTGATTATATTTAGTTTAAAAAGTTTTTGTACAAATAAAACTAATGCAGACAAGATTAGAAGTGAAGCAATAAACTGGGAAAACATTTTTATATCCAAAGGATCTGATAAAGGCCTCATTTCTAAAATATATAGGGAATTGACTCAAATTTGTAATAGTTCAAACCATTCTACAATTGATAAATGGTCAAAGGATATGAACAGACAATTTTTGGATGAAGAAATTGAAACTATTTGTAACCATATGTAAAGGTGCTTCAAATCACTATTGATCAGAGAAATGCAAATTAAGACAATTCTGAGATACCACTATACACCTGTCAGATTGGCTAAAATGACAGGGAAATATAATGATGACTGATGGAGGGCTCCATTTTATCCCTGAGGCATTTTGCTTTTCTTAAATATGAGTAATCATCAAAAGTTATCAAACTATACATACCTTTTGACCCAGCAGTGTTACCACAGCAGATATACCACTTATGTCCTGCTTTCAAAACTCCCCCGAGTTGGGGTCACAAAACATACCATTGCTTTCTAGAGCCCCCACATTGGGATGATAAATATCCTGCTTTCCAGTGTTATTACTGGGCTTATATCCCAATGAGATCTTAAAGAAGTGGCTTTCCAGCGTTATTACTGGGCTTATATCCCAATGAGATCTTAAAGAAGGGAAAGGGACTTGTATGTGCAAGAATGTTTGCGGCAGCCCTTTTTGTAGTGGCCAGAAACTGGAAACTAAGTGGATGCCCCTCAACTGGAGAATGGCTGAATAAATTGTGGTATATGGATATTATTGAATATTATTGTTCTGTAAGAAATGAATTCAGAAAGGTTTGGAGAGACTTACATGAACTGATGCTGAGTGAAATGAGCAGGACCAGGAGATCATTATATACTTCAGCAACAACACCATAGGATGATCAATTCTGATCTTGAACAATGAGATGATCCAAATAAGTTCCAGTTGTATAGTAATGAATGGAACCAGAACACCCAGTGAAAGAACTCTGGGAAATGAGTGTGAACCACTACATAGCATTTCCAATCCTTCTGTTTTTGTCCGCTTGCATTTTATATTTCTTTCACAGGTTAATTGTACATTATTTCAAAGTCTGATTCTTGTTGTGCAGCAAAATAACTGTATGGACATGTATACATATATTGTTTTTAACATATACTTAAACATATTTAGCATGTATTGGTCTCCTTGACATCTGGGGGAGCGGGTGAGGGCAAGGAGGGGAAAAATTGAAACAAAAGGTTTTTCAATTGTCAATGCTGAAAAATTACCCATGCATATATAAAAAGCTATAATAAATTTTAAAAAAAATTATCCTGCTTTCTAGAGCTCCCAAGTTATTGTGACAACATGTACTATGGTTTCTAGAGCCCTCATGCCAGGATGATTAAAATATACCATCCTATTGGAGAAGTGATGAGGTGGGACTCCTGCAGATGATGGAAAAATGAAGTCCATTTATTTCAAGGACCATCCCCCTTTTATATCCTCATATCCTTATGTAACAAAAACCACAACATGCTCCCAGTATATACTGCACACGTGGGACCACATAAACAACTTGCTATTGAAGTAGTTTGGTATCATTCTGCTTCAATCACAACACAGGTTGTCACCACCCCTGACTTCTCAGGAAGTCCAAGAGTCCTTAGAGGAGATGGGAGCCCAATCAGACATTGTCAGCAGGTTCCCTCTGGGCTGAAGGGTCTTATATATCACTCAGCATTTCCCCACTGATTGTGACCCTCTACAATATCCCACAGAGATATTACAGAAGGGAAAGGGACCTGTATGTGCAAAAATGTTTGTAGCAGCCCTTTTTATAGTGGCCAGAAACTGGAAACTGAGTGGATGCCCATCAATTGGAGAATGGCTAAATAAATTGTGGTATATGAATGCTATGGAATATTATTGTTCTGTAAGAAATGACCAACAGGATGATTTCAGAAAGGCCTGGAGACACATCAACTGATGCTGAGTGAAATGAGCAGGACCAGGAGATCATTATACATGACAACAACAACGACTATCAATATATGATGAATATCAACATACAATGAATATCAGTATATGACGACTGAAGGATGTGGCTCTCTTCAACAATGAGATAATTCATACCAGTTCCAATTGTTCAATAATGAGGAGAACCTTCTATACCCAGAGAGAGGTCTGTGAGAAGTGAGTGTGCAACACAACACAGCAATTTCACTCTTTCTGTTATTGTTTGCTTGCACTTTTGTTTTCCTTCTCAGGTTTTTTTCTTTCTAGATCTTATTTGTCTTGTGCAACAAAATAACTGTAACTATATGTATAGATATATTGGATTTAACATATATTTTAACATATTTAACATGTATTGAACTATCTGCCATCTAGGAGAGGGAGTGGGGGGAAGGAGAGGAAAATTTGGAATAGAAGATTTTGCAAGGGTCAATGTTGAAAAATTACTCATGTATATGTTTTGTAAATAAAAAGCTACCAATAAAAATATGAGTAATCATTTAGTTTATAGATGATTCAAGTCAGCACTTAATTATGTGAAGGCTTGAATTGTCAAGTCATAAACTCTTGATAGAGATAGAAGAAACCATAAAGGTCATCTAGTACAACTGTCTCCTTTTATAGATTAAGGAACTAAGGTTCCTAGAGGGAAGTTAGAGTAGAATAGGGAGATTTTTATCTTCTTTACTTTTCTAAGGGAGAGGAAGTACCACTAATTTCAAAACTAATATGTGCCTATGAGTTATAAAAGACTGTAAACACCTTTTAGTAAGAAGCCATATCATCCTAACTAAGAACACTGACAGAGTTTAAGCAAAGAATGTCCTAAAATATCTGCCACAAACAATAGTTTCTTCCATTCTAAAACAATGAACAATAAATTACATATCTGTCAATACCTCTCAAGTAAAACAAATTTTCAATGTGAAAATAAATGAACTTTCCCTAATTTTTAGATCCAAAATTTATCTGACTTCCCCTCTTCCTTTATCTCAGGGGCATTTCATACTCTCTTATAACATTCTCATTCTTTTACCAAAGCCAGTATCTGAAAGATTCTATAAACATATTTTAAAGCAAAACATTTCCTGTGGGAAAATTAGCTTATGTATACTAGTTGAGTATATACAATGCAAGGTATAAATGATAATTGATTCACCTTAAAAAATAGTGTCTGCTTTGTTCACAGACTTCATTAGACATTGGCAACTCTGGAATCTAAATGATTAGTATGGGAAATAAAACACAGGAGTACATACTTGGCTTACTCTGTCCAGTTTCTTTCCAAGTCAGAAGAAGTAACATGAATAATATATTCTGATTTCCTTTGATTGAACTGTCAGTGTGATTTATTTCATAGCTTCATCTTCTCTATCCCCTTGTAAATAATGGTGAGTGTACAGAGCTATTTGCTAACATTTGTCTTGCTAATTTGCTTAGGGGGTGGGAGGATGGTGGCATGCTATTTTTCCTTGTGATGGGTCTAGAGGAGAGAGAGAGAATATTTTGCACAGCAGTAAAACTTTTGGAAAAAATCAAGATTGCATGATGCTTTCTCCTTTCTCTTATTCTTTCATGTATCTATTCAGACTCATTTCACAACTTGAAAGTAGCTCAAATTGAAAATCACCCCTATAAAAAAAATCAAATTAATGTTATTCCCATTATACTGGCTACCCAACCATGTGAATGAGAGAGGCTGAACAAGCTTGAATACTTCCTTAAAATAAATAATACACTAACGAGACAGCAATTTCACGCCTCTCATAAAATTCCCAGGACGTTCCCCTTGAAGAGGCCAAGATGGTGTTCAGGATTTCACAGCAAATCCCCCTCCTCTGTCCTAGTAGTGTGCAACATCTGAAATTAATGTGATCCTCTTGGGTGTTTAACATGGCACTTCCAGCATGTAGTTTGCTTTACTGAATAACCAACCTGGATCACAGCCACAGATCTTGAAATTCCTGATGGACTGTCAAAATGCATGGAAAGATATTAACTACTTATGAGATTGCTAGAGTAGCCTGGTATGATAAACACAAACTCACACACACACACACACACACACACACACACACACACACACAGGATTTGAAGTAGGAAAACTCCAATTCCAGTTCCAGATCTCATACTTACTATATATACAGGACATTAGTAAAATATTAAAGAATTAGAAAAAATTATATCCAATGCACTTTACTCATTCTAACATTTTGTGATTCTACAGTCTGAGAATAACGTTGATTTTGCTGCTTCTATATTTTATTTTTATTTGGAAAAAATCTTTTGCCAATTTTTCCCTCTATTTTAACAATCAGGCATTAAAAATATTTTTAGTTTTTATATTTTGTAAACTTTTTTTCAGATGTTTTTATTTTTCCTCTAGCTTTCAAAGTTTCCCCTTTTGTATTTGCTAGGTTTCTTTTATTCTCTAGATTTTTAAATTATATTCTAATGGCATCAATCCTCCTTTCCCCTTCCTATTTTGTTAATCTTATTATGTTTTCAGAAAGAAACATTTTTATCTAGGTAATTTGCTTTAGCTACATCCTACAAGTTTAGTTATAAAATCATATTGTTAACATTCTTGTTAATGAAATTATTTATTGATTCTTTCTATCACATTGCTTTGATTTGTTATTTGACTCAATCATTATTTAGGAGATTGGTACTCAGATTTCATTTAGTTCTATTTTCCTCATATTTCCTTTATTTGTTAATACTTGCCTGTAGTATCACCTAAACAAAATATGCTTTAAATACTTGTTTATGATTCCTGGTACTATGGAATACTATAAAATATCTATATTCTTTAATACTCCCATTCTGGAGTAACCATGGAAGCAATTGAATATAATTTATGTAGTTATTTGTTTTGTTCTCTATATTTTTCTTCCTTTTTTTATTCTCTTTTACTGGTTCATCACAAACATTACATCCTCAACATTGGCAGTCCCTCAAAGTTCTTTACTAGACTGTTTTCTTTTCCTCTGTACTATTTCTCTTAGTAACCTAATTGGCTCCTTTGGGTTTAGCTGTCATTTTTATGACTTATTCAGTGATTCCCCAATTGTTGAATGTCCTCTTTCTTTCTTTCTTTTTAAACCAACACAGGAAGAATCTTTTTGAAGTATCTTTTTGAACACCTTTTCCTTTTTCTTTAATTTCTTTGGGGTAGAAAACTGAGAGTGCTCTAGCTGGTTCTAAAGGAACATAATGAGAAGTAGAGTGTGTGTGTGTGTGTGTGTGTGTGTGTGTGTGTGTGTGTGTGTGTGTGTGTTGCTTGTGTGCATAGGTGTGCAAACATGCACATAATTCCAGATTACTTTCCAGGCTGGATGAAGCAATTTATAGGTAAACCAACAGCATGTCAATATGCCTATTTCCAACAGCCCTTCCAATATGTATCATTTTCCTTTTTTTCACCTTTTTCAGTCTGATAAATGAAATGGAATCTCAGAACTACTTTATTTTGCATTTCTCTAAATAGCTATTTGGAGAAGTCTTGAAATATGCTATAGATAGCTTATTGCCTGGCAGAAAGACTAAAACAGATATGGTATGTGATTCTGATGAAGAACTATTGTGCTCTTACCCATAAGAAAATAAATAAATTAAAAAATACATGGAAAGAGGCAAGAACGCAGATTATGGGCCGCCACTCAGCTGTATTCTCCCAACATTCCCCTCCAAACAATGTTAAAATAGTGCCTAAAATCAAATTTTGGATCAGCAGAGACATAAAAATTCAAGATGAGACTTTTCATACTAAAACTTAAAAAGTTAGAGTTTTTGACAGCAGTCATCACAGCTGATTTTTATTAACAATTTTATTGCCTATACCTTAAAAAAACAAAAAAACAAACAAACAGAATTGACCAAATGGTAAAGGGATCATAATAAAAATCCATAGAAGAGGAAAAAGAGGTATGAAAGAAAGTAATTCCTTAAAAATTAGGATTGGGCAAGTGAAACCTATTAGCTCTGTGAGACTTTAAGAAACAATAAAACTATGGCAAAAGGATGAACAAAATGAAAAAAAATGTGAAATATCTCATGAGAAAAACAACTGACTTGGAAAATAGACTAAGGAAAAATAATATAAGAATTATTAAACTACCTGATAGTTATGATAAAAAAAAAGAACCCAGACATGATATTTCAAGAAATTATCAAATTAAAACTGCCCTGACAACTTAAGTCAGAGGGTAAAGTAGAAATAGTAAGAATACACCAATAACTTCCTAAAAGAATTCCCAAAATGAAAAACCCTACAAATATTTTAGCAAAATTCCAGAGCTTCCAAGTCAAAGACAAAATACTGCAACAGCCTGAAAAAAATAATTCAGATATCATGGAGCCAGTCAGGATCACACAAGATTTAGAGGTTTCCATGTTAAAGGAGTAGAGGGCTTAGAATATGATATTCCAGAAGGCAAAGGAATAAAGATAACAGCCAAAAACCCCCAGCAAAACTGTGTATACTCCCTCAAGGAAGAAAATATAATTTAATGAAATAGAGGATTTCCAAACATTCCTGATGAAAAGATCAGAGTTGAACAGAAAATTTGGTATTCAAAACAAAACCCAAGATGATTATAATTATAAAGACAACACAGTTAAACTGTTTACATTCCTATATAGAAAGATGATACTTGTAACTCCTAAGAATTTTACCCTTAATTTGGTCAGTTAAAAGGAATTTACATAGGCAAAGGTCATATATGTGAGTTGATTGTATTGGAATGATTTCCCCCCCAAAATTAAATAAATAAATAAAAGAAGCAGTGAAAAAGAGTCATGCACTAAGATTAGAGAAAAGGGAGAAGTAAAATGGGGAAATTTTTCTCACATAAAAGAGACAAGCAAAAAACCAGCTTTTATAAGGAAAGCAAAAATGGAAGTGTCTGAGAGACTATAGAAAATAATAAAACAAAGTCAAAAGAATGAAAAAATAGAAGAAAATATGAAATATCTCATAAGAAATACAACAGATCTGGAAATCCAGGAGAGGCCATTTATTAATATAGATGTTAATATCTATCTATCTATCTATATATCTATATATATATATGTGTGTGTGTGTGTGTGTGTGTGTGTGTGTGTGTGTCTACATATATATCTATATATATAGATATATATGTTTCTCTGATAGAGGCCTCACTTCTCAAATATATATTAAATAAAAAATTGGACTCAAATTTATGAAAATAAGTCATTCCTGAAATGACAAGTAGTCAAAAGATACAAACAGGCAGTTTTCAGAAAAAATCTAATTTATAGTCATGATACAAAGCTCTAAATCACTATTAATTAGAGAAATGCTACTTAAAACAACTCTGAGATACTACCTCACACCCATCAGAAACAACAAATCCTGGAAAAAGATGAGGTAGAAATAAGTACACAAATGAATTGTTGGTAAAATAGTGAACTGGTCCCACCATTCTGGAGAACAATATGGAACTATTCCCTAAAGGCTTAAAACTGTGCATGCTCTTTGACCTTGCAATATCACAACTTGGTCTACAATCCAAAGAGATCAAAGAAAAAAAAAAGATTATTTGTAGCAATTCTTTTTATGGTGACAAAGAATTAGAAATCAAATTGATTGTTGTGGCATAGGATTTTAATGGACTAATATTATCCTGTGAAAAATGACAAGGGGAATAATTTCAGAAAAACATAAAAAACGTGACAAGACAACACAAAAAATGTGCAAAGTAAAGTGAGACATGGGATATCATATTACATAGTCATAGCAATATTGTAATGATGATCAGATGTGAAATACATATACTCTGATTAATGTAATGATCCAAGACAGTTACGAAGGATTTGTGGTGAAAAAATACTATGAGAAAACTGACAAACTGAGTACAAATTAAATTATACATTTTTTCACTTTGTCTTTCTTGCTTTTTTTGATGAGAGGATAATATATCTAATATGGAAACATATATTACATTATTTCACATGCTTAATTGATATGATATTGCTTGCCTTATCAATGAAAGGGGAGAGAGTATGGGAGGAAAAGCAGAATTTGAAACTCAAAATCTAAAAAATAAGGTTAAAATAAATAATGAATACTAAAAATTTTAAAAACATGGGAAAAGTTATATAAACTGATACAGAATGAAGCAAAATCAGAATAATTTATACTATGCAAAACAAAATTAACAGAATTAGGAGAATAATATAAATGACAACAATACTATAAAAGCAAAAAAAAAACTTTGAAAGCTATAGAAATTCTGATCAATATAATTATTATTCATGATTCCAGAGGATGATTGATGAAATGTGTTATTCATTACAGAGAAGTAACAGATTTAGAGTATGGAATGAGATATATGTTTCCACAATATGCATATACATTGTAAATAATATATACTAATTATAATATGTATGTAATATATTTATGAATTATAACACATAATTATGTTATATTATATAATTATCCTACCATAATATATACATAATTTGTCTATTATAAAATACATCATATATACTATCATATCATAATATAACATTATATATCATATATAATTATATATAGCATATCATAACATATAAACACAATTATTAAAATAATGTGACAATACATTATTTTATATATTTGTAATATGTATATATATATGTATAAATTTGTAATGCAACTATTGAAAGAATTTTCTTTTGCTTATTGGGACATTTGTTTTTCTTTTTTAAGCAATGAGGTAGAGATTAGTAGAAAAATAATTTCGTTTAATAAATTGAGATTTGGATGTATGTGTGTGCTATCGATATGAAATGTTGCATGCATTTTTAGATGATGACTGTTTTTAGTTTTATTTAATTATTTACAAGAGAATTTTCATGAAGTGAGAATAATCTATAAATGTTTATATATTGAAGAAAAGCAACATATTTTTTAGAAATTAAAATTCTTAAAATTAAAGAAGTAATAAAAATAGAAACAAAAACATTCAAATTAGCTGATGAGTAAAATGATGAGCTGCCTTTTCTTTTAATATCAGTGAAGGATGTAAACTTTTACACAACTTCATTAAAAAGTGAAGAAAATCAAGTTACTTTAATATCTAAACCAGGGGTTCTCAAACTATGGCCCATGAGCCAGATGTGCCTGCTAAGGACATTTATGTGGCCTGCCAGGTTATGGCAAATGGGCTGAGGGGCGGAGACAGAGTGTGAGTTTTTGTTTTTACTATAGTCTGGCCCTCCAACAGTCTGAGGGACAGTGAACTGGCCCCCTATCTAAAAAGTTTGAGGACCACTGACTTAAACAAAATAAGAGGAAATGAAGTAAGTTGTCATAAATTAATCAGACAAATTATTTGTTAATATAACAAATAAAAAACTAATAACAAATACAATTATCATTTACAAAAAAGCACAAAACATCTATCATATCTATTTTTCCTAAAATTCTATTCAATCCTTAGCTTCTTTCTGTTATCTTATTATTGCATTTGACTAGATCTCAAAGGAATGTATTTAAATCCCCAATTTTTATAATTTTGCCATCTATTTCTTCCTATAATTTGATTAAATTTACCTTTAGAAACATAGATACTATGTAATTTGGTGCATAATTCATTATATATGGTGCCTTAAAGCATGATGTAATCGTCCTAATTACTTTTTTAAATTATATGCACTTTTATTGTTGTCTTGTATGACACTCTGATTATTCCCTTTTTTAATTCATAAAGTATAACAATTTTATCTGAATCCATCATTTAAATTTTGTATCAATCTTATGTTTTAAGGAATATCACACATTATTAGATGTTGCTTTCTGATCCTTTTTGGTTTTTATGTGAAAGTTTATCTTAAATCACTTTCATAGTTTTGTCATTTTCTTTTTCCTTCCATCATATCCTCTTCAAGTTTTTATTCTTTTTGCTCCTCACCATTTCTAAAGGTGTAATAATTTATAATCTATATGATCTGATTCCCTCTTTTATATCTTCTCTCTTCACTTACCCATTGTTTTATTTTTTCTTTTCAAAATTAATTTTTTTTAAATATTCAACTTTTTTCTCCATCCCACTTCCCCAGTTCACTAAAAAAGAGAGAGGAAAAAACAGAAATCTTTTGATAGAAAAATTAATTTAAAAAAATTCCCATATTGGCTTTATTGCTAGATTTTTCTTTTAAACTTTCATTTAGTATTTTTCCTTCAAAGTTGAAATCTATTTTGTTTGTAAATATTTATTCCCCCACATCATCTTCATTGTTAATCCCCCTTTTCTCTGTGGAATTATATGAATTTCTACACCAAAACTCAGCTCTCTTTTACCTGGTTCAATTAAGAGAGTAAGGTTTATATGACACCTATTGTTTCTAGTCCCTTATTCATATTTCTATGTTTTTCTTCAGATTAACTCAAAGTTATGAAAAATTTAAAATTTCTCCTTCAAATTGTTTTCCCCTGCCTTTTTTTAAGTATTGAAATAAGTGATTTCTGATAATTCTTAAATCTATTATTACATTATATTATTATAATATCTAAGATTATAAATTATATTATTTATTATTTTAAATCTAAAATAAATCTGGACCCCAGAATGTATTCTAGTATCAAGTGAATAGTTCTTTCTGTATAACAAGAATTTAATTGCTTAATTTGTTCTTCTACATTATTATCTTTGTAGTTGAGGTGATCCTTATAGAGAGTTGTGTTCTATAGGCCAATTTTCCTCTTTCTGGTGCAAAACCAGAATTTTATCATGATATACCCTCTTTAAACTATTCAAATGTATTTTTCTAGATTTATATTATTTCCTGTGTTTGTATTTCAAAGATTATATTTAATTCTTGTGTCTTCAGAAATGCTTGATGATTTGTTAGAGTCTTTTATTCCATTAAAAATCTGCTTTATCCCACTTAGGATTATGTTTAATTTTGCAGAATGTTACACTTGATTGTAAACTTTTAGTTTTCACTTTTTCCCAATTGTAGTCCAGGATTTTCTCTGCTTTTTTTGTTGAATTTTTAATTTTTTTTATTTTTTGGCAGTTTCAGTTTAGTTCTGTGTGATCCTGATAATAAATCTCAATACTTTATATTTTCTGTTGATTTGAAGTATTTCTTTATCTATAACTTAGCTCTACTTTTTAATCAAGCCATTCCTGGGTGTTTTCAATTTTAGGTGAGAGTTAGATTCTTTACATTTCACTTTTGTTTGTTTTTATAATAGGACTAAGAAATTTTAAAAATAATTTTATCGAAGCATGATGTTCAGTTTTTTGTTTGGTCATAGTTTTTGTGAAGTTTTAGGTTTTTTATATTTTTCTCTCCTCAATTTAGCTTTCAGGTGTTTTAAATAGAATCTAATATTTTATTCCAATTTTTCAGCCTTTTGACTGTATTCTAATACTCTATTCAATTTATTATTATAGAATCTTACTGGGTCAGATTTTCCACCTTGTATACTGTTCTCAATTTGACATTATCCTCAAGCTCCCTAATTTCATTTTTGATCTTGTGTTTCATTTCTTCCACTCACTCTGGGAATCCTTGTTGCTAAGCCACTTTTTCTTTTGATGTTCTTTGTATAATTAGTGGAAATACTTTCATTTTTGTTTCTTTCTTGAGGTTCTTTTAACCTCTAATATTTCTTTTTACTGTATCTTTCCCTCATATCTCTAGTCTCAGTTCACTGATTGCAATTTTTTTTCTTAACCACTTAGCAAACAGAAGTTGGCTTCTTTCCTTGCTGCAAATGGATATCATATATCTGTCCATATCAGGCCTCAAGGAGGGTTCCCAGGAGTGTACATACTGTTAATTCTAGTTCCCTATTTGTTCTGTCCCATTATGCAGCTCTAATAGGCCTGGAATGTGATCAATTGCTTTCATATGCTCCTTACTAGAAGTTGGGCTTATTTCAGTATCCCCAAAAGGCTGTCTTTTAGAGACCTGCAAGTTTCTGCATCTTCTTGTACAGTACTGATAAAGGGAGAGAACTTACTAATATTATCCCTTTATTTCCTTGATTATCTTTTATCTTTGTTGCCCTTTTAAATGTTTGCTAAGTATTTATGAGGACAATTCTAGGCTAGCTAGCATTTTTTCACATTGCCATCTAAACTGTTAGCTATTTTAAAAAGCTTATTTTTTTTTTTTATTGCGCTTGTTCATTCCTTAGTCAGCATTTAGTTGTGTGTATTTTTAAGTCAATGCTGATTATTCTATGTGGTCCTTGCTGAAAGCTTTCTGAAAACAGTGCTTATCCTGGATGATATTTCTCTCAATGCAGGCTATGACTAGTTTATTTTTTCCCCATGTCATAATATTATCTCCTTTTGAGGTTTAAGTCTAATAACACAATAGGCTGTAAATCTGGTTGATGGTCATTTCACCCCACAAGTATGTGATCAACCAAGAAGAGGGTAGGAAAATTTTACCAGTTAAAGACCATCAAAGACTCTCACCAATGAAAAACCACTTAAGTATTTACTTTATACTGTATTGTTTTTGTTGTTCACTCTTCATTTTTGAAGAGAACCAAATGACATCATGAGGTGATGTTTTGATTTGTGTCAATTGGGATTTAAGTGAAGCAGAGGTTCACAAAGCTGTAAGTATCATTATCTTATCCAAAGTTATCGAAGTCCAGTGGCAAGACAAAAGTCAAGACAACTGGTCATGGCTGTGGATGCAGAAGATGGTTTTGACATCTTTGATATCTGATTATCTCTAAGCATCCTACAATGCCTATTTGAGTCACCTTCATGATCTTTGGAACAAATTTTTCTCATCAGCCCAATTTTCCAGAGAAAGTCTTCACATGCCTAGAGTAGACATCACCCTAACTCACCTATGTGTTTGAGGCCTGTTGATTACTCTCTATCTATTCTAGACCATCTGTCATAAAGGTGTGGCTACTATTTACACTATTTCTTCTTCATGCCGCAGCTAAAAGTTGGATAACAGATCGACACCAAAGGTGGAAGAATAGCCCTGGAAAGGACTCTCCAAGTCCACACACCACAGCTGGGATAAAGTGCTAAATGCTGCGGATACAAAGCAAAAGTCCATGCCTCAAAGGAGCTTACATTCTAATCAGGGAGATTTGTAAGTGCAACATTCCTACAGAGTACAGTAGCAAAATTGTGAATCAAAATAACCTAACTCACAACAACTCAAGCAAGAATTTTTAAAATGTATTAAATTGAGAAATGATCAAGAAATCTAAGAAGAGAAAGTTTAGCAAATGTAGTGCCAAAACAGGTTCCCACAAAAAGACAACCAGAAAGTTGTGAACAATGGTCCAGACAGAAAAGCTCAATCCAGAACTTCAATTCTCAAAAGTCTTTTAGCTCTGAATCTGGGAACAAGTCAAGGAAGCTGAAAGGCTGAAGCTGCTGAGTGTAACGTGCCCTCCTGGCAGTTACAATTACTAGTCTGCCCTAGGCCCAACAGAATACCTTTGACCACTGACCTTTGCAGTGTGAACTCTACCCGGCTCGCCTCCTCTGAGGCCTTCAAAGGTCTCTGTCCACGATCTCTTGAATCTAGAGCTTAATAACCGGTAGCACACTTAAGAACAGCCACGTGTAATCTTAAAAGCCTTTATTGTACCTACTCACATAATGCCCTGACTGATGTCCTGATGTATTGGTTCCCGAGTGAACACCTGGTCTTCTGACCCACGTGTTCACTATCAACTCCTTACCTCTCTGGGCTATCCATCTTGGCTTGGCCACCCAGGCTAGGGAGCCAGGGTAAAGAGCACCAGGTTAAAGAGAGTGACTGCTGCCTGCAGTGGGCTTATAAAGGGCCTGTGAGGTCACACACACAGCCAATCAGCGAGAGAGTTGTCACCCATTACGAAGCTATCTCAATGTGGCCAAGATCCCACCCAAGGGCAGTGCTAATATCCACAGAAATTACTTCTGGGCCTCAATCTCCCGATGCACCGTGTCTGCCCATTTAAAGGGTCCTTACAGCTGAACATTGGAGAGATAGATTGATAATGGAAGATGCTCAGTGAATTGAGCATTTTTGGTCATGGTGAATCTGTGCATTTATTTTTTAACTATATTAATTTGTTACACAGATTGTATTTTGTAGGGATGAAAAGGTTTGAAAGGATATAGAATGTTGAATGGAGATAGTGATTGTGTAGATTGATAGATCTATCTACTTACTCATCTATCTTTCTATCTATCTATTTATCTCTTCTCTACAAAAAAAAAGAGAAAAAAATTTCAGTGAAATATATATATATATATATACACACACACACACACACACACACATGTATGAGTTGGGTGTAGTAATTTCCATCTGATATCTTTGCTCCAGGGAAGGCTGAGGCTAGTGGACTACTCCATAAGAGGAGCAAACTGGCAAAGGTGTGAAACAGATCAGGTCAAAGCTTTGGTGTGAATTAGAAGTAGAATCGGATCATGAGTGATAATTAACCTTCCACTTTCAGGCTAGGTGAAATAGGGAGCCCAAATCTGAAGATAAAGCAAAATGTTCAGAAGAGATCAGAATGAAGTTTAGAAGGAAACATGGATAAGCAAAACAACTTTGATAGTTATAGGTTAGATTTATTATATAATTTTTTTTTATAAAAGCAAACTGCCTGTAATAGTTTTAGAGTTTCACATGTAATCTTCTTTATTGGTTCTATTTTGAATATCAAAATGTTTTGTTCTCTTTTTTTGGTATTTGCTAAATTAAGATTAAAAAAGAAAATATACTTTAGAGGAAAAGGAAAAGAAAGAATTCAGGAATTCTAAGAGACAAAGGTGAAGAAGGTTCTAGCTATAAGGGATAGATAATACAAAGCATGGAAATGAGAAATGGCACATTTTTGTAAAGAATAGCGAGGTCAATATGGAAGAATCAAAGACTACTTTAAGGGAAGTAATATGTAAGAAAACTAGAAAGAGAGAAAGAAGTAATGTTGTGAAGGATTTCAAATTACAAATTGAAGTAATTTTATTTAATTGTAGATGTTACAAAGGGCCACTGCAGTTTATCGAATAGAGATGACAGGATCATACCTCCTGCTTCAGAAAATCACACTACAGTGAATGGAACTGGAGGAGAGGGAAACTTGAATCATAATCATTGAATAGAAATGAGGACGACTGTGTGAATGGATAGAAAAGTATGTGGTTATAGAAATGGTAGAAATGACAAGATCTGGCAACTTACTGGATGTGTCAGATGGAAAAGAGTGAGGAGTACAAGATGAAATTGAGATTATAAACCTAGGTAAATGGATGGATGGTGGTGCCTTAGATATGTGGATTTGAGTGAAAGATAATGAATTCTGTTTTAAACATACTGAATTTAAGATGTGGGACATCTGATTAGAAATGTCCAATAAGAATTTGGTAATACAACATGGCAGCTTAGGGCATAGATATATAGATACATACATCATTTACATATTTATCTGGCAATCATCTGCATAGAGATGATAATTAAACTAATAGGAGCTGTTAAATTCATGAAGTGAGAGAGCACATGAAGAAAAGGAGAGCATCACTTTCATGTCATCTTATTGTATTTGATCCATCCTTCTAATCTCCTGAGATTCCTACCCCAAGATCATGCAGTAGGTAGCAGAATTTATGTTGAATCTAGATACCTTACATATCTAATCCTATCTGTGCCAAAACCTTTTTGCCTTCTCTTTTTCTCCCTTCACACTTACCCTCCATCAATTCGTTAGTTGTTAATTGAATCCCCAACTTCTGGGATAAAAACTTATTATTTGACAAAAATTTCTGGGAAAATAGGAAAATCATAAACATTGACCCACACCTACATCCTATACCAAGATAAAGTCAAAATGGGTTCATGATTTAGACATAAAGAGTGATGTTATAAGCAAATTAAGAGAACAATGGAGAGTCTACCTCTTGGATCCATAAAGAAAGAAGGAATTTATGGCCAAAGATGAATTAGAGAACCTTATGAAATGCAAATTGGATAATTTTGATTATATTAAATTAAAAAGGTTTTATACAAACAAAACCAATGCAGCCAAGATTAGAAGGGAAGCAGAAAACTGGGGGGGGGGGAATTTACATCTAAGATTTACATCACTTCTAAAATATACAGAGAATTGACTCAAATTTATAAGAATACAATAATTTCCCCTTTTGGGGGGAATTTACCTTCTGAATCCAAAGTATCTAATGCATTTTCTTTTCAATAAAAAACTGAGAGTATTAATTAAATTTTATTCTAGTCTCACTAAAACAAACACTGATAAAGCAAAAAAAAAAGTACAAGCCATTCTCCAATTGAAAAAATGGTCAATGGATACGAAAAGATGATTTTTAGATGAAGAATTAAAACCATTTCTAGTCATAAAGAAATGCTCTAAATCACTATTAATCAGAGAAATAAAAATTAAGACAACTTTAGTGGTACTTTTGAGGTACCACTAAACCTCTTATATTGGCTAAGATGACAGGAAAGGATTATGATAAATGTTGGAAGGGAATTAGGGAATTTCACTAATACATTGTTGGTGAAGTTGTGAATTAAGCCATCCATTCTGGAGAGTAATTTGGAACTATGCCAAAGGTCTATCAAATCTGTGTTTATATAGCCTTTGATACAACAATGTCTCTACTGAGTTTGTGCCCCAAAGTGATTATAAAAAAGGGAAAAGGACCCACATATGGAAAAATGTTTGTAGCAGTCTTTTTTGTATTGGCAAGTAACTAGAAATCAATGGATGTCCATTGATTGGGGAAGTTATAGTCTATGAATGTAATGAAATATAAGAAACGATCAGTAGGATGATTTCAGAAAGGCCTAGAGCAATTTGCATGAACTGATGCTAAATGAAGTGAAAAGAGAACTAAAAGGACATTGTACACAGCATCAACAAGATTATGTAGTGATCAATTCTAATGGATATGGCTCTTTTCTTTTTTTTTTCTTTTTTTTATTAATTTTATAATTATAACATTTTTTGACAGTACGTATGCATGGGTAATTTTTACAACATTATCCTTTGTACTCCCTTTTGTTCTGAGTTTTTCCCCTCCTTCCCTCCACCCTCTCCCCTAGATTCCCATACATATTAAATATCTTATAGTATATCCTAGGTACAATATATATGTGCAGAACCGAATTTTGTTGTTGTTGTTGCAAAGGAAGAATTGTATTCAGAAGGTAAAAATAATCTGGGAAGAAAAACAAAAATAATGCTAACAGTTTACATTCACTTTCCAGTGTTCCTTTTCTGAGTGTAGCTGATTCTGTCCATCATTGATCAATTGGAATTGGATTAGCTCTTCTCTATGTTGAAGATTTCCACTTCCATCAGAATACATCCTCATACAGGATTGTTGTTGAAGTGTATAATGATCTCCTGATTCTGCTCGTTTCACTCAGCATCAGTTGATGTAAGTTTCTCCAAGGGATATGGCTCTTTTCAACAGTGAGGTGATTCAGGCCAGTTTCAATGATTTTGTGAGGGAGAGAGCCATTTATACTTGGGGAGAAGACTATGGGAACTGATTATATGTCACAACATAGTATTTTCACTTTTTATTTGTTTGCAATTTTTCTTTCACATTTTTTCCTTTTTGATCTGATTTTACTTATGCAGCATGATAATGTGAAAATATGTGTAGAAGAATTGCACATTTTAACATATATGGGATTACTTGCTATCTAGGAGAGGGAATGGGAGGAAGAAAGGGAGGAAAAATTTCGAAAGACAAAGTTTTTCAAAGGTGAATGTTTAAAAGTATCTATGCATGTGCTTTGAAAATAAAAATCATTATAAAACTATAAAAAAGAAATATGCTAGAAAAGAAGGATTATAATTGGAAAACTAAAAAAGAAAACTATGTATATGTTTTGACAATAAAAACCTTTTTAAAAAAGAAAACTATCTTTGCATGCATTTTGAAAATAAAAAGCCATTATTAAGAAAAAGAAAAATAATGAAAGTGGAAAAATAGCATTCTTCAGTCTGTATTTAAGCAATATTTGTTCTTTCTCTGGAGATGAAGAATATGCATCATTATTAGTTCTTTTGTATTGTCTTGGATCATTGTATTGCTGAGAATAGCCAAGTCATTCATCATACAATATTAGTTATTGTGTGCAATATTCTCTTGGTTCTGTTGCATCACTACATGTAACTCTTTTCAGATTTTCTGAAATCATCCTGCTTGCCATTTTTTATAACAGTAATATTCCATCACAGTCATATGCCACAACTTTCACACCTATTTCCCAGTTGATAGGCACTTTGACTTCCAATTCTTGGCTACTACAAAAAGAACTACTATAAGTAGTTTTGTACACCACTGGTATGCTTCCCTCAAGCTCATTAGTTAAGGTTATTGGTCATCCAGCCTTAAGCATATTTTAGAAAGGCAAATTTACTTAGATGTTAATATAAGAATTATTGCTTTAAAACACTTTCTGTAGCACTGTCCAGTAAGACTATCTAGTCTCTTAGGGAAAAAACTCAATCTTACAGAGAACATTTATCAAAGTGCTAAGTAACAAGTCTTAGTTACTAAAAATCCTTTTCTCCCATTTTGAGTTGCTCAGAAAGTTCCCTTTGGCTTGGTATAGTTTATTTGCTATGAAAATGCTTCCAGTATATCCTTGGCTCTCAATAAAAGCAGCAACTTTTGCTAATCTAGGTATTGTGTGAGGACAATGATGAGAAATTAGGAAGTCTAACATTCTCTTAACCTTTAGAAATTCACAAGATCCTCTTCTAGCCCAAAGGTGTTAGGAAGGAATCATAAAGCTAAAGATGAAGCCTGCAACAACAAACGCGGTTTCTTCTTGGAGGATTACCTAGGATGCTATTCATGTTCCTGTTTCTAGAATTATCCTTTCTTAGCTAGCTGCATCCCATGGCTTTCAATGACTTTTCAACATTTAGTTTAAATCTATGACTGAAATTGATTTATTTAATATCTTCTCCTTTACTTTTAGTGGAGTGGACTGATTTGAATGAGTAAATTATTCCACCATTGTAGTTAGATTCCAGAAACTAAATAAAAAGTAAGCAAGATGGGAGACTGTAGCAGCAGCAACCAGCTTGTAATTCTATCAATTAAGGCTCTAGTGCTACTGAAATCCATCACAATCATCTCAATCAGCAGCTCTTGAGAGCTGTTCGTGAGTGGGATCCTCTCAGAGTTCCTTCAGTAACCAGCAGAGAAGGAAAGGGAGAAGAGACCTGGTAAGACTTTTTTAGTTGGGATAATTAAATGGGCCAATGCCATGCCAGGAGACTGATGAGATACTTATGCAACTGCCTCTGAGTCTCCTTGTATCATCATCATCATCCTCTCATATGAAGAGATCCATTCTACAAGTCTGAATAAGACCTCCAGCAGCTACTGGCAGGTGGCTCCAGTATACAAGATATGAGATCATTGTTTGAAGTTTCTAGACTACCTGATTTTTAAAAGTTCCTTTTAACTCTAACATTATGATTCCTTTATATCCATTAAGCTGTTTGAGGGAAGGGATTGCTTGTTTTCATTTTTGTATATGTGCTCTATTCTCAGTATAATATCTCTCACATGGTAGTTGTTTAATAAATGCTTATTGATTGACTGGGGAAAATCCACAAAACCTGATGACTGGTTCCACTAAAAATTGTCACATGATCTCAACTGACCCCACATTGCAACAAAGCAATCCTTTTATACTTTGCTAATTGACTCACCATTACACTCACTAAACTACAGCACCTATTCCAAACTTTATTTCTCCTCAAGTCTGCCATAGTCTCCCAAAGCAGCTCTTTCCCAAACTTCCCAACTGAAGACCTTTCCTCACATTTCACCAAAAAATGGACTATTTCCAGATTTTTTTCTTTTAATTTCTCGAGGATGTTTTTCCTCCACTATCTTCTCTGAATTTGTCTCACATAAAGAGATGGTCCTTTGCCAGGGCAAACCCTATTTACCAATATCCTTGATCTCATTCCATCCTCTCTTCTCCAGAATATAGTCTCCTCTATCGTGGCCTATTCTCACTAATCTTCAATCTCTTTCTTTCTACTGACTGCATTTTTAATGCCATGTCTTCCCATTCTCAAATAAAACAAAACCAAAAAATTAAAAATGCTCACTTTATCTTAACAAATCCAATAGGCATTGTTTTATTTCATTTCTCTTGTTTGAGAATAAATTCATCAAGAAATCAGTCTATAATTAATGTTTCTATTTCCTCTCTTTTTATTCTCTTCCAAACCCCGGGCAGTCCGCCTTTTGACTTCATCATTCAAATAAAACATCTTTCTCCGAAGTAAAATATCTTCATTGATGGCCTTTATTTAGTCCTCATTCTTTTTTAAGCTTATAAAACAGAGCTAAATGACAAGGTATAGTAGGAACAATGGCTATAAAGACAATTGCTCAATATTGGGACACAGTTCCTGAGGAGAGTAAACTCAAGCTTGAGATACAAGCACATTTGTATCTCAGAGTACCTTCTGCTGCTAGCTCTGAATGATCTTTTCTCTCTTTCTATAATCTTAATTAGATTCCCCTTATGTGCAGTTCTCTGTTTCATTCAGAGGATGTAAATCTTTTGAGAGTTCATAGCCTTCACTGCTTTGTCATGGAGTGCCCGCAAGATCACATAAACCATTAGTTGCCAAAGATTGTCATTTATATCTTTATAATCTCCCTCACCTCTCCACTCATTCATCTACAACCTTAATTCAGACCCTCCCCACCTTTATAATTGCAACAGTTTCCTAATTGGTTTCCTCAAGTCTCTCACTACCTGGGCAATCCGATATACTAATGCTAATACTATTTTCCTTAAGCATAGGTCTAACCATGTCAATCTTTGACATCATCTGTACTGGCTTCTTACTGCCTTTGGGCTCAAATATAATTTCTTTGATTATCTTTCTAAAATTTTATTTTTTAGCATTTTTTCCTTTTAAATGTTCAGTTTTAGAACCTCTCCTTCCCTCCCATTTCTCATCTGTCCACTAAGGAGACAAACAATATGATATCAATCATACAAAATATTTTCCTATCAGTTATTATCTCAAAAACAAACTATCACAAAGACAAAGAAATCAAAGCAATACTTCATTCATAATACAAGGCATTACTTCATTGTCCAAATTTACCTTTTAACAAAATATAGTTTCTTACCCTTTCAATTAGAGCTAATTTTACTTTTGCTTTGTCTGAAGCCATGATTCCATTTTCATCCACTTCAACTAAAACTCCAGCCCTTCATTTCAATTCTGTATCTTTCTGTTACAAGTGTGTCTCTTATATATTGTTGAATTCTAATTTCCAATGCATTTTGCTCTCCTCTTTTATTTTATGAATTAGCTCCTCCCTTTCACACTCACAGTTACAATCACTGTATATTTTCCCCCTACCATTTTCCTCTTTTTATCTCCCCCTCTTTCTTTTTATCCTGTGCCTCCTAAAAATATCTGTTTTGCTTCAGGTCATTGCATCCCCAATCTATTCCCCCTTTTCTCATTTCTCACATTTCTTTTCCCCTTCCTCTTCTCTTTCCCTATTGGGTAAAATAGATTTTTATACCTAACTGAGTGTGTGTGTGTGTATTCTTCTCTTTTTGAAACAATTTTAGTGAAAGTAGAATCCTTATTCTTTAGTCTTTGGTACTATCAATCACCTTTTCCTTTCTATACTCTCTCCACTAAGTTTTGGTGATATACTTCTTTCCTGGTTCTCCTTTTATATGTCTAACTATTTCTTCCCAGTCTCCTTTGTTGGATCTTTGACCAATCTCCTAATGTAAACATTGTTTAATTGTCAATGGGAAGAATATTGGTGGGGGCTCATGAATGAGAAGACTACACAATTAGCTTTTCAGGATTATTCTTAAAATTGTAATATTAATAGCAGCCATCCTTTAGAAACATGGCCCACCAATGCCAAAGGGATGTGGGTAAATAGCCCCAGAGTGGGGAATAATATATTACTCTTGTCTATCACTAATGGAGATATTAATTTCTTGAGGATAAGGACAGTTTCTACTTTTATACCAGCTACACAATGAGCACTAAGTATTTATTTCTTGGTTATTATGGGTTTTCCAGTATATCGATAGTGGAGTTTATTATTGACATAATCTAAATGCAATTGTGAAAATAAACCCACTAAGAGAACCCATAATTTATCTAGTCTAAAGGGCAAGTAGAAATATTTTGCAGATTTTTTAAAATCAAGAATTACATTATTTAACTCTGTGAATATGAAGCAGGCCTAAATTCATTAGAGTTCCAAGGAATGCTAAGATTGAATGGTTTTAATATGAAGCAAAAACAGAAGCAAGAGCTCAGTTGTTACCCAAGTCTGAAGTTGTCTCTAAAAAACACAATCTATTAACCACCAGCATTTCCAAAGAGTTCACTATACTGCTCCTGGACCAATCAAACAAGTTTACATATTCATAACTGTGTTTACACTGATCTAAAGTTATTGTTTTTGCCAAGAAATTGTTTGTTTCTCCTATATGTGTGTACATACACATATGTAAAGATGAACAGGTATATAGAAACAAAAGCATATTATAGAGATACATATGCATATATAAATTTTTGGAGGTATATGTATGTGGGGGGGTCTCATTGGCTTTAGTAAAAAAAATAGATAATGGAAGAAGGGAATGCAAAAATTAAAGTAGTCCCATCGTTAGCTTAAAAAGTATCCTCTTACTATGTGCTGATTGCCATGAGGATTACTCGAGGTAGTTGGAGATATGGATCATACAAGTTCATAGATGATATAATTTATATTTGTAAAAAATATTATTGTAGATATCCCTCAAAATAGCAGGATATTTGTATGCCATTATTTGGAGACACAAATTCTTGTTAACTGTTCTAGAAATGTATTATGAAGAAGTGGAATTTAGGATGCCATCATTTGGTATAAACCTTCCCATGTACTTGTTTCCTCTGTTAGATTATGAATTCCTTGAAAGTATGAATTATGAATTGTATTTATGCCTCTATCTAGTGTGTGGCACACATTAGGCATTTTTTACTCTCTTATTGAATGATTATTTAAACAATGAAATCATAATGAATGAAAATAGGTTAGTAATCTGGGAAAAACAAAGGTATGACCAGCAGAGAATGTGAAATAATCATGACATCAGCAAAAAATAAGGAAGGCCTCCATCATGTTAATTGGACCACCTGTGCCAGTCCAATTGTAGGAGATGGATAAGAATCAAATAGTAGGAATGGACAAGGTTTGAATGTTTGCATATCAATCTGTTCATAAGGAGTTAAAAGCAGAAAGAAAAATGTGTAGTTCAAATTATTATTGCAAAAATGCCTTCCACATATGTTTCAGAAAATATGTTTTAATGGTTCTTTTAAATGGTGAGAGGATTTGAAATTCTAAAGAAAGATATAAAGTTAAGGTCAAATTAATCATTCTGGTTTAACTTGGAATACTAAATATTAATGTTCATCCTTAGCACGTGTGGCATATTTTATGCCATTCATCTGATTATAAATAGTTCAGACTGTGACATGTCATGATTCACAATGTATAAACTGTCAGTACTCTTTACTGCACATCAGTCAGACCCTTCTAACCCTGCTAATTAATGAGCAAGTAAAAATGAAGTGTGCTTCTTTGGAGAAGGGAAATTTTCTCATAAATAAAGCTTCTCAATATATAGACAATGATAGTGATTGAAGACATTTGGTAAGCATAGGAAGAGAATTGGATTGTCTGGGAAAATTTCAAATACAAGATAGAGAGAAATTTCAGTCAGGAAGTTATGATATAGTGGGAAAGGGAGGTTAGGAAGATATTCCATTGGTATTAAGTTTTAAGCAATCAATTAATATTTTAGAGGTTGCTTCTTTGTGAAAAGAATTATGGGAAATATCAAGGTACGTAGTTATTTCTAGCTTTGAGCTGATTAGAAAGATGCAAATTGGGAACATATCATATGAAAATGCTTTGTCCTATAATGTACCATTTGTATTTTAAAAAATATATATATAATGAATTCAGCCTTTTAATTCCCAGGTCTGTATTTCCAATTCCAGTGTCTACCCCAAACTTCAGTCCAACCATTTCAAATTAGAGCTACAGGAGACATCTTTAACTTAAAATATATATAAACCAAACTGCCTCTAAACTTTTTATTGTTGCAAAATTTCCTAATTTTGTCAATATTTCACCATCCTTCGAGTGTCCCAAATTTGTAATGTCTCAGGATTATTCTAGATTTCTCATTCTCCCTTATCTCACATATCCAATCAATACCTCAACCTTGCTATTTCATCCCACTTCTTACATCTTATTCCATCTCTTCATTCACATAGCTACTATAGTGCAGGATCTCATCATATCTCTTCTAGATTATTTCAATAGCCTCCTGATAAGTTTCCCTTTTTCAAATCTCTCCTCAATAGTAAATTCTATGTACTACTACCAAATTAATTTTCAGTAATTATAATGTTGACCATGTGATTCTTGATTCTCATAATCATGAACCATTCTCATTACCTCTGGGATTAATGAAGATTCCTTTGATGAGTTTTAAAAATTTTACATATTGTAATACCAATCTATCTTTCTTTTTTATTTTAATAGTTTTTATTTACCAGATATATGCATGGGCAATTTTACATCACTGACAATTGCCAAACCTTTTGTTCCAATTTTTCCCCTCCTTCCCCCCCCCACCATGGATGGCAGGTTGACCAATACATGTTAAATATATTAAAGTATAAATTAAATACAATATATGTATACATGACCAAACAGTTGTTTTGCTGTCCAAAAAGAATAAGACTTTGAAATAGTGTACAATTAGCCTGTTAAGGAAATCCAAAATGCAGGCGGACAAAATTAGAGGGATTGGGAATTCTATGTAGTGGTTCATAGTCATCTCCCAGAGTTCTTTTGCTGGATGTAGCTGGCTCAGTTCATTACTGCTCTGTTGGAGCTGATTTGGTTCATCTCATTGTTGAATATGGCCACATCAATCAGAATTGATCATCATATAGTATTGTTGTTGAAATATACAATGATCTCCTGGTCCTGCTCATTTTGCTCAGCATCAGTTCATGTAAGTCTCTCCAGGCCTTTCTGAAGTCATCCTGCTGGTCATTTCTTACAGAACAATAATATTCCATAATATTCACATACCACAATTTGTTCAACCATTCTCTAACTGATGAGCATCCACTCAGTTTCCAGTTTCTGGCCACTACAAAGAGGATTGCCACAAACACCAACCTATTTTTCTAGCATTGAACATTATTCCCCCTCTTCCATTCGATCTTCCAGCCAAGCTGGCCTTCGTTTTATTCCTCACTGTCAACATTTTTTCATTTACCTCAATGCTCTGCACTCCTCTCCTGACCCTATGCCTGGAATTAACCAATAATGAAGTAGTTGTTAAGTCCTTCTATGTGCCAGTCACTGTGCTTCACTGTGCTGGCTGTTGACAATATAAAAATTGAAACAATCATTATTTGCAATGTACTTCTTTTTTACATGAGTAAATGTTTTGAGGTTGTACTATGATATTTTATTACCTTTATATGCAACAACTTGCTCTGCTGTTCTCCAATTGATGGACATACCCTCAATTTCTAATTCTTTGCCATCACAAAAAGAGCTGTTAGAAATATTTCATATGAGACCTTTTTTCCTTAAGAAAATCTCTTTGGGATACAGATTTAATAGAGTTATTACTGGATCAATGATGTGCATAGTTTGATTTTGGACAGTAGTTCTAAATTGCTCCCCACAATGGTTAGATAAGTTCACAACTCCACCAACAGTGAATTAGTGTCCCACCTAATAGCATTTTTAAAAAGAATCCTTCAGTGATCTTTAATTTTTTTTCTTTGCATAATTCTCACTAACTTCCTTCTTCCCCACAATTCTTCTTGTCCTTCAAATTTAAAAAATCCATTATAAGAAATAATCATATTCAAGCAAAACAAATCTCTACAAAACCTATACATGAAAATGCACATTTTATTCTGTACCTCTAATCCATCATCTCACCAGAAAGAGATGGATAGTAAGCTTTATTACTGATCCTTGGGAAATGTGATTGGTCATTTCATTGATCCTATTTCTTAAATCATTTAAAGCTGTTTTTTTGTTTTTTTTTTTTTTTGTAATTCCATAGTAATTGTATATGTCATTCTCCTAGCTTTATTCATTTAATTGCATTAGTTCAAACAAACTTTCCCAAGTTTCTTTAAATCTGCTACTTCTGTTATTTCTTATGCCCTAATAAACATTCCATTCTATTTATGCACTATAATTTATTCAATAATTCCCCAGTGTATGAAATTCATACTCCCTTAATTTTTTGTTCTTTGCTATAATAAAAATGCTACTTTAACTATTTTTATACTTACAAATTCTTTCCTTGTTTCTTTTATTTCTTTGGACATATATACCTATTAGTTAACATAGCTGGATCAAAGGCCATTTGTGGTTTAGTAACTTATGTGGATAATTTATACATTCTGTAGATATTTTTAGTGAAATCACTCTTTCTCCCTGCTTAATCCAGTTAGTAATATGCAGAAATACTAATAATTTATGTGGATTTGTTTTACATCTTGAAATTTTGCTGGTTATTTTTCCAATTAATTATTTAGGCAAATCTCTAGGGTTTTTTAAATAGACCATATCATCTACAAAACATGATCATTTTCTTTTCTTTTTGCATGAGCCTATTTCCTCGTTTTAATTCCTTTTATTATAATTAGTATAGTATAGTATAATTAGTATAGACCTATATTATACAATAGTAATGATAATTGTCACTTTGCATTATTATTGATTATATATAATAGTCATTTTGAGTTTTAGTAAATGTTTATTGATCACATGAAGGAAATATACATGTATGCCTATGCTTTGTAGTATTTTTAAGATAATTAAAGATGTTTTGTCAAAAGATAATTCTAAATTTTTAGATATGTAATTTTAATTGTTACATGGTCTGTTATATAGTTTTCATATACTGAGCCAACTCTGCTTTACAGGTATAAATCCATACTAAATATATTGCTATAATTTGATATTCATTATGGATATTAGTTTATTGATTCTTCCTCCTTCACCATGTATATATCAGATAGTTTGGTGAGCTCTTCCCCCCCATTTTTGTAAAGAATTTATTAAATAATAGAATTTATTATTCTTTGAATATTTGATATCATTTAATTTAGAAATCTATCTAGTCCCGGTTCCTCCCACCCATGGTGGGAATTCATTTATGACTTGTTCAATTTCTTTTGCTGAGATAAGATAATTTAAATCACTTACTGTTTTTTTAACCTGAAAATGTTATCTTTTTGTAAATTTTCATCAATTTTATTTAACATCTCACTTTTGTTGGTATATAGTTGGGTAAAAATAAATACTAATTTCTTTTCTTTTTGCCTTCATTTGTTGTGAATTTGATTTCATTTTTGATAGCAATGATTTGATTTTCTTATCTCTTTATAAAATCAAATTAGCTAATGTTTTATCTATTTTATTATTTTTTAAATAAGGTAATAATAAAATAAGGACTGTGAATTTAGTATTATGGGATCTTTTTTTAAAAAAATGTTCTCTTTGGTTTTGAGAATGTGTATGTTGACTTTTAGTTGTTGGTGATATTTTTAATTTCTTACTAGTAGAAATTTTAAAATTATATGGCCAGTTCATTTATTTTTTCTTTGTGTTTTTTGTTTATGAAAGAGTTTAAAGACATGAAAATTTCCTTAAGAGCTGCTTTGATTGTACCAGCTCCCCAATTTTTGTGTATTGTTTCACTGTTGTCCATTTCTTTGGTGAAATCTCTTGAAGTGACAATTCTTTAGAATTATATCATTTTTCTCTATTAACTTGAACAATTTCTTAAAAGGTCATATTTTGATTAAAATATTTGTGGTATTGCAATCAGAAAAGAATTGTTCAATATTTTTGCTCTTCTACATTTCTTAATGAGATTTTTATTCTGTTCATCCTACTCATTTTAATTCTGTGTGAATCATTATGTTGCAAATGTGTGTCTTGCAAAGAACATAAAGGATATCCCAAAAGTTTTGGTGTAGTTTTAAGTATAATAAGCTCATAACTACACAAAAACTTTTGGGATACCTTGTAATCTGATCTCTACCTCATTCTTTTATCTTTCTTTTTTGTGAGTTCAACTCATCTTTTTTCTTTAACAGCTATGATCACTAATTGCAAATCTTCTTTCATCATATTCTCTAAGATTCTTTACTCCTCATATTTATCTCTTTATGGAAGAGATAGTGATTAATATGACTGATCTATAATTGAATGGATTGCTTCCACTCTTCTGCACCTCTTTCCTTTTCTTCTTCCAGACTCTAATTATTAGTTCTTATACTTTCTTTTTTAATTTTTTTATTTCCTTTCCTTTATGATTCATCCTATGAAGTAGAAGTTTGCTTTGCTTTTATCTCTTGTATACTATCTTCCTTCATACTCTTCACATCTTTCCCTATTTTTGCTATGTATAATGTATTTCTACAACCAATTCTTTGTGCAGGAGTGTATTCAGTGCTCCTTTGTCTTATTCAGATTAGAATGAAAGTTCATATAATACTTGTTCTCCTCATTATTTCTTTTTTAAAAAAAATCTTCATATTCATCCCAATTATGAGAAATAGTTATCTCTCCTTTTTCTTTCCTCTCCTAAGTTCATCAGTATAGAGTAAAACCATCACCAGACTCTCTCTGTCCCTTGTGGATATTAAGCTGAAAAGATATTTGTCTCTTCTCCCTCTAATTAAGATCCATTTTCCCAGAAGATTATATTTAGTCTTGCAAAGCAAATTATTTCTGGTTCTAAACCTTTACTCTGCCTTTTTCTATTTAATTTTCGCAATTCTCTTTCTTTTATAGTTGTAGTTGTCAAGTTTTTATTGTTCTCACTATGCTTACTTGGTACATGAATTCTATCTGGCTACTTGCAATATTTATTGCTTAAAAGTTCTGGATTTGGGATATAAGTTTCCAGGGAGTTTTCATTTTGGGTTTTCTTTCAGAGTTGACTAAGGGCTTCTTACTTTTCCTTTTATTTCTTATAGATATCTTTTCTCTCACTCCCATTCCATATTAAAAAAAAACCAACAACAAAATTTATATATATATATATATATATATATATATATATATATATATATATATATATATATAAAATCAAGTAAAACAGCTTCTTGTGTTGTCTATGTCCAAAAATGTTTGTTCCATTCTTAATCTTGAGTTCACCTCTCTCAAAAGATAGGTAATAAAATTGTTACCTTGATTGGTTCTGTTCACTTTATTATACCTCAATCATTCAGATTTCTGAAAGCTTCCCTTTCATCATTTCATATAACAACATAATACGATTATATTAAATTTTTATATATAATTTTTCAGGCCTTTCTCTAACTGATGGGTACTTTCTTTGTTTTCAGTTCTTTGCTGCTACAAAAAGAGTTGTCACAAATATTTTTGCACATTGGGACCCTTTGAATTTTTTTTGATTTCTTAGTAGTATACTTTTAGTGACTTCACTGGATTTTTTTCAATGTCTTTTGGATATAATTCTAAATTGCTTTCCAGAAACTAGATCAATTCACATCTCCAACAAAATGCATTAATATATCTGTTTTTCTGAAGCCTATCCAACAATTTTAATTGTCTTTTTTTGGTCAATCATATCTAATCTGACAACTATGAAGTACAAAGCTGGAGTTGCTTTAATTTGCACTTGTCCTTATTACTGATAATTTGGAGCATTTTTATATTGGGCCACTAATCGCTTACATTTCTTCCTTTGAAAATATCTTACTTAACTATATTCTTTGATCATTTATGCCTCAGGAAAAGTCTTTTATTTGTATAAATATGAATCAATATCTTAGAAGGGAAATCTATCAGGGAAACTTATTGAAAAGATTTTCTTCAGTTAATCATCTTCTTTCTAATTTTGCCTGCACTGACTTTATTTGGACAAATTTTTAAAATTTAATTTATGTAATCAAAATGATAATTCCCCCCTTGTAATATTCTCTAATACTTGTTTTAGTTGTGAATTTTTCCCTATCCACAGATCCAAAATGTTTTGCTTGTTTTTTTTTTCTTCAATTTCCTCTCTAAGTTATTTATGATCTTATATTTAGGTATATTATTTTATGCATTGATTTAAACCCAATCTCTGTCAATCTGCTTTCTAGTTGCTCTAGAAAATGTTTATCTAATAGTGATGATTTACCCAAGTAGCTATGAGGTTTGGGTTTATGAAAGTACTATTTGTTTAACTTCCTTCTATATGTTTTATACTTAAACTTTTCTAATTATTAATCTCTATTTTTTTAAACCAATACCATATACTAGTTTGAGATCTAATACTTCCAGGCTCTTTAATTTCTTTCTTTCTTTTTTTTTTCATTATTTTTCTTGAAATGCTTGAACTTTTGTTCTTCTAAATGAATTTTAGAAATATCTTTCACCTTTAAAACTAGTTCTTTGATAGTTTAATTGACATGATACTAAATAAGTTAAAAAAAACTCAGGAAGTAGTATCATTTTTTGTAATGTTCTTTTTTGTTTCTGTTTCCTTGGCATCTCTGGGAGCAGACTTTGTTTCAGTTCAGTAATCACCACAAGTGCATGCAGATGTTAAAGTCCAAATCCTTTATTATCTTATTTATTTATTTATTTATTTATTATTATTATTTTTTCCCTGAGGCTGGGGTTAAGTGACTTGCCCAGGGTCACACAGCTAGGAAGTGTTAAGTATCTGGGATCAAATTTGAACTTGAGTCCTCCTGAATTCAAGGCTGGTGCTCTATCCACGGTGCAACCTAGATGCCCCCAAATCCTTTATTATCTATTTCAAAGTCTTGTCTCCTTTCCTGGGGCTGTTTAGCTTTCTTACAGGCTTACCTCTCTACTTGGTTCCAAGAATTGAGCTCTCGCCTATCTTTTCTGTCCTCTGAATCTCTCCAAATCCAAAGATTTGTGCTTCAGCCTCTAGCCACCACAAGGTGGATGATGGAATGAATCTGCCTCAGCCTCCAAGAGCTTCTAGTGCATTTGTCTTCTCTGCCCCTGAGAGCTTCTCCTCTGTGGCTCTCGGTCCCTGCTTATGTGCTCCACACTGAGTATACCCTAATCATTATATCACTAGGAAACCATTATTTGTTGTAGGATTAAATCAATCATACTGAACCATGCTAAACCATAAAATCATTGTCTCTATCAATTCCACTTGGTACCTTGTAAGCATTCCTTGTTTGAAGTTCAATGCTCTGGCCCACAGCAATTTTTATTATATTGGCACAGCCTACCCATTAGCAATGAGTATCCCTTCAATTTTTAACATTTGTATTTATTACTGTAAACACTACAGTATAATTGTATTCCAATTGTTTGTGTATTCTTATAGATAGACAACTTTTTTTTTACATTCTATAATTATTTTAAATTGAATTTTTCTATCTCTTCTAGCTACATTTTGTTGGCAATATACAGAAATACCAACAATTTATGTGGATTTATTTTATATCTTGCAACTTTGCTAAGGTTAATAAATATTTCAAAATTTTAGTTAATTCTCTAGGATTCTCTAAAGTAAACTATCATGTCATTTGCAACAAACAATACTTTTGTTTCCTCTTTCCCTTATTCTTAATACTTATTCCTTCACATTATTTTTCTTGTCTTATTGTTATTTCTAGACATTTTAGCACTATATGAAGTAACAGTGATTTTAATGGACATCCTTGTTTACCATGGATATTATTTTATTTTAATAGTTTTTATTTACCAGATATATACATGGATAATTTTACATCACTGACAATTGCCAAACCTTTTGTTCTAATTTTTACCCTCCTTCCCCCCACCCAAATGGCAGGTTGGCCAATACATGTTAAATATGTTAAAGTATAAATTAAATACAATATATGTATACATGTCCAAACAGTTGTTTTGCTGAACAAAAAGAATCAGACTTTGAAACAGTATACTATTAGCCTGTGAAAGAAATCCAAAATGCAGGTGGATAAAATTAGAGGGATTAGGAATTCTATGTAGCAGTTCATAGTCATCTCCCAAAGTTCTTTCGCTGGGTGTAGCTGGTTCAGTTCATCACTGCTCTATTGGAGCTGATTTGGTTCATCTCATTGTTGGAGAGGGGCACATCCATCAGAATTGATCCTCATATAGTATTGTTATTGAAGTATATAATGATCTCCTTGTCCTGCTCATTTCACTCATCAGTTCATGTAAGTCTCTCCAGGACTTTCTGAAATCATCCTGCTGGTCATTTCTTACAGAACAATAATATTCCATAATATTCATATACCACAATTTGTTCAGCCATTCTCCAATTGATGGACATCCATTCAGTTTCCAGTTTCTGGCCACCACAAAGAGGGCTGCTACAAACATTCTTGCACGTACAGGTCCCTTTCCCTTCTTTAAGAGCTCTTTGGGATATAAGCCCAGTAGTAATACTGCTGGGTCAAAGGGTATGCACAGCTTGATAACTTTTTGAGCATAGTTCCAAATTTCCCCATGGATATTTGTAATGTTCTTGAATTGTGAGGGTCTGGTCGTCTGCTCAATTATAATCCTTCTCTGGGAGGAGATCTGTAAAATCTTTTCCTCTGTGCGCAGGTTTCTTGGGAGCTCTGAATCTCCTCCAGCTCTTGTCCTTTCTCAAATCAGATTGGTCTCCTTTCAGCCTGCCTGGCATCAAAACTCTATCCCAGAGTCAATTCTCTCAGACTGGATGCTGCCCTTCTTTTATCCTCCCAGAGAATAGGCAGGTGAGAACTCAATGGGGTGTGGGGAAATACTTCCACCAATGAACTTGCTCCTCTTAGAATTCCTAAGGTGTAAACTCCCTTTAAAGGCCAGAACCAAAGGTCTGAGCCAGAGAACTGTCAAGTCAACCTGAGTTCTCACCTTATAATTGTCAGACAACCTGATTTCACCTTGTCATTGTCCAGACAACCTGAGTTCTCACCTGGTAATCCTAACAGATATTATTTTTAAAAAGCCTCTAACTTATTCTCTTTGCATATCATGCTGGCTCTTTTAATAAAAATGATAGACACTATTTATATAATAGATTCATTTGTTTCTATCTTGTAGTGTGTCCAGCAAAAATAGATGTATTTTATCAAAAGCTTTTTCTGCATCTACTAATATATTATTTTATTAGTTTGTTATTAACATTGTTAATTACATTATTGTTTTCCTCATATTTAATCAATTTTGCATTATTAATATAAATTCAAACTACTAATAGTGTAGAGGAAAGATATTAAACATGATTTCTGAGTGCAGCTGGAACCAAAATTAAAATATAATTGAGAAATATATAACAAAAATAAATAAAAGTCAATAGAATATAAATAATGTTAATTTGTGATTTTCTGTTAATGTCTGCAGGGATCCTCACTTATGGTTAAATGGCTTCCTTTCTACTTGACTTTGATATCATTGAGAAAAAGTCTTTCCATATTACTATAGCCTCTTTGCTTGTATTATATTTTTAAATTTTTAAGTCACTTTCATTATAGACACTAATTTACATTTTTCTTTCTCTGTTTTGACTCCTCTTCCCCAACTTTAGGTATTAAACCTTATTTTTTATCATAGGAGAAATTCAATAGGATTTCATTTTTTCTATTTTTCTGAATAATTTATATAGCCAGCTTTTCATTTCTGGAGGAAATATTGGACCCTTATTTGGTTCCCTTTTGTATTCTTTAGGGTTTCACACTGCTTTCTCCAAACATTTAGTACTTTGTTCCTCAAAGATTTCAGATCTAACTCAAGACTACATAAAGGGTAGTTCTGTAGGTGAAGCCAAGATGGAAGAGTAAAGTCAAGAATCTGCTTGACTTTTCAATTTCCATGGAAAATTACATGAAACCAAGCCTTTGAACAGAGTCTAAAGGATTGAAGCCACTCTCAAGCTCAAGATAGACTGAAAACACCTCAAGAAAGGTCAGTCTCACTGGGATAAAAAAAGTTCAGCCATGCTCAGTAGACTCTGGGAAACCCAGTGAGAGGGTATTAATCACAGCAAATCAGCAACTAAAACTCTCAGTCCTGGCTCAGTAGAGGGGCAAATCAGGAGGCCAGCTTCCAGTCTCAGCTCAGAAGGCAAACTCTGGGAAACCAGTTGTTTCCTGAATAGAGAAGGCAAAGCTAACCCCTACAAACATAAGGAGCCCTTGTGTTCAAAGCCCAGGTTTAGAGCTGCACAGGAAGTTCTGGACAATATTTCTTTTATCCCAGGAGCACAGCTCCATCTTAAAAGTTTAGAAAAAAAAGAAAAGAAATTCAAAAAGAAGAAATACAAAAAAGAAAATGAAAGAAAATGAGAAAAACAAAAAACAAAAAAACAAAAAAAGAATCGACCATAGAAAGTTATTATGGTGACAGGGTAGACTAAAACACAAATTCAGGTGGTAATAAAATGTCCACAGAAGAAATCTCAAAGAGGGACAAAAATTGGTCTCAAGTGCAAAGAGACTTCTTGGAAATGCTCATAAAAGACTTCAAAAGACAAATAAGAGAGGTAGAAGAAAAAAATGAGAAAAGAAACAAGAAGTATGCATGAGAGAGAAAACGGTTTGGAAAAGGAAGGAAAAATTTGAAGAAAACAACTCCTTAAACAGTAGAATAACCCAAATGGAAAAAGAGATACAAAAGCTAACTAAAGAAAATCATACATTAAAAGCTAGAACAATGCAAATGGAAACTAATGACTTTGCAAGACAACAAGAATTGGTCAAACAAAGTAAAAAGAATGAAAAAATGGAAAAAAATGTGAAATACCTCATTGAAAAACAGCTAACTGGAAAATAGATCTAGAAAAGACAATTTAAAAATGATTGGTCTACTTGAAGGCCATAACCAAAAAAAAAAAAAAAAAAAGACTCTCAATAGCATTCTACAAGAGATCATTAAGGAAAAATGCCCCAATATTCTAGAAATAGAGGGGAAAATATTCATTAAAAGAATTCATCAATAACTTGTGGAAAGAGATTCCATAAGAAAAAACCCAAGGAACATTGTTGCAAAACTCCAAGACTACAATCTCAAGGAAAAAATACTGCAAGCTGACAAAAACATTTCAAATATCAAGAAATAATAGTCAGGATTACCCAGCAGCTGGCAACTTCTGCAATAAAGAATCAAAAGGCCTGGAACATCATATTCTGGAAGGTAAAAGACCTGGGGTCACAATCAAGAATTAATTACCCAGTGAGACTCAGCATCATCTTTCAGGGGAGGATAGGGAGCTTCCATGAAATAAGAGACTTTTCCACTATTGAAAAAAATAGAAGTAAACAGAAATTTAATCTACAAAAACAGACAGAAGAGAATCATAGAAAGGTAAACAAGGGGGATATATATATATATATATATATATATATATACATATATATATATGTATATGTATATGTGTATATATATATATATATATACACATATATATGTGTGTGTGTGTATATATATGTATATATGTATATATGTATATATGTATATATATATATATATATATATATATATATATATATATATATATATATATATATATATATATATATATATATATATATATATATATATATTTAAAGGTTAAACTATTTATATCCTTATATAGGAAAATGATTTCTGTAACTCTTGCAAACTGTATTAGCCGGGGCAGATAGAGGGGGGCATCATATGGACTAAGGATGTAGTTATGAATAGACACTTATTTGATGACATCAAAGAAAAAGACATTTAAGGAGTGGAAAAAAGTCTCTACAGGAAAAAGAGGAAAGGGAAGGTATACTGGGACAATTAGTTCACACCAAGTGGCTCAAAAGACTTGTTACAATCCAAGGAAATAGGGAGGGGGTGAGCATTGTTTGAAGCTTGATCTCATCAGTTTAGGCTCTAAAAGAGGATAACTTAATCATTCAGTTAGGTATAGAAATTTATTTAACCCTATAAAGAAATAGGAGAAAAAAGGAAAAGAAAAGGGAGGCACAGGATAGATGGGAGGGCAGAAACACTAGGAAAAAAGGTAAGAGAAGGGGGGAAGCATTGATAGAAGATAAGGTAGTGGGTGGGGTGGATTAAAAAAAAACACAAGCCTGAAGATAGAGTGGAAAGGGAGAACAAAAGTATATACAGTGGAGAAAATAGAATGGAAGGAAATACTGAGCTGGTGATCATAACTGTTAATATAAAAGGGATGAACTCTCCCAAAAAAGGAAGCAAATAGCAGAATGGATTAAAAAACAAAATTCTACAATATGTTGCTTACCAGAAATACATTTGACACAGAGAGACACATAAAGAATAAAGGTAAAAGGCTGGAACAGAATTTATTATGCTTCAGCTGAAGTTAAAAAAAAAAAAAAGCAGGGGTAACAATTCTGATCTCAGATCAAACAAAAATAAAATAGATCTTATTGAAAGAGATAAGGAGGGAAATTACATCTTGATAAAGGGCACAGTAAATAATGAAGTAGTAACAACACTAAATGTGTATGCACCAAGTGCTACCACTTGGCAGGCAAATCTTCCCTAGGAATTCCTAGCGAAGATTTTAAGCCAGTTACAGGAAAAAATAGCAAAACTATCTACTGGAAGACCTCAACCTTCACCTCTAAAAATCAGACAAATGTAACCATGAAGTAAACAAGGAAGAAAGCAGGAAGATTAATAGGATCCTAGAATACCTAGATATGATAGACCTCTGGAGAAAATTGAATAGGGACAGAAAGGAATACATCTTTTTCTCAGCAATACATGAACTTACACAAAAAATAACCATGTATTAGAGCATGAAAACCTCACAAGCAAATGCAAAAAGGCAGAAATAGTAAATGCTTCCTTTTCAGACCACAAAGCAATAAAAATTATAACCAATAAAAGGGCAGGAAAAGATAGACCAAAAAATAGGAAATTAAGTAATATAATTTTTAAAAATGAGGGAGTCAAAAAACAAATCCAAGAAAATGGCAATAATACCAAATAATACACCAAATCATGGGGTGTAGCCAAAGCAGTTCTTAAGTGAAATTTTATATCTGTAAATAACTACATGGATTAAACAGAGAAAGAGGAGATCAGTGAATTAAGTATATAACTAAAAAAGCTAGAAAGAAAACATTTTAAAACCTCTAATTAAATTCCAAATTAAAAATTTTGAAAGTCAAAAGAGAGATATAAAAAAATAGAGACTAAGAAAACTATTGAACTAATAAAAAAACTGAGTGGTTTCTATGGAAAAACTAACAAAAAAGACTGTCTTCTTATTTTGACTTGGGATTGGAAAAAATGAGTCTTTGTAGTTCTTCCATGGATTTCACTAATTAAAGAGATGTTTGATTTTTACTAGTTTTGGGAGAAAACTAGGTTGCACTCTTCTTTTACCAGCTTGGATTTTTCCCTTATATTCCTACTTAACCAAAAAAAAAAAAAAAAAAAAAAGGGAAAAAAAGAAAAATCCCACCAAAAAACCTTTTGATAAAGTTTTAATTTTTTTACTTTTGTGGAGTCATTGAATTTGGTCTGCTTTATTTCAGTTTTCAAAGATTCTGTTCCTTTGGTAAGGATTTTAAACTTTTATTCTAAGATTTCTATCCTATTATAAGTTTTCCATTTAATCTCCTATTCTTTCAAAAAGACATCTTATTCAATTACAATTTCAGTGTTAATATTTGTTTTCATTTTTTCTTGGTACTTTTCTGGTCTTATGATGCTCAAATGCAATTACTCCCCACCCCATTCTGGGGTTTCTGTTTTCTTCTGGATGCACTTGTTGGGCTTCTCTTGATTCACATTATTTCTTTATAGTGTTTAGAGTCTTTCTCTGTTTACACACATCCACAGCCTAGCTTCCTGAATTGGAACATTTTGACAATGCCAGTACTTACCCCTTTGTTTTTCCCTTGTTTTAAATGGTAAAACCTTTTTGTCTCTTGCTCTCAGTGTCCTGTGTTACTATTATCAACTTTTCCTTTACCTGGAGTATCTATGTTCAGGATGCGGAAAGGTTTCAGTCTCTTCTCAATTCAGAGGTTCAAAAGGTAATGATACTCAAAGCCTTCTAGAGTATATTTAGTGAGATTGCAATGGACTTCTAACTCCTCTGGTGTGTCCCTCACAGTATTGCTGACTCCTAGCTTTGTTTTCATGGTCAATGTAGTCAGACCTACCTGGAGCTTTCCTGTCCAAGCACTCTTGGCTTCCTTTTTTCCAGTACAGAGCAGTTCTTTGTTCAGACTTCTAAAGAGTCTCAGGAAAAAGTGCTGTGTTTGTACTTCAACCCCTTCACCCTTACCCACAGGGCATTGTAGCCAGAACACTGCCTTCTTTACACCCATATGTATTCTAAAAGTAGTCAGATATTTGTACTGATTCTTTTGGGATCACCCTAATTATTCTCTATACTCTTCCTACTTTCTCTGTAGTACTGCAGTTTCAGATATCACTAAAACATTTCTGGTCCTAGCATTGACATGTTTCCACACTATCTGTACTCATGTTGGCTTCCCTAGTAAAAGAGCTACATAATTTACTTTTTGTGCAGTTCTAGAATGAAATAAAAGGAAAATACTGATATAATTTTTGTTTAAATCTTTTGACTACTTCTTGGTCTTGTGTTATTTTTTCATATTGGTTGGGGTAAATGTAAAAGAACTGGCCTCATCTGTGACCTTTCATGACATCATATTAACTGTAAATAAGTACATAAAAATTAAATGGCATCCAGGGACAAACATACAAGATACATGTCTTCCCTTAACCAATCATTTAAATTATCTGCCCAACAGGTACTGATTTAAAAAAAAATTCTATTTCTTGAGTTAACTTCATTGTAGTCTTCACCAAAGTTTTACTTAACACATACGATATTTGAGAGCTAGCAAGAGGATGGGAGAGGGAGAAAAAGGCAGAAATAATCCTAAGTATTTATCTTGAGTTTCCCAGGTCTATTACTCTATTAAATATTAGCAATGGAAAGCAAAGTGTGTGAATATCATAATACGATCATCTTAGTACTCTTCAGAAATTCATTGAGGTACAACTTAATCTTGAGCCTTTTACCTTCACAGGAACCTATGCAAAAAATAAATCATCTATTTGATCAAAGTTTCTGTATCTTTTCTGAAGGTAAAAAAAAAAGCATTGTGAATAAGATATCACTCACTATATATGAGAAAGGATACAGTTAATTCCTACTCAAGTTTATTTCCAAAAATAGTTCCCTCTTTGGAGATGAATTTGTATGCTTTATCTTGTCAGAACACTAAAACTACATAGCACGTGCTTCTATTTTTAACTAGGCAGTTAGAAAATATAGAGCCAAATCTAGCACCCAAATGTAGCAATCAAGATTTTTCCATTGCCTTGTGACTTCTAGTCCCTCCCTTCCTTTCCCCCTCCCCCTGCCCCCCGTTGCATGATCTCCATTCTTCTTTTATCCCAAATATCCTCCTTTTGAATTATGCTTAAAGTATAAGGTGCCTTACGTTATTTTGGAAAGTCTGAGCTTAAGTCCTAAATAAATAAAAATATGATATGCTAACAATTTAAGAGGAAGTAGTACATATTTAATTGCTAAATGAGTGGTACTTGTGGCCTAAAGTGGTCTGAAACTTCCTCATCACCTCTTTATTCTATCTCTTCAAATCCAGCCTCTGATCCAACTCAAGTGAAACTACTTTTTCCAAACAAGTCCTCTTGCAAGATGGTTGAATAAGAAGTTTTGTTTCAGTATAGATTCATCTTATTTTCAAATACACAGAATTGGGTTTAGCAAAGGAAAAAAAAAAAAAAGACCAAAAAAGGAAAAAGAAAAGTAATCCTTTTGGGACACTAGAACTAGGGAGTATCAAAAGGTGTATAAATTACTTGAGACAAGGTAAATCAATAAAATGTAAAATAAACTTTACATTAAATAAATCTTTTCAAATAGTTTTTAATATGTTACATATGTTGCTTTTTTTTTTTTTTAAACACAATTTGGTATTAAGTTCACACAATTTTGACACAGTTTTAAATTCTCCATTACAAAACAACACTTTTTCACATTGGACATACTATATGTTGGTCTATTTTTAAAAGTCCAACTTTGATTATAAGTATTCATTTTCTTTAAAAAAAAAATTTTATTCAGTATCAGCATCGGCATACTAGCAATCAATGATATGGGTACAAAAAAAACTACATAAAAATCTTTTGTTGAAATACTTTAAATTTTCAACAGAATGGAAACTAAAATAATCTGTTATAATTAGTCACTAATACAGTCCTAATGTTTTTGCCTATACACAAGAAGAATTGACTAACATGTTATTTTCTAGCTGCTAGTCCCTGCCACCATTGTGCTTGTTTGAGTTCACAAATCTGCAAAAACCTGTAGCTTCTATGTCATTTCTCTGGTTCTCCTATTTTGTTGTTTTGTTTCCTATATCAATAATTAAAATCGTTTGCTATTGCTGTAAATATTGTGACTCCTAGAACCTCAGACCAACTTTGATTACATGATTTTCAAAATATTGGCCTCTACAATGATAAGGAATTCTGCCTAAGAAGTCTCTTCCCTTTATCAGACCAAAGTTTGACAAGTAATATGAAAACAAATCCAAAACAGTACAAAACTTGTAGAATTCTTGAGACATCTACAATTTTGATAATTGATATGGAAATTAGGACTCAGACAATTTTAAAATAATTGGCATCTCAGAAAAACATGATCAAACAAAAAACCTTTTGATATATTTTACAAAATCATTTTAGAAATGAAATGGTGACTAGATTAGCATGGGTGGATCAAAGATTTGTGTAGAGAATTAGAAGGAGATTGAACTAGAAAGTTGAAGATAAATTTGAGCATTTAGGGCTTGCTCACAGGCCAAATCTAAATGGACCTCATAAATCAAAGTTTTGGGTCCAAACCTTTTTTATTGTTGTTGTGATAAACAACCCCTTTTCAAGTTGTATATGCAACTTTTTGCTATAGACAAAAACTACTTCAGCTACATTTGACAAAACGCAAGGATTTGTAAATTTGAATTGCTAATTTATTATAATAATAGTAAACATTTAAAAAGCACTTTGATGTTTGCAAAGTGTTACCTGCACACATGTATACAGGTATATACATATATATATATATATATATATATATATATATGATTAAATGCATATTATGTGTGTGTGCATATATGACCATGCATGTATGTGGAATCTCATTTGATTGACCACCATGTAATTTGGAGATGATGGACTGAGGAGTAGAGAATACCAGGGACAGAAAGTTGAGGACCTAAATAAATAAGAGATAAATATAAATGAACAAGAGTAAATCAGAAAAGTTAAGTCAAGAAAAAAACAAAATTATTGGAAAGAGACTAAATGATATAAAACATGTATTTGTTCTTATGGTGTATTTGTTCTTATGGTAAAATGATCTCTCTCATTTTTTTTCAGAAAGATCTACTTAAAATCAAAACTCTCTGTGAGTACAATGGCTTTTCAAAGCATTTCCTTAGAACACTCATTTAGCATTCACATGAATGGCAAAATTAAGCAGACTATTCCCTTTTGTATTAAATGATTGTCTTAACAAAGAGATCACATGTCCATCATGATGTCCCCCAGACAAAAGAAATCATCTTTAGTTTTTGAAATTAACTTTTAATTACTAAGAAGGAGAGAGAGAGAGAGAGAGAGAGAGAGAAAGAAAGAAAGAAAGAAAGAAAGAAAGAAAGAAAGAAAGAAAGAGAAAGAAAGAAAGAAAGAAAGAAAGAAAGAAAAAAAGAAAGAAAGAAAGAGAGAGAGAGAAAGAAAGAAAAAAAGAAAGAAAGAAAGAGAGAGAAAGAAAAAAAGAAAGAAAGAAAGAAAGAGAGAGAGAAAGAAAAAAAGAAAGAAAGACAGAGAGAGAGAAAGAAAGAAAGAAGAAGAAAGAAAGAAAGAAAGAAAGAAAGACAAGAAAGAAAGAAAGAAAGAAAGAAAGAAAGAAAGAAAGAAAGAAAAAAGAAAAGAAAAGAAAAAAAGGGAAGGGAAGGGAAGGGAAGGGAAGGGAAGGGAAGAGAAAAACTGCTAATTATTTTGACTTTTATTTTGCCATTTAACTTTGATTCTGAAGGGGAGAGTAGCAAGCAAATTACACAGTTCTGGCTCAAATTAAATGCAATTCAAACATAAGTCAAGAATGATGTTCATGATATCAATGGTACTTTTTAAAATGAAGACATCAACAACAAACTGTAAAAACACTATTTTTTTTTTTTACAGATTCTCCTAAATGTTGACTACTTCTTCTCAGATTCCTTTTCTGATTTGTCACGTACATCATTCCTGATAATGGTGGATGTACCCTGCGTCTCTTTTTTGGATCATTTTATTATTTTGTGCTGTCCTTCATTACTTACTGATCAGCTTCCATGTATTTGTTTACCATCTCATTCAAATGATTCTCAAATCTAGCTCTCTGTATGTACTTTCTCTTCTGAGCTACAGTCCCATAGCATCTGCCTTTTAAACATTTTAAACTGAATGTCTAATAGACATGTGAAATGCAACATGTCCAAAATTAACTTATGTTTTTCTTCAAAAAAAAAAATTCTTCCTCCAAACTTGCCTATTTCTATGAAAGCCATCACCATTCTCTCAATGTCTCAGTTTCACAATCTCTCTTACACAGTCATGTCTCAGTTTCACAATCTCTCTTACACAGTCAATTTAATTTTCTTTCTTTTCTTTCTTTCTTTCTTTTCTTTCTTTCTTTCTTTTGTTTCTTTCTTTCTTTTCTTTCTTTCTTTCTTTTGTTTCTTTCTTTCTTTTCTTTCTTCTTTCTTTCTTTCTTTCTTTCTTTTCTTTCTTTCTTTCTTTCTTTCTTTCTTTCTTTCTTTCTTTCTTTCTTTCTTTCTTTCTTTCTTTCTTTCTTTCTTTCTTTCTTTCTTTCTTTCTTTCTTTCTTTCTTTCTTTCTTTCTTTCTTTCTTTCTTTCTTTCTTTCTTTCTTTCTTTCTTTCTTTCTTTCTTTCTTTCTTTCTTTCTTTCTTCCTTTCCCCCAAACTTTGTTTTTACTTAGCTAGGCTGAACAATGAATAGACCATTGGAGCTGAAGTCAAGAAGACCTGAGTTGAAATCTGGACTTAGGTATTTATATACACTTGGAAAATCACTTAATTTCTCTCTGACTCAATTTCCTTAAATGTAAAATTTGGATAATAATAGCACTTACCTCTCTGGGTTTTTGTGATCAAATAATATTTGTAAAGCACTTAGCACAATGTCTGGCAACAAATACATGGAAGCTGATCAGTAAGTAATGAAGGACAGCACAAAATAATAAAATGATCCAAAAAAGAGATGCAGGGTACATCCACCATTATCAGGAATGATGTACGTGACAAATCAGAAAAGGAATCTGAGAAGAAGTAGTCAACATTTAGGAGAATCTGTAAAAAAAATATATGCTTGTTTTTTTCCTCAATTCCTTCCTTCCTTCCTTCCTACTTCCCTTTCTTATTTTTCATGCACAGCTATTATCCTAGTTCAAGCCCTCATCACCTCTTACTGGGGTGATTGCAATAGCCTTCTAATTATTTTCCCTGCATTATCCCTCCTCACTATCATCTACTCAGCTGACAATGTTATTTTTCTAAAATGTGACTCTTACCATGTCACTACCCAATAAACTTAAATGTCTCCTCATTATCTCCAAATGAAATATAAGGTCCTTTATTTGGCATTTTAATCTTATTATTATTAACTCCTCCCCCACCTTTTTTCATTAAAGGTTCAATTCTGTTTAAAAACTTTTCCTTCTCAGAACATATACAAATGGGTATTATTTTCAACTATTAATAGAAAGCCAACCTTATTTTCTCCTAATAAATATATCCACTTCTTCCTCCAAAAACTCCAGTAGATCTAGCAATTCAGAGAATACTGAATGGTGTTATCTAGTCCTGATTATGCTATAAATTACTTTGTAAATCTATTCTTTGACTTTTCTTTTCAATACACTTATTAAGTCCTTTGAAAAAATTCTCTGGACCCACTTCTAACATCATTAATGAGTGTGAGTTTCCAGATCAAAAACATCACAGTTCTTATAAAACCTGTCAAATCATGATAATATACAGGTTGCATTTAGCAAATAATACTAAGCTAAATCATTAAGCATGCTGCATATACAATAATGAACAATAAAGTAATAGTTATATACAATTAATATATATGAAATAAAACTTAAAGCAGGAAAATTAATGTCATTAATCATTAGTAGCACAATCAAGCACTCTATGTTTATGATTACCACAAGTTTATAATGTGAAAACATCTATTAGAAAGACAAAAATATATTCACAATTTCTGGAGGTAAGCCCCCATATGTAGCAAAATTTTGGTTATGAGAAAAGGAGACCGAATGACTTGTCAATAAGGAGATTGAAGAGAATCCTTAAATAAAAAAGGGTCAAAACTTAGGTTTCCTACTGCAAAAAAAAGAGGTCATAGTTATGGGTGAAATAAAGGGTAGGTGCTCTGAGATAAACAGGTATACAATAATGCTGGACAGTGCTGAAAGTACACATACCGTTGCAGAGAGAAATCTTAAGCCAGCGTTAAAAAGATTCTCTATGAAAGCACCATGTCCTTCTGTGGAAAAAACAGGGAAGTTGGGGTTAAAATGATAATAGAACTAGGGAATAGGGAGGCAACTGAACTAGAAAAGGACCTTGTTTCATTTGTTTTAGACAATTTGTAGAAATAACTGCAGAGGTATACTGGGACCATGTCCAATAGCTGACTGTGAAAACTTCAGTGTGAGCATTTAACACTTGGAATGGGCAAAAGCTATAAATCACGATTTAATTCATTATTATGTTTATTATGTAGATACACTTAAAATGTTGAGAAGAATGCTAAGAAGGCAGAATAAACAAATATATATACTCCACACACACACACACACACACACACACACACACATTTGTAGAGCTAGTTATATGTTTACCAGCATAACCTTAGAAATACCATCAAGGTATGGTACCATCAAGGAAAGAAAACTGGAAGAATATTTGAGCTAATAAAGGCTAAATTAGAAAACTGGACAAAATTGATACAGAAGCAATAAAACAATAAAGTAGAAATTGGGCTCTTTAAATTTGCTATGTACCTATCTAATTGGGTTGCATTATTACCTGCAAGTACATATGGCAGTTGGAATCTGATGATCCTCTAGAAATTGCCTTTCCATAAACAGTATCTTACTTTTTAGATCTGTGAAAGATCCCTTGGGACTAAAGTAGACAAAAATCATCCTTTTTCATCCTTTCTCATTGTTTCCTGTATAGAGTGGTTTAATCCTATCCTTGGGGAGGCCTTTCTTTTTTTTTTTTTTTTTATTCATTTTTCCAAATTATCCCCTCCCTCCCTCCACTCCCTCCCCCTGATGGCAGGTAATCCCATACATTTTACATGTGTTACAATATAACCTAGATACAATATATGTGTGTAAATACCATTTTCTTGTTGCACATTAATTATTAGCTTCCGAAGGTATAAGTAACCTGGGTAGATAGACAGTAGTGCTAACAATTTACATTCACCTTGGGGAGGCCTTTCTTAATTTGATTTAAATTTTTATTCTACATGTGGCAATTCCAGATGAGTCACTGGAAGGTCAAATATTAAAACAGAAGATTCAATAGTTTGTCCACATAATAAGAAGATGAAATTCATTGGAAAAGTCCCTAGAATTAAGCTAGATTGAAGACAAAAGGAAAAGGGGATGACAAAGGTTAAGATGGATAAATAGTATCATGGAAACAATAAACACACACTTGGTCAGACTTCATGATGTAGTGAGATATAAGGACCAGGTGTGCTATGGTGCATGGGATTATAAAAAGTCAGACATGACTGAATGACTTAACAAAAACAAAAATTAAAAAAAAACAAACCACCAAACCAAAAATAAAAACAAACCTCACAAAGCAAAACACATAAAAAAGATATCTTAATATGAAGTCACATATCTCAACTACACACAGCTTCCATACTTTTCAGCATACATTCTCAAGTTTCCTTCTTGTTAGTTTCCCTTTGAATTACATTCTGTTTCTTTTACTTAGCTTTAATCATTAAATGGATATAGCTGCTTAAAAGCGTCAAAGTCTCCCACTGCATGAAGGGCCATTTCCAGTTATCTTAATCTTTATCTAGCCACTGGACCCAAATGGCTCTGGAGGGGGAAGAGAGGTAGGTGACCTTGCACAGCCCTCATTTACTTAGATACAGTTTGTTTGCATGTTATGGCATCACTCTTTCATGTCATGGTCCTCTTCGAGAACAAAAACAAACAACAACCTTTCCTTTTATATGCTTCATTGGCATATATTTTTTTTCTTTCCTTTTTTGGCATCATTATTGCTCGTCCCCTCTGACTCTAAATTGTTCTCTACAACATTGGGGGGGGGGAGGAGAAAGAAAACAATTTCCTTGTAACAATAAAAATAGTCAAAAAAAAAAAAAGGAAAGAAAGAAAAGAAAAGAAATCCTATGTTAATCATATTCCCAAATGTATCTCTTATTTTATATCTTGAGTCAATTGGTTCTCTGTCAAAGGAGGTGAAATGGGATTGGGGTAATGAGTTTCTTTATTATTTTACTGAGGTCCTGGTTGGTTATGGCATTGATATTAGTTTTTGTCTTTCAAAAAAATGTTTTTCCAATGTTGTTGTTATTGTGAACATTTTTCTTCTGGTTCTTCTCACTTCACCTTGCATTAGTCCACACCAATTTCCCCAGGTGTCTCTGAAACCTTTTTCATTATTTCCCATAGTGGACTAATATTTATTTCATTACATTCATATTTTGTACTTTAAAATATTCAGTCATTCCCCAGTAGATGGACAGAAGAGACTCTATATTTATATACTTGGTTTTTTCTCCTCTGCCTATCTCTGTCTTTCTCACTCTCTCTCTCTTTCTGTGTATGTTGTGTATGTGTGTATGTTTCCTTTTCCTCTTTATTTGATTGTAAAGTGAAAATTTAGTTATTTTAATTTGTATTTTCCAATAGTGATTGGTTAGTGACATTTTTTTCATGAGTTTTGATACCTATTTCTTATATGTTGAGGGATCTGTCCTCTATTCTTGAACCCTAACATAATCATCATAATCATGTTCTTCCAATAAGCATTTATTAAGCACCTACTATGTGCAAAATACAATGTTGGGGGCTAATTATACAAAGCCAAAAATGGAAATGTACCTGCCTTCAAAGAGCTTTTAAGAGCCTTTAAATGGAGGATAATACAATTGGCTAGAAAATATTGGCATCAGTATTCATGTTCCATATCTTGATTTCTGATTGGAATCAAGATAATAATGTTCTTTTACTTAACCCAGAATATTTGATTGTTTTTTTTTAAGAATTTATGCTTATACATTCTCTTTCATCATAAAATATGTCCTGATTATTTAAGATAATTTTAACAACTTTTACATAATTCTTCTTCTAATTTGCCTTTTACCCATATAAAATCTGATAACAGCTCTTATATCTCTCCAGTCACCTAGCACTCAGCTATTTCACCATTCACTATTTTCACCCAATTATTTCTATGTATCTTTAGATATAAAGATAAATTCACACCATCTATGGATATTTTTCTCAATCACCATGATTCCCTTCTGCTTGTAGATCTTTTAACAGCTTCCCCCCATTTATTTTTATAATAAATCAGTCTGTTCTTAATTATGGAACTCTATATTTTTAGTCACACATTCCAGAATTTAGCTTCCTAATGTACTTCTATTTTCTCCCTTTAATCCAAGCCTATTACCAAAGGTCTCTTCTTATTAATCCCTAAACCTCAAAATACCCTTAGAAAACCCTTAGGTGAGAACCAAAGAATTAGTGACTTTATTAGAGGGAAAGCTAAAACTAGAATTTATGTTTCTAATCCATATCTATAAACTCTTCTACCATAACTTCCTTGCTACCATAACTTGTAACACTATACAGAGTAAATATTTTTACTAATGTATTCTAAAGTATATTAACACAAGCTTCATTACCACAATAGAAGCCAAATAAGTTGGATTCAAATCCCAGTTCTTAGAATCACTATTTAACTAGTGATTACAGCAACAGGTAACACAATTGACTTCTTATTTCCCAGTTTCCTCAACTGTTAAATGAAAGGCTTGGAAAAGATGGTCTCTTTGGTCCCTATGAGTTCTTAATTCTAAGGGAATATATAGCCATCTATAATCAGAGTTTTCACCTGAGGTCCCTGGATATATTTGAGAGGTCTATGAATTTAGATGTGAAAATTTGCATTGTTATTTTCATTAACCCCTGTTTAATTTCCTTCACTTGTGAATATAGGCAACATTCTTCTAAAAAGGGGTCCATAGGCTTCACCACACTGCCAAAAGATCTATCTCTCTCACCAACCCAGAGAAACCTGATCTACAAAAGTTGCATTTTTATTTGTTTCTTCTGATAACAATGTGATATATTCCAAGAATAAGAGTGATGCTTGTTAGTAGTTATTCTTCTGGCCCAAATTTATACATAATACCTGGGGACATAAAAGGACCAACTTTTTCCTGCAACAAATTGTCAGTTCAGGCCATATGTAACAAGAAAAAAAATTTGGGAAGATACATTCTACCAGTCCATTCCATCCACCAAAGTGTAACCTCTCTTCCAAACAAAAGAATCCAGAAGTCTTAAGTTCTAACTAAAGAAAATCTAGTTAAGTCCCAAGATTTTTCTCACATTTTTAGTAAAAAAGAATTAGATGAGTTTCAATCAGCTAATCATTTATGAGGAAGAAAACAAGTACATTAAGAATCAGTCTTTTTTTTGCCCTAGAATGAAGGGGACTTTACTTTGATTCCTTGAATTGTAGCTACAGAGGTAAGACTTCATAATAGTGTTCATATGTAAAGGAATTGTAGGTTTTAATGAACTATAAGACTGGGAAGAATCAATTTTGCAATGTGATAACATAATAACATGCAGAAACACATTTAAAACAAATAGTATCTAGAACTTGGGAAGCAATAGTGTTACTACATTGCAAAGTGATCAGATCCTCTATGTACTATTTATCTCTTTTAGACACCTAGTTTTAGGAAGAGTATAGATCTATTGGAGGAAGAAAGAATTGGATACCTTGCCATACAAGAATCAATTGAGGACCAGTTAAATGGCACAATGAATAGAGCACTGGTCATGGAGACAGGAGAACCTGAGTTCAAATTCGATCCTAAACACTTAATACTTACTAGCTGTAAGATAAATCATTTAATCCCAATTGCACAAACAAATAAAACACAAAGAATCAATTGGTTGAATTTGTGTTGTTTATTTTTCCTCAATTTATTTTACATGTAAAATACATGTAAAGATAGTCTTCAACATTCATTTTGATAAGATTTTGAACTCAATTTTTTTCTCCCTCTTTCCCTTGGCTTCCCTCTTGTCAAGATAGCAAGCATTATGATATAGATTATATATGTACAATCATATTAAACATATTTCATATTTGTTTAAACATATTTCCAAATTTGTTATGTTGTAAAAGAAAAAATCAGACCAAAGGGGGAAAAACATGAAAAAGAAAAGGCAATTCAAGAAAAGGGTGAAAATAGCATTTTTCTATCTTTATTTGGTCTCCATAGTTCTCTCTCTATAAGCAGATGACATTTTCTATCCCAACTCTATTAGAATTGTCTTGAATGACTATATTGTTGAGAGGAGCTAAGTCTATCACAGCTACTCATTCTTCTCACTTCACTCAGCATAAGTTTATATAAGTCTTTCCAGGCTTTTCTGAGATTAATCTATTCATCATTTCTTATAGAATAATAATATTGCATTGCATTCATATATTTTAACTTATTCAACTGTTCTCCAATTAATAGGCATCCATTCAATTGACCAAATCCTTGCCACTATACAAAAAAAGAGCTGCTTCAAATATTGTTGCACATATGGGTCTTTTCTCTTCTTTTCTGATCTCTTTAGGATACAGACCTAGTAATGGCATTGCTGAATCCAGAGATATGCCCAGTTTTATATCCCTCTTGGCATAGTTCCAAATTGATATCAATAATGGCTGGATCAGTTCACAAGTCCACCAGCAATGCATTAGTGTCCCAGTTTTCCCCCATTTCTCATTATCCAACATTTCTCCAACATTTCTCATTAACTTTTCCTGTAACCTTAGACTGTTGTTTAATTTAAGAAAAAAAACCTATATAAGAAAAATAGATTAGGCTTCCTCTTTATTTGATGGCTTCAAATAAAAAGCTGGTTGGCTAACTGGAGACTAACATTTTGTTATGTCATCTGTTCCTTGGAAAAATTCTGTGATTCAGCAACAACAAGACCATATGAAGATCAATTCTGTTGGACGTGGCTCTTTTCAACAATGAGATGATTCAAACCAGTTCCAATTGTTTAGTAAAGAAGAGAATCAGCTACACCCAGAGAGAAAAATATGTGTGGAAGACAATAGCATTTCCACTCTTTCTGTTATTGATTGATTGCATTTTTGTTTTCCTTCTCAGGTTTTTTCTTTCTTTCTACATATGATTTTTTCTTCTGCAGCTGTCCAAAGTCTATTGAGATTGTTTTGGATCACTAAACCACTGAGAAGAATGAAGTCTTTCATAGTTGATCAATGTATATTCTTGCTGTATTGTGTACAATGTTTTCCTGGTTCTGCTTGTTTTGCTTAGCATCAATTCATGTAAATCTTTCCAGGCCTTTCTAAAATCAGCTTGTTCATCCTTTTTTACTAGAACAATAATATTTTTTATCTTCATATACCACAACTTGTTCAGTCATTACCCATTTGATGAGCATTTACTCATTTTTTAATTTTTTTGCTACCATAAAAAGAGCTGCAACAAACATTTTTGAACATATAGGTCCTTTTCCTTCCTTTATGATTTCCTTGGGATACAGACCCAGTAATAGCACCGCTGGATCAAAGGGTATGCACAGTTTTATAGCCCTTTGGGCATAATTCCAAATTGCTCTCCACAATAGTTGGAGTATTTCACAATTTCACCAACAATGCATCAGTGTCCCAGTTTTCTCACATCCCCTCCAACATTTATCATTATCTTTTCCTGTCATCTTAGCCAACTATGAGATGGTACCTCAGAGTTATTTTAATTTGAAATTCTCAAATCAATAGTGATATAGAGTATTTTTCATATAACAATAGATGGCTTTAATTTTGTCATCTGAAAATGGTCTATTCATATCCTTTGACCATTTATCAACTGGGGAATGACTTGTATTCTAATAAATTTGACAGAGTACTTTATATGTTTTAGAAATGAGACTTTTATCAGAAACAATGATTGTAAAGATTTCTTTTCAGCTTTGTACTTCCCTTTTAATCTTGTTTCTGTTGGTTTTGTTTGTGCAAAACTTTTTTAAGTTAATGTAATCAAAATTGTCCATTTTGCCTTTTATAATGTTCTCTAGTCTTTCTTTGGTCATAAATTCCTCACTTCTCCAAAAATCTGACAGAAAATTTTCCAGCAATTTTTGTCAGATATGAGTTTTTATTCCAGAAGATGGAATTTGTGAATTTATTAAATTTAAATTTAAAATTTAAAGGAATTGATTATTGTGTCATGTGTATCTAACCTCTTTCACAGATCCACTACTCTATTTCTTAGCCAGTACCAAATAATTTTGATGATTGCTGCTTTATAATTTTTTTTAGGTTTAGTACTACTAAGTCACCATCCATTGTAATTTTTTTCATTAACTCCCTGAATATTCTTGATCTTTTATTCTTCCAGATGAATTTTATTATTTTTTTCTAGCTCTATGAAATAATTTTTGGCAGTTTGATCGATATGGTACTGAGCAAGTAGACCAATTTAGGCCGAATTGTCATTTTTTATTATATTAGCTTGGTTAATTCATGAGTAATTGATACATGGCCAAGTTACTAATCTCTCTCAGAGTCAAAGTGACTTAAATCATAAAGCATAGTAGAGTATTTCATTTGATCCTCACAACCATGAAGATGGCTTTCACCCCACTTTACAGATGAGGAAATAGATGCAATGTAAGTGCCTTTGGGTTCCAAAATTGCTCTTCCCAAAGGTTAATTCATGGTTATCAGGATCGTTAGAGAGAAAAATTAATTTTTATGGTAGAAATTGAACAAGTAGGCTGGGGAAGGAAGAATGTTCAACTATTATTATTAGTTTTAATGAATATACAATATCATTAATGTGAGAGGTACACAAATGTGATACAACTGAATTGAGGGGATAGCACAAGAGACTTGAAGTGGGAAGTGGAAAGGAATCATGAAGTAGGAGAGGAGCACTTAATGAAGATAGTAGGATGCCAAAAACAAACTTACTAAATGTATGCTGGAGACTAGCCCTAACAAGCATGAAAATTTTTATGTCTTTATCTTAGCCATTTGGAAACGCAGTAGCCAGTTGCAGGCAAATTCCAGTACTAGTAAGTGCTGGAGCTTTAAGCTATTCCATTTATCTCACCTTCGTCAGTCTGGTGCTCCTCCACTCCCAGGAACTCAACATAAAGTGGCTATACTTTGAATAGTCATGACTGACTTCAATCTTATTGCAGCTTAGAACTTTCAAGCTCAAGTGATCTGCTAGACTCATCCTTCCACTGTAACAGGAATTACAAATGGGCACCACTATGCCTGGCCCACATGGAAGTTTCTGGCCAAGTCTTCATAGATAGCAATGATAATTGATGCCAGTCTTCTGACAGGAAGCCATTATGGGTTAGTGAATGCCATCTAGAACACCTGGGCTCAAATGGCATCTTAAATACTTACTGTCTATGTAAACCTGAATAAATCTCTTAATCTCTTTGGGCCACAGTTTCCACATCTGTAAAATGAACCCATTGACCTTTAGAAGCCTTTTGCAGTTTTAAATCTATGATCCTCTGAATTGCTAAACTAATCAATCAATACCACTCCAATCCCCCAAAGCTTACATGTGATGAACTCATCTCAATTCATAGAGCATAGTTCAAATCAGCAGGTCAACTTGCCTCAACTTTATGAAAAATCAGGCAAACTTCTTCCATCTATAGAAAAACGCATAACCAAGTCTCTTGTAGCAAGTCAAATCATTACTTGGCAATGCTCAGAGAGTCTGAAGCTAATCATTCAGCTTTGTTTCATTAGCCCTGCTGTAATGTAGCAAAGCTAATGCAGTCAGAAGCGGTGAGCGAGGCCTGCACCGTGGAAGAAGCGCCTTTCACTTTAGCAATGAAAATTAAATGTGGAAATAATTCCCTGCTCCTTTTTGGAATATTACTGTGCTATTAAATAGGCTAAGACTATTAAAAAGTAATGACATGAAGTTGCATGCATCATTATTTTAAAAGAGATTGAATGAGAATATACTGTCGTTCTGCTCCACTCATTGCCTAATCCTGGGTTTAAAGGTTCTGGTGTGCACATCTATTGTACTTGCAAAATTTCAACTCCTGTCTCAAAGAAGGGAATTTGGTTTCTCAGAAAATGGACAGATAGGTGCTCATAAAAACACTTCAATTATTTTGGTCAGGCTTTCATTAGTGTTGTCAATGATGACTACTAGAAACAGCATGTGTGACTCAGAAAACACAAACTAAGCCACATTAGGTGAAAGTGGGCAACTGATTAAATGGATTTTTAAACCCCACAGGCCTGTTGTAGGTAATGTGTGATGAATCAAGTACCTTAGATATTGAAATTGAATGTCCAAAGAAGAAGTAACATCAGCTTTAACAGACTGCTTTTTGATATTCTTCATCCTTCTGAGATCAGTTCTGAGATCAGTCAGAACTGAGGATCTCACAAGTTAGGTAGGACCAGCTACTTCCAGCTCTGCTGAATAGTAAGAAACTAGTTGGTCCAAAAAGGCTGATTAAAAAAGGCAGGGTCCTTTACAAAGTAGTATATGAGTGGAAGGGAGTAGTTTTGTATCCCTGATTTCATTGATGTGAGGGACTCAGAAATTTCAATAATTCAGGTCAATGACTGCTCTATAACATAGAATTTTGGAAAGTTTTTCGTGGCATTGTCAAGTTAAAAATTTGCTTGTGTGTAGAGGGCCGCAGATGGGGGGGGGGGACTCTAGGCAAGGTATACGACCCTTTAGCTCAGAGGAAACCCACTGACAATATCTGGTTTGGCTCCCCATTTCCCTTGGTGTTCACACCTTTTCCTGAGAAGTCAAGGAGGGCGTGACCACCTATGTTTTACTTGAAGCAAGCCACAGCAGGGTGTTTACTCAGTGTGATTGATGAGATAATGGTTCTCTAGTTCTCTTATACTTAGGGTGATATGGTGATGTAATGGTTCTACAGTTGGCTTATGCTCAGTGTGCTATAGTGATGTAATCATACTAAAGTATTTAAGGGCTAAGAGGACTGCAGAGAGAGAGAGAGAGACAGAGAGAGAGAGTGTGAGTGGAGAGAGAGAGAGAGAGAGAGTGTGTGTGTGTGTGTGTGTGTGTGTGTGTGTGTGTGTGTGTGTGTGCGCGTGTGTGTGTGTGCTCAAGCTCAATCTCAGACTCAGAGACTCAGACTCAGACACAGAGGAGACTCCAGACTCCATCCTTGACCATCCTTGTGGTGGCTCTCCTGCCTTCATCACTTCTCCACGAAAGACTAAGGTTCATCCAGAGATCCTCCAGAAAGCTAATCTGGACATTACACTTGTGGTCACAAGCCAAGCTGTATCAGAGGCAGAATTTGAACTCAGGTCCCCCTTAACTCGAGGATCAGCACTCTATTATCTATATCATGCTGCTTTGAATTGTCACCCCCAAAGCTGGTCTATTGCCACAGGTATTTTGAAGAGAAAATTAACTTTGAATACAATGTTTGTTTTCCTCTGACGTATCATCCTGGTGATATGTCACATAAGTTTGTCTTTATTTTTCTGTTCACTAGACTATTTTCATAAAATACAATGAATACATTAATCCCCACTCTCTCAGAAACAACGTGAGTTATGTAAAATCAAACCTAGAGACTTTTCTTAACCTGGCCAGTAAGTTGTTCTTTATGGAGGATCTTGACAAATGTGAGAGCATCACAAAATGCAAATAGATAATTTTGATTATATTAAATTAAAAAGATTTGGTATAAATAAAATCAATGCAAGTAAGATTAGAAGGAAAGAAGAAGGCTGAGAAATAATCTATAGAACAAGTGTCTCTGATAAAAGTCTAATTTCTCAAATTCATAGAGAAAGGAGTCAAATGTATAATAATACAAGCCATTCCCCAAATGATAAATGACTCAATTTATATGACAGGCAATTTTCAAATTATCTATAAGTATGTTAAGAAGTGCTTTTGATTGGATAAATGTAAATTAAAACAATTCTGTTATACTATCTCAATCTATCAGATTGGCTAGTATGACTAAAAAAAAGGAAAGTTATAAGTGATGGAGAGGATGTAGGAAACCTGGGAATCTAATAGATTGTTGGTGAAGTTGTGATCCATTCCAACCATTCTGGAAAGCAATTTGGAGCTATATCTAAATTGCAATGAAAGTATGCATACCCTTTGATCCAGCAATATCATTACTAGTTCTGGATCCCAAAGAAACCATAAAATATTTATAGTAGCTCTTGTGGTGATGGCAAAGTATTGTAAATTGAGAAGATTCCCATCAATTGGGGAATGACTTGAACAAACTGTGCAGTATGAATATAATGGTGGAATACTATTGTGTAATAAGAAATTACAAACAGGCAGATTTCAGCAAAATATGGAAGTATTTGTATGAACTGATGCAAAGTAAAATGAGCAAAATCAGGAAAATGTATCAGCAACATTGTGTGATGACTAACTGTGAATAACTCATATCTTCTCAGCAACACAATGATCCAAAACAAATACTCACAAAGGAAACTGCTATTGATACCTAGATAAAGAATTGGTGGACTCTGAATGCAGATTGAAGCCTATTATTTTTCACTTATTTTATTTTTTCTTGTGTTTTTTTCCCCTTCTGATTTGTTTGATTTGTTTCTTCTTTCACAATGGTGACTCATATGGAAATATCTTTTATATGATAGCAGATGTACAATCTATAGCAAATTGCCTACCATCTTCAGAAGAAGAGAAGGGAGAAAGGAAGGAAAAAAAATGGATCTCAAAATCTTTTAAAACTGAATGCTTAAATTTTTTTGACATGTAACTGGAGAAAGATATGGAGCTTCTAAGCTTCTAAGAAAGCATTTTCATTATATTAGATGCCTATTATCTTCCTAAATAATGTTCTGATAATATCAAGTCTGATAAATATCAACTGGTAACTAACTTCCTTTCTATTGTGATTTCTGGCTCGTTGGTATTTGTTTCAGGAATCACAGAATCTTAAGATGGCCTTAAAGATCAGTTCAACCTGTACAAGAATTTTTCTACAATATCCCCAACATATAGTGATTTGGCTTCCAAGGTAGCACCAGCAAAAATGCTGTTTTTACCATAGGCACTAATAATTGTTAACTATTAGTTGTGAACATAGTGGATAAAATGCTGGACATTGAGCCAGAAAGACTTAAATTCAAATCTAACATAGTATGCTTATTAACTATGAGATCCTGGGAATATCACTTTAACCTCTGTCTGTCTCGATTTCCTCACCTGTATGGAAATAATACTAGACCTATTTCATAGGTTTGTTGTGAGGATCAAATGAGATAATATCTATTAGGTGTTTTAATAAATAAAATGCCAGACAAATGCTAGCTATTATTGTCATCATTATTAATATTAATAACTTTTCCTCTTAAGCTTAAATCTGTTTCTCTCCGCTTTGTACCCATTGTCCCTGGTTTGGCCTGTTAGGACCAAGCAAAATAAGATTAAGCTCTCTTAAACCTCAACAGAATGAGAGTATGGAAAAGATGCTGACTCTAGAACCAAAAAGTCTGGGTTCAAATTCTAACTCTAAAGCTTATTATCTTTTTATCTGTAAAAAGAGGAGGAAATAGAGCAGATGGCATCTGAGATCCCTTCCAGTTCTACGAAACTACATTCTTCTTTCTATTCTTACCTCTGATTTTCCATTCTTTAGGCTATGTATCCCCAGTATATACCGGATGGTGAGAAGAGGAACAGAGTATCTGAGATGGAGCCATTGTAGACACAGCCCTTTTTTTCCCCCCTAAAGGATCCTTATTCAGAGATGCTAGAATGCTAATCACACACTCCTAATCATGTTTCCCTGGAAAGAAAATCACTCCAGAGCAGCTTCATTAGTCATTAATTCATTTAAGTATTTCCAAGAACCTTCCAAGAAGACTTTGAACCTTAATTCTAAGAAGTTCCTCTACATACCCTGCATATTCTTAGGGAAATTTTAAAAATCCTGAGATGATAAGGATAGAATATCAAAAATAAAAACATAAACATATTTCTGGGGCCTTAATATAATTGTAACCTGTATCTACATAGGTATAGGGACTGAATCTGGGAAATCATTGGTATGGGGATGATCTATGCCTTTTCTGCAACTACTGCTCTTAACAGAACTGCCTCTGAGAAATTGAGTGACATTTGATTCAAAGTTATAGAGCCCAAATGAGTCAGAGTTGGGTTCTTCCTGGTTCTGAAGCCAGTTTCCATTCATTGAATCACACTTTCCTCTATCTACACAGATTCTAAGAAAAAATCCTTTAAAGTTAATTGGATTTCTCAGTCAAAAGACTTAATGAGATGGGGGGAAAAAAAGTCTGTAGATTAGACCTCAGGATAAGGGAGGTTATTGGTAAAGAGAAGAGGATAAGAGTTTTTTGGTTTGTTTGTTGGGGTTTTTTCTTAATCTAAAGAGGTTCATTCCTATCTGTTTATAGACTAAAGCTGAATCTGTTCTTTCTGTCTAGAACTCCCTGAGAGAAATTGTCTCTAGCATAGATTAAGATAATCCAGTGATTTAGAGACCTTGAGTCTATCAAGTCCAGGAATTCATTGAGTGTGGGATTAAGATACCAATGGGCTTAGGTACCTAACAAAGTGAAATACAAAATTTTCACTTAATAAATGTTTTTGATTAATTGATTAAAGAAGCACCTATTTTTCCTCTAATAGTCACCTACCATATACCATTCATCTCTGATTTTTTAAAGTCTGGATTTGAAGCTGTTGACTGAGCCAGCTGTACCCTACAGTTTCCTGGACAGTTGGTTCATTTAAGTATTTCCCACCAGCAGTTAGCATGGCTTAGTTTAGTGTGATGTGCATATGCTCCCAGAGAGATGCTGGGCTGATCATGGAATATTACTACATCTATTAATACTCAGAAATATTCCTTACTGTCAGTGCTTCCTTTGGAAGCTCAGCAAAAACCAGTTGGTCTCTGTGGTTAGAGGTAAAATTATGATGTCAAGCAGGAAAACAGTCAGGGAGTGTTCTAGTGCCTGGCCTATGGAAACAGAAGAACTTCCCAAGCCATATTCTATTTCTGTTTTTAAATGGCTAACCCTTCTGGCTTCAGGCATTCATTTAGACTTAAATCAATTCAATTCAATAACCACTTATTATGTGCCTACCACCTGCAAGGCACTGTTCCAGACATGGAAGGGTGCAAAGATAAAAATAGAAAAGTATCCACTCTCTGGAAGTTTACATTATCCTAGGGGAGATACAACAATCACATAAATAAATGTAATATAAAGTGTCTTGAGAATTAATAAGCAAGAAAATATTATAAGTAAAATTTGGTAAATGAGAAGAAAAGTTGTTAAAACCACTGATAACTAAGTGAAAGAGGAAGGCTTCAATCAATCAGCATGTATTTATTAAGAATTCATGCTCAATAAATTGTTCTGGGCACTAGGGTACAAATATAAACAATGAAATGATCTAATTCTCAATAATAATAGCTAGGCACTATACTAAATATTTTACAATTATTGTCTCATTTGATCCTCACTACAAATCTGGAACGTATGTTATTTCTTATTCCCATTTTATAGATGAGGAAACTGAGACAAAAACAGAGGTTAAGTGTCTTGTCTATGGACACATAACTGGTATGTGCCTGAAGCTGGATTTCAACTCAGTTAATTTTGAAAAAAAGCTATTGATCTCTGATAAGGTCAGAGGCCAAATTACAAAATGCTGAGAAGCTCATAAGAGATGTTGAGACAATGAATGTGGTAGATGGTGTAAGTGAGAATAAGGGGTATAGTATAGCATAGGTTACATATCTGAGTTAATGGAGGAATGATAGTGCTTTGAACAAAAAAAATAAGGAAGCATATGAGGCAGCAGTTTGAGGAAAAAGAATAGGAGTACAATGTTTTTCATATATGGAGTTAGAGACATCTCTTATCAGTCAGTTGAGACATAAAAAAGCCTTCTCTTCCAAATATATATTTAATTACTTTGCATACATTTGTATGAATTATCTTTATATTTAATGTGCATATGTACTTGTTGCCTAGCATATTAGAATATAAGTTCCTTAAGAATTGTTCTTTGTTCTTTGTATTTGAATGCCTAATACTGTTCCTGAAACTTGATGGGTACTTAATAAATCCTTGCTTGTAAGGGTTGGAGGAGGAATCAGGCACCCCACAACCAAGAAGTAAATAGGCAAAGCCTCAGACCCCTGGAAGTGGTTTCTATGAATAAGCAGGGACCACTTCATAGGGCGGGAACTCTGGCAGCATTGAGATCACATCATTAACAGGAGGTGTCTCCTTCTCTGGTTGGCTGTGTGTATGAACTCATAGACCCTATTTAAGCTGGGAGGATGAGGAAATTGGTCCTTTTTACCGGGAGCTCTGCTGGGAGTAGTAACTAAGAGAACACGTGAATAAAAATGCTCTCAGTGCTTTATCGTGTATTTAAATCATTGTCCTTATGAAATGATGGCCAGGGTTCTCTGAAGACCTCAGACAGAGGTGAGCTTGGTAAAACTGGTTTAAGCACTGCAAAAGACAATGACCGGAGATTTCTCTGAGGGTCTGGGAATTAGGAGAGATTGGCAGTAGTGAATGCAGAGTGGGCATTCACACTTGCTGATTGGCAGATTGATTGAACAATTCAAGTCTAGGGAACAGAGTGAGCAAAACTATGAAGGAAGAGAAATGTAAGATAAGTATTAGGGATGATGAGTAGGAAAAGAACTAATAGGGAAAGATGAAAGATTAAAGAGAGACAAGGAATCATTGAGAGGGCAATCTTCTAGAGAAAACAGGAAGAGAGGGGATCAAGGTCAAATAGGAAGGAATTCACCTTGGCAAATGGAAGGACAACCTTGTTGCAGAGAAGAGGAAAAGGAGAGCATGAGGAATTATGACAAGGGGTCTTTTAGATGGAGAGAAAAAGTAAAAAGGGAGAGAACGTCATTGGTTTGAGTTTTCTCTGAACTGAGGCTGGAAGGAAGACAGGAATTAAGATAGATACTCATGAAAAAGTATTGCATTCTGAAGGTCAAGTGGGTGATTTGTGCAAATGCAGGAAGGAGAAGATAGAAGGTTGAATTTTGGGGATGTCTATATCCCAGTTTGGCCAGATGTCCATTACTAAGATAAGTTGTGAAATGTCATTCTATTTCAAACAAAAATTTATGTAGCTGCAGAGCAATGGGGAAAGATGGTATAGAAGTATTAATAATACAGATTACCTGCCCTCACCAAGCTTGCAAGCTTTTGGTAAATGCAGTATATATGTATACGTGTGTGCATACATATATGTGTGTATACATATACATATACACAGTTATGTATATTTATGTATGTCCATACACATATTCATATGTGTGTATCTAACTAAAACATGAAATTAGAACACACTAAATATATTTAAAAATTAAAATGTTATACCATTATGAGCACAGAAAGGTAATTTTTTACAGAAGAATCAGGAAAGGTTTCATGGAACAGTTGAGTCATGAAGGATGATTCTAGGCAGAGACAGGGGTATAGTAGGGAAACAATTCAGGTACAAAAGAGTGAGCAAAGGCATGAAAGAAAGTGGGGCCACATACATGTATAATAAATAGTACAACATTGTAGGAGTACATAGTAAAGGGAATAATTTTTAATGTGTTGTTCAATTCATTCAGTCATATCCAGTTCTTCACAACACCATTTGGGGTTTTCTTGGCAAAAATATTGGAGTGGTGTAACATTTTCTTCTCCAGCTCAGTTTACAGATTAGGAAACTGAGGCAAATAAGGTGAAGTGACTTGCCCAGTGTCACCTAGCTAGAAATGTCTGAGGCCAGATTAGAACTCAGGTTTTCCTTTCTCAGATCTGGTGGTCTATCTACTGTACCACAGAATGGGAAAAATAGGGTAGTAATAAATATAAGAAGACCTGGGACACCGGTATAGGAAGTTTGGACTTTACCCATTTGTCAGTGGGGGCCCCTTGAAAAGTTTTGATCAGTTGAATGACTAGATTAGAATGCATTTATCATCTTATTAGAAAATTAATCTGAAAGTGGTAAGACATATTGAGGAGAAGAAGAAACTAGGAATGGGAAGACTGGCAGATGATAGTGAAGACCTGCATTGGGGTAGCAGTAATAGGAAATGGTAAGGAATCTGCTAAGGGCAGATGTTAATCTTCCTTGGATATTAAAGCTAGGATAAAGAAGGAAAAAAAAATCTGACTAGGTAGGATTTTTTTTACCTCAGATGTCACTAGACTTTAGTAGACATATCAAGGAGATTACTACTAGTTTGTGAAGGCAGATTTCCTTGATAACTAAAGAAAATTTTAATTTATAGTTTATGGTGGTTTTCTCTAAAATAGTAGATCTTTCCTGTAGGAAATTTTCCCTTTCTCAAAGACATTTCATTGAAGGGGACTGGTGGAGAGAGGAAAGACTCATCAAAAGTTGAATGGCTGATAGCAAGATGGAGTAAATAATTCCAAATGAAATATTCATGTGCAAAGGAAATAGAATCTGAGTGTAATAAAAGAAATGTGCTGCATATTGGTGGGCCTGATATTCTAAAAATTATGCCCCCTGTCACCTCAACAATATGAGGCTTAAAATATATAATTAATACTAAACATTAATAATGCATTTCTAATTTCCAGTTGCAAAAATATAGCTTTTCTACTTTCTTAGAGAATCACCTACATTTTTGTCATTATCATTTTGTCATAAAAAGCACACATGATTTAATGGACAATAAACTAGTGTGTGAGCAGATATTCTGAGGCCGGGCCAAACTCTTTAGGAAGCAGCTTCATTTATCACTGGGACCTCTGCTTTGGTTTGCAAATAATTTAGGTGGAGCAGAATAAAAGAAAATTTGCTCAAGGACAGCAGACACTCCAGGTAACTGGAGGTCTTTCCTATGTGACTGGCTTCTAGGGAGGCCCAGATACTAGGAAATCAAGAATAATCAGGGTTGAAGTAAGAGGAATGGATTGAAAGGGGAGAAGTAAGCAAGAGGAATCTTCTGTTTGCCCTTTAAGCATCCCTATGTAGAATCTCTAAGAAATATATATCCTTTTTCTTCCTGCCCTTCTACTTTTTACTACCTGGTATCTATTAAAGAAATAGATACTGTTAGGCCAGAGGTTGAGGCTACTTTGGTCTGAGCATGGAGAGAATACTAGATACTGAGTTCAAATATAACCTCAGGCACTTACTACTTGTAGAATTGTAAACAAATCACTTGCCTTCTCTCTATCTTAGCTTCTTTATCTGAAAAATGGGGATGCTTCTCAGAGAGGTTGTGAAGATCAAATGTGGTAATATTTATCAAGCATTTTGTAAACCTTGAAGCAGCATATAAATGTTTGCTATTATTATTTTATTGTTATCTGACAGAAGTACCCTATCTTCCCTTGTGTTCCAGACTTTATTTTCTTTTTTGGTCAAAGTTTACTTGTTGAATCCTATTTCCTTAGGATTTTGGGCTTTGTTTGGATTGATTTGATAATTTAATCTGGACCATAAGTATCTAAATAATTTTAATAACAATACAACTATATTACTATACAACTATAACTGTTGTGACTCTTGTGACCCCCTTTGGGGTGTTCTTGGCAAAGATGGAACTATTTGCTAGTTCTTTCTCCAAACCATTTTACAGATGAAGAAAAAAGAGGACTCAAACAGACTTCAAGATAGAGACCATTCTGGTGGCTCTCCTGCAATTCCTCCACTGAAACCAAGACCCATTCTGGAGGGCCTCCAGAAAGCTATCCTGGGCCCCAGGTGAAGGAGACAGACTGTGAAGGAGGTAATAAAGACTTTGGACTTTATTCCTGACCATTCTCATGGTTATTATTTGGCTGAAAACAAGGCTGGTCCCAAGACCTCCAAAAAGCTCATCAGGACATTACATATTGAAGCCCAATGTGGGGCTAAGTATTTACACTGAACAGTCCAGACTGACACTATCCTGTGCTCAGTGGAAATCTATAGCAAGGACATGTTTAGAATTTGGACAAAAATTTTTGTGGCTTTCGGAATACAGTGAACTCTGTAGAATACAAGACCAACAAAACAGACAAACTGGAGTTAATATACCAGTCACTTTTGATCAATTAGCAGGTAAAGGTCAGTATGTAGACACTTTAGCACAGATTAATTACCCTTAGATAGATTATGAGCAAATTGCTGCTGCTATCAAAGCATGGGGTACCCTCCCGGGAAAACAAGATAGAGGGGCCTTCACAAAAATAGAGCAAGGTCCAAGTGAACCCTTTGCTGATTTTGTGGGACATCTGCAAACAGCTGTCATATGAACTATTGGTGAAAATGCAGCAACAGGAATAATGATAAAACAACTTGCTAGAGAAAATGCTAATGAGGTTTGTAGAAAAATTATACTAGGATTACATAAGGATGTTCCTTTAGAGGAGATTATAAGATGCTGTGCCACAGTGGGCACAAATGCTTATTATACCCAGGCTACAATGAAGAACATGGGAAGACAGGGTCTCTTTTGACAAGGGTCTTCCAGAGAGATTCGTCAATGCTTTCAATTTGGTAAAGCAGGGAATCTGAAAGCTCACTGTTGGCATAGAGATAGAGTGAGAAGACAGGGTGGGAGAACAAGACCTCAAAACCTATGTCCAAAATGCAACAGAGGACTCCATTGGGCCTCAGAATGTAGATTGATTCAGGAATATGGGAAGCAAGGCCCAGCTCCAGGGCCCTAGGCAAAAAACAGGTGGGCATGATGTTACGAGGTTACACTCAGAGAATCATTAGAAGTTCAGTATTCTGATATGATCAATCAGTCAAAAAGCAATCTGATGGGAGAAAGGAATTACAATTGAGGAGAATATAGGTTTTATAACCTGACGGAAGGGCAGTATCCAGTGCAAGCAGCTCCAATATAATCACCAGGAAATGTCATGAGATCCAGAAAGTGGTGAATGGAAGGGACCAAATAGGTTAACTGCTTAGGGGAGAAGGTTTGCTTGTATCTCGACAGATGGAGAAGGAATCAGATGAGTGCCAACGAGCCATATTCGCCTTGTCCATCAGAAAGAGACAGAAAAAAGAGAAAAACCTGAAAACAAAGAAGAAAACTCAAGAAACATCTGGTGGTTCCATCTCTGCCTACATGTGCCACTGAAAAAACATGACTCTTAACCCAATGTATATGGCAATTGATTTATGAACATCAAAAATTGTTGATAAGACTGTTGCAGAACTTCAAAACCTTCAGGAATCATTGGATTTCCTGAGACATGAAGTAAGGGACAATAGATTGGTTTTGGACTATTTCTAGGACTTATGGCCATGTATAATTCCTCATGTTGATTCATGTTCTTTGTTACATCACTACTAGCCTGTGTTATATTACTATGTGCTTATGTAATACCTCCCATGCTGATGGATTTATATATACCTGCTTCAAGTGAGACCCTTCAGAAATCTGCTAACAAAATCTTGTTTGATTCCCTATTTCCCTTTGGTGTTTTTACCTCCCTTCCTGAGTCATCAGGGAGAGTGTGATCACCTCCTTTTTGGGGTTCTCACCTCCCTGAGAAGTCAGGGAGGGCATGACCATCTATGTTCTAAAACAAAAGAAAGCAGAAGATGTAAAGAACAGGAACATTGGAGAAATATATTTAAAGCTCAGTATGATTGATTTAATTCTACAACAAAGTGTTAACTCAGAGGAATTGATAAGACAATGGTTATCTAGTTTAGCATGTGAGTTTTCTTGTTCCATATGATTGATTTAATCTGACAAACAAATAATAGTTCCCTAGGAATATAATAATTGGTTTATACTCAGTATACTGTAATGATGTAATTGTAATAAAGTTTCTAAACTGGGGACAAACTCAGCCAGAGGGAGAGAAGAGAATTTGGAATATAAAGTTTTAAAATCAGTCTTAAAAATTGTCTTTACATGTAACTGGGGGGGATAAAATGCTAAATTATAATAAAAAAGAAATGATGCCTGCAAAAAAAAAAAGTTACCATAAAATTGATATATCAATGCTAAGGAATATTCTAATAATAAAGAAAAAAACTCAATGAATTATAGGTGAAAATAGATAGTAAAACTGTAAGAAAGGAGAACTTCAATGTTTCCCTCTCAGAACTAGGTGAATTTAAGAAAAAATAGGAAAGCAGCTGAATAGAATTTTAGATAGGCTAGATATGATGGATAGCTAGAGAAAATTGGATAAAAGTAGAAAGGACATTTTTTTTTTTATCAGCAGCATATGATACCTTTATAAAAATTGATCAAGATATAATATTGATTAACCTTATAGTTAAAAGCAGAAATATAGAAATATTAAATGCATCTTTTTATGATCATAATGCAATAAAATGATATTTAATAAGGGAACATGGAAACATTTAAAATTAACTGGACTCTTAACAATCTAAAATTAAACCATGAGTGGATTAAGGCACGAATTATAGAAACAGTTAATAATTTCATTAAGATAATAACAATATTGTGGCAACATACTAAAACTTATGGAAAGAAACAAAAAAAGCAATAAACAGGAAAACATACATCTTTAAATGCTTATATTAATAAAGAAGAGAAAGGACAGACTAGTGAATTGAGTATGCAGTTAAAAAAAAGTTAGGAAAAGAACAAATTAAAAATCTTCAATCAAACAACAAATTGTAAATCCTAAAAATTAAAGATGAGATTAATAAAATTGATTGTTTAAAAAAGCCTATTAAATTAGCAAAAAAAATTAGGAATTGGCTTTATGGAAAAAATGATTAAATTAAAATGATTAAAAAGAGAAAGAAGAAAATGAAATTACTAGTATCAAAAATGGAAAGGGTGAATACACCACTAATGAATATGAAATTAAAACAAGTATCTGAATTTATTTTCCCAATTACATGCTATAAATCTAACAAATATAAAAAGGAAGAATGCTTATAAAAATATGAATTGCCTAGATTTATAGAAGAGGAAAGAATATCTAAATAAATTTGTTTTAGAAAAAGAAATTGAATGAATCATAAAAGCTCTTCCTAAGAAAAAAAGCATCAGGATCAGCCAGATAGATTTACAAGTGAATTCTACCAAACATTTAAAGATCAACTAATTCCAATTAACCAAATCCAATTAAATACATTTTTTTTTAGAATAACAGGCAAATAAGGAGTCCTATCAAACTCCTTTTATGATATGAATAAGTTACTTATACCTAGATCCAGGAAGAGCAAAAACAGAAGAAGAAATTTATAGATTAATTTCATTTATGATTAAGGTTGCAAAAATCTTAAATAAAATACTAGCTAGGAGACAACAATAATAGGATTCAAAGATTATTATACATTCTTTCCAAATGGTATTTATAATAGGAATATAGGAATGTTTTAACATAATAAAAGCTGTTAATATTATTGATTACGACAAAAATTATATGATTATATCAGTAGATGCAGAAAAAAAGCTTTTGACAAAATACATTTTTTCTTTTTAAAAATACTGAAAGCATAACATAAAATGTTATTTTTTTCATAAAATGATAAGAAGCATCTACCTAAAACCATCAGCAAGCTTTATCTTTATTGGGCATAAGCTCATTTTAATCAATCATTCCAGTTTATTTAAAAATGAACTTTTTGGATAGTGATCTTGTCATCCTCAATTTTTTTTTAATCTTTGTTTCTGAGGAAAGGGCAAACTTCAATATTCCTTCAGCTAATGCAATAATCAAAATGTTGAATACCACAGGCCCAAGGATGAGAAACTGGGTCATTACATTAGAGACCTCTATCCAAATTCAATACTTAATAGTAAAGACTATTATCTGAGTCAATCAATTAAGCAATAAGCATCTATTAAAAAAATGTTACTGTCTGGAATGAAAAGAAATGGGGAAAATTATCCCTGTCCTTATGGAATTTACATTTTAATGAAGAGATAATAAGCACATAAACATATATGTATAAGACATATACTTAGTAGATGCAAGTTATCCTTTAAAGAAAAGGTGCTGCGAACTAGGGGAACTGTGGGCAAGGACTCAAGGAAGGTAGCATTTTAATTGAATCTTGAAAGAATCCAGAGATTCCAAGAATGAAAGTGAAGAGAGAGAAAATTCCAGGCATGAGACGTGGAACTGGAAGATTAAAGAGCTCTGCATAATATGCAGCAAGTAGGACTCTATGGCTGAGATGTAAATTTAAAGATAAGAAGGAGTCAAGTTATGAAGAACAGGGTTTAGATTTGATCCTAGAGATAATAGGGACTCACTGACATTTATAAAGTACTTTTGAGTGAAGAAAGATAGGGTAAAAAGAGCATTAGCAGTCCGAGGCTAATATTGTTAAACCATGCCTGTATTTGAGTTTATTTATACTTTAGAGATCTCCTTATTTCCCTCTTCTATAATAATTTTGCCTTAGTGAGTTAAGTGCTGGATTCAGAGTCAATAAAGCCCAACTTCAAATTCTTTCTACTATGTGACTTTGGTCAAGTCACTTAATCTCTAATTATGCAACAAAAAGGATCCACAGGAGAAGGAAATAGCAAATCACTTCAGTATGATAGCCAAGAAATCCCCATGGACATTTGATCTATGAGGTCACAAAGAGTTGGACAGGACTGCTCAAGAGAATAACAACAACAGAAATAGCATCTCCTTTCCTGATGTTTTTATGAGGATGAAATGAGATAATAAAAATAATTTGCAAACTGTTTTACGATTTTATTTAAAAGCTATTTTTAAAAATCATTTTAGAAATCTGAGTAGATTGATTAGATTCCTGTTCATCCACAAGGAGAAGTAGTTTAGTTAGTTCTCCCTTTTCTTCATTAACCTACAGAAAATGTCTTAAGAAAGATAAAGAAAAAAAAGCTGTTTGCAAGTATTTAAAAATCTGCTAAATGAAAGGAGGATTATATCTCTATATGCCTTTGTAATTATGCATATTTGTATGTGTACACACACACACACACACACACACACACACACACATATACACACACACTTTTTCTTTTTGGCCACAGAACATTACACTAGGAGCAAGAGGTGGGAGTTACAGAGAGACTGGATTAGATTTAATGTAAGAAAAACTTTCTAACAATTTGAGCCATCTGAAGTTGAATGGGCTGCCTCAGAGTTCATGTGTTCCTTCTCCCTCAAGGTCTTCTAGCAAAGGCTGGATGACTTGTCAAATCAAGTCAAATCAAGAAGCATGTAATTATTGGGCATTTGGTAGGGAATATTCTTTTCCAGTTAGGGGCTGGATTCAAACGCCTCTAAGGTCCTTCCTAACTAAGGGAGTCTATAATTCTTTTCTCAACTATGATGACAATTGAGCTGCCACATTTGAACTTAAATACCTCAGGGTGGGACATGCTGTACAAGAAATAAACATGGCACTGAAAGGAATGCAGTTTGTAGGATCTGACTACCCCTTTAGTAATGGTGAAAGACAGCAAAACTAAAGATAACTTATCTCTCGGGCTAAACACATCATTTTCATTGTGTAAACCATTTGAATCCTTGAAAAGGCCTGAATAAGGAGCCTAAAATCTTGGGTTTCAAAGATGACTCCATCATTTACTTGATAAAGTTCTTCCCTTCTCTGCAATTTCCTCATCTGAAAATAAAAGAATTTGAAGAGATACCCATGAAGACTCTTATAGCTTTAAATCTATGTGTTTACAATCTTTCATCTATATATTCCTGGTATATAAAGAGACTCTGACAGTTAGGTGTATTTAAAGCAGAAAAATCTGACTGCAAATTGAACCTCATAAAGTTATTAGCTGTGTGACCCTGAAAAAGTCATTCTACTTCTATCCGCCTCAGTTTTCCACATCTGTAAAATGGACATATAAATATTATATGTGTGTGTGGGTATGTGCAATAGGAATATAAATAGCACTTCCTCCTAGAGTTATGCTGAGGATAAAATATGAAATTACATTTGTAAAATACTTCACAATCCTCAAAATATATTTTAAAAATCCTCAATATATAAATTCTAGCTATAGTTATTTCCATTATTATTTTTATAAGATCTATTATTATAATTAAATTTAAATATCATACCATATAAATGTGATTAACAGAAATATTATTGCACAATATATATGCAACTACAATATATATTTAACTACAATTATAATATAATATAAAGGTTATTATTAAATATTAATATTGCAATGTAATATAAATGCTATTATTACATAATATAACTTATTTTTGATTGCTTTGTAATCCATTAAGCACTACATCACATGAACACTATTATTAAATATATATTTTTCAGATGAATATTATCTATTATCACATGAATACTATTATTAATTATATTTTCATATAATTTGAATTTATATACATACACACACACACACACACATACACACACACACACACACACACACACACATATATATAATGTACCTAGACAGCTAGGGCGCACAGTGTAGAGAGTGCCAGCAAGACTCATCCTGCTGAGTCCAAATCTGGCCTCAGACACTTACTAGCTATGTGACCCTGGACAAGTCACTCAACCCTGTTTACCTCAGTTTCCTCATCCATAAAAGGAGTTGGAAAAGGGAATGGCAAATCATTCTAGTATCTTTCAAGAAACCCCAAATGTAGTTATGAAGAGTCAGACATGACAGAAATGACTGAACAACAAAAATACTATTATAGGATATTAACATTATCATTAAATAGAAGTATCATAAATGTCATATAATGCTATTACTATTGGATATAAGTATTGTATAGTATAATACTGTTGCTATTATTATCCTAAACCTAGTACTGTCATCATTTTTTTTTTTTTGCTCCAGGACTACTCTTATATTAAGATCAATAACTGTTCTGCAATTTGCAAATCATTTAGATTAAGAGATTTGTCCAGAATCAGGCAGAGGTGATTCTTGAATCCAAATCTTCTTGTTTTCAAAGTTACCTCCTTATTACACTGTTCTGCCTCTTAACTTTGCTAAACTGGGTCTAATTTCTTTCTTTTCTTTTCTTTCTTTCTTTTTTTTTTTTTTTTTTTTTTTTTTTTAGCAAGGCTTATCGGGGTTAAGTGACTTGCCCAGGGTCACACAGCTAGAAAATGTTAAATGTCTAAAGCAGGTTTGAACTCAGGTCCTCCCCACACTAGGGTCAGTGCTCTATTCCCTGCACTACGTGGCTGCCCCAACTAATTCTAATTTCAAGAATTGTCCTTTCCGGAAAGCCAAGAGTTACACTTAATTATTAAAATGTCTGAGATTCAGGGTCAGAAAGCATAAGGGGACACTATAAAGCCAAGTTGTCCTCAGCAGCCATCAGACTACTCCAGGAAAGGGAACATTTTTGCTGAAAGCAGGTGTGTGGGAGGGAAAAGCCAGAAAAAGCAAAGCTCATCAAGAATACGCCTCCCAAACTGCTGACAGCCCAAGGTTTAAGCTTTGCCACTTTTCATGTGGACTGGCCTGGACGTCCAGCACAATGATGCTATGATCCAAGTGAGGCTCTTGAGAATAACATTCTTTACAATAGAGGGTGGTTACGATTTTATGCAGTGCTTGGTGATACAGACCTCTAAGCACCCCCTTGGCATAGCATGTATGTGTAATTCAGGTGATGTACCACTGACTTAAATTCTTACCTATTCCTTTTATGACTTCCCTATATTTAACTGAGCTTTCTGCCTGCAGGATATAGGAATGCTTTTTAGATATAAGTCCTTTAGTTGTAATGGATAGTCTTTGGATACCATCTTTGACTCTTTTCTCTCCCTAAACTTCTCAGTCAGTTCCCAAGGACTGTCAATCTTATCTCAATGGGGAAGGGGACAGATTGATACTTTTAGATCAGGGTTGGATTAGAGACAATCGAAAATTGTCATTAAAATCTGTTAAAACTATCTTCTTTCCTGGGTACCAACTGGGAAATTACCCAGTTAGCCTCTCCAAGTAGTTATTTTTATGCTGTGACTCAGTCAGGAAACCCCCTTTAAGAAGGTAAGGAAATGGGAGAGTAGGAAAAAGAAAATAGTTTGGGAAAAATACAGAAAAGTCCATCAAAAAATGTTAACTGAATAATTCATATTATCAGAATTTTGGAGCTGACAGTTTATCTAATTAACATCTTTAATGTTAGAAAAGGACAATAAAAGAAAACTATAGCCACTTTCATTATATTGATCCTTTTTTCTTGAGTTTATCTGAACAAAATCTTAATAACCACATTCCATTTTTACATCTTTTATTTGCTCACTAAAATCCTGATAGGTAATCAAGATAGTTTTTTGGGTTTTGTTTTTTTGGTTTTGTTTTTATGTTGGGTCCAGATCTATGGTCTTATTAAGATAGGGAAATCTTGGTATATCCAAAGGCTCATAACAAGCTGGGATGATGAAGGTAGTTGGGGTGGTTAAGCATTTAAAAACTTTTTTTAAATATTTGCATTTCAGTATAACTATTTTCCTTTGTAATACAATGCATTTTATCTTATGCTTTTAAAGCCATCATTCTGAGAAGGGATCTATTAACTTCATAAGACTGTCAAAGGTGTCATCTCTTGGCATTCAACTCTCTATAGAAGCAGATGGACAAGTTTCTGTCACTTGTGGTCTTAAAGATTTTCCTAGGTCACTTAAGCAAAATAATTGGACTTATGGACAAAGTCAATAGAAGAGAGACAGGTCTTGGATTCAGGTCTTCCTTATTCCAAAACTAATCCTCTATTCACCATACTATGCAGCCTTTCAGAGAAGATAGTACATTTCCCCCATCCCCATTTTGTGAAAGATAAAGTTGAATCTTTGAGAATTTCAAGGTCACAATCTGCCCTAAATCACATCAATTATTTTTTCAGCCATTGCTGGTTTGGCTCCCTTTAAGTAACACATCTTAACTCCTCACATACTAGAGACAATTAGCTGCAGACAAATATTTAATGACATTTATAGAGAGCTTTCATTTGAAAAAAGCTTGATATTGGTTCTACAAACAATCCTTTCAAATAAGCTACTACAGACATTACCCTGTCCATTTGCAGATGAGGAAATTTCTCAGAGAGATTAAGTAAGTTGCCCATCATGGCCAAACTATTAAGTGGCAGCTTTGGGATTTGAACTGGAGATCATTCTGCCTTTTGGAAAATGAAATGTGTGAAACATGAGATGGTTTATCAATAGTGAAAGTATTCAAAGGCAGTCAGAAGGGCCATTATTTCTTTTTTTTTCTTTTTTTTTCCTTTGGAATTTTTTTTCACAGTATATATGCATGAGTAATTTTTTTATAATATTATCCCTTGTATTCATTTTTCCAAATTATCCCCCCCTCCCTCCATTCCCTGCCCCCGATGACAGGCAATCCCATACATTTTACATGTGTTACAGTAAAACCTAGATACAATATATGTGTGTAAATATCATTTTCTTGTTGCACATTAAGTATTAGATTCCGAAGGTATAAGTAACCTGGGTAGATAGACAGTAGTGCTAACAATTTACATTCACTTCCCAGTGTTCCTTCTCTGGGTGTAGTTATTTCTGTCCATCATTGATCAACTGGAAGTGAGTTGGATCTTCTTTATGTTGAAGATATCCACTTCCATCAGAATATATCTTCATACAACATTGAAGTGTACAGCGATCTTCTGGTTCTGCTCATTTCACTCAGCATCAGTTGATGTAAGTCTCTCCAAGCCTCTCTGTATTCCTCCTGCTGGTCATTTCTTACAGAACAATAATATTCCATAACCTTCATATACCATAATTTACCCAACCATTCTCCAATTGATGGACATCCATTCAACTTCCAGTTTCTAGCTACAACAAAAAGGGCTGCCACAAACATTTTGGCACATACAGGTCCCTTTCCCTTCTTTAGTATTTCTTTGGGATATAAGCCCAGTAGTAGTACGGCTGGGTCAAAGGGTATGCACAGTTTGATAACTTTTGGGGCATAGTTTCAGATTGCTCTCCAGAATGGCTGGATTCTTTCACAACTCCACCAACAATGCATCAGTGTCCCAGTTTTCCCACATCCCCTCCAACATTCATCATTATTTGTTCCTGTCATCTTAGCCAATCTGACAGGTGTGCAGTGGTATCTCAGAGTTGTCTTAATTTGCATTTCTCTGATCAGTGGTGATTTGGAACACTCTTTCATATGAGTGGATATAGTTTCAATTTCATCATCTGAGAATTGTCTGTTCATATCCTTTGACCATTTATCAATTGGAGAATAGGGCCATTATTTCTTAAAGGAAGAAGCCAAGAAAAGCCTTCCATATAAATAGAATAGGAAGTCTTCTGTATTCACCTAGGCACCCACTACTTTCTACTTCCACCCTTCAAATAATTACTAGTAAATGAATGGCATTGTATTTAATAGAGTGTGATGTTTACTATCCCTTTATAAATTTGCAAGGATGGTGCCCTTGAAAGTATCGGCACCTTCCTAAAAGTAAGTTGCCATCAGATTGATGGTGATCCTAAACAAATGATCTTAGGAACACTTGGGTCTAAATCTCACACCAGGCACTTACTAGATTTTCTCCTAAAGGCAAATTTCTTAACCCCTCTGAGCCTCAACTACTTCATCTGCAAAATGGGATAATAATGGTTGGAATACCCATAGATCAATGACAGTGGGGAGGCCCTTTGAGTTTACATAGGAAAGAGAAAATATAGGTAAGGCAATTTTCAAACATTGAAGTACCATATAAATATCCATTATTTGTCTATGTCCAACTGTCTCTTACCTCTGCCTCTAGAGGACAGCCAAAGCCGTATAGCCACAGTTATGTAGAGATTCATTCTTCTTAGGGAACATTTCAACAGAGAGCTCTCGTCCAGGAAAGAGGTTTAGGTTTTAGCCCATTAATTGACAACAAAAGATAATGAAAGGTCCCAACCTGAAGCTTGGCTAGTTCAAAAATATGTGTATTAAAGAGTCAATTTGGAGGGCTATGTCAGAACACACCCATAATTACAAGGCAAGAAGTCCATGGTTAAGTTCAGCAGCAGAAATGTTGTGGGAACATAGAAGGAGGAGATCAAAATTGGAGTCAGAACAAGCTAATGCATAAATACCAGGGATTAAGAATTTAGATGGCAGATGGTATGCTCCGCCATGCAAAGAATTAGTTAATTGAGGAAAAAAGAATAAGCCTGAGAGGCAGGAGCAGAGATAACAATAATATGGAAATCTGAAGTATAGAAAAAGGAACTGACAGAAAGATTTTGTGGACATTTTGGGTCCCATCAAAAGTGATTTTAAATTAGTTTCTGGCATTATTTCTTTTCATTAATTTAAAGTTTGTGTCTGAACTGTACAGGCCAAAGTTGGGGTTTCTAAGGTTAGAGTAATGTGATTAAAGTTCATTGGAATGTAGAACCAGGGCTGCAAGAGATGGTAAGGGCAATCAAATCTGACTCCCAAAGAGCCAGGGACTTCCCTAACATCACATGGATATTGAGAATTTTGAATCCACCGTTGTCTGAAGCCAGAATCTTTCCATGATACCATCTTATCTCTCAGATTGACTTTGTTAGTGGGATGACTTTCTTCTCAGGCTTTCCTGGCTTTACCTCTAATCGTGCTCTGGCAATTATGAGAAAATTGTGCAGAGTGCATTGAGTTTCACATTTATCAAGCTTTATTCTCACTTGCAAAGATATGGTAATTAAATTCATGGGACTTGATGAGATCACCAAGCAAAGTAAAAGAGAAGAAAAAAAGAAGAGGGCCCAAGACAGAGCTCTGAGAGATCCTTAGGATTAAAGGGTAGGATCTAAATGGAGATGCGCCAAAGAAGATGGAAGAATCATCTGATTGGTAGAAGCAGAACCTTGATATAGCAATGTCCCTAAAACCTGGTGAGAAGGGAGTATCAAAGAGAAGAGAGTGTCAAGAATGTCAAAAGATTCAAAGAGACTGAGGAAACTAAGGATTGAGAAAAGGCTACTGGATTTGGCCATTAAGAGATCAAAGGTGACTTTTTATTGTTTTTTGTTTGTTTGTTTGTTTGTTTTGTTTTTGTTTTTTGATAAGGCAATTGAGATTTAAATGACTTGGCCCAGGTCACACACCTAGGATCTAACAAGTGTCAAGTGTCTGAGGCCAGATTTGAACTTAGGTCCTCCTGACTTCAGGTTCACTTCTCTAATCACTGTGCCTTTTAGATGCCCTCTCACTGATAACTTTTGAGAGATCAGTTTTAATAAATGATAAGATCAGATGATAGAGTATAAGGACTTAAGAAAAGGATGAGAGAAAAGAAAGTGAAGTAGCATATTGTGTACATGGTCTTTTCAAGACTTTAACCCCAAAGGGAATAAAGACATAGACAGTGTACAGAATCAGCAGCCAGGCTCTGATTTATTGAGGGTTAGTTGATTGGCAATGTGTATGAGTGTGCATGTGTGTGGGGAGTCACAATGGTGGAGTGAGAGGAAGCATTTTTGATTAGTTTGCCAGCATACCTCCTCCACTTTACCTAGACCAAATTCTGGTCAGGAAAACCAAGGAAAGTCACAGTGAGTCATCTCTCCAGCCTAGGATACACATAGAGAGAGGGTGGCAGATACTGGGGAAGAGATCTAGCCAAGAGCATGACTGGCAGTAGCTGGAAGGAAGCATTCCAGTGCTTAGGGATGGGGGAAAAATAAAGATAGAGCACCAAAACATTAAATACTGGGGCAGAAAGTGATCTCAGGGGATCACTAAACTAGCAGTGGGTACAACCATCTGGAAGCTCGTCATCCATTACTTGGTTCTGGGACATAGCTCCAGGGCAGAGAAGGGTGATTTTGAGAAAACATGGTCCCTCCTTTTGTACTGAGCAGTGAATAAGTTCCAGAGGAAAACCACAGATATGTGACTATGAGCCAAGACCTGAACAGTGACTTAGTTCTAGCTTTTAGGCAAGTACATTAGATTGCAGTGGAATAACCAGAGTAGTAGTTTCCCAGACCCAAAGGGAACCAGCTTTTCAGCCACTTTGAACTTGCAGAACTTTTCAGAGGGCCCTTAGTGACTGAGTTCAGTCACTAAGTATCCTGAAACTTGACCACTCACAAGTTAGTAGATACAAACCTGGATCAGGAGCTTGAAGAATACAAATGAAGCTATTAGTAGACAGATTTTCCTGGATCACACCACTCTGGGAGCATTGCAAACTTGCAGGCCCTCTATAATGATATAGCAGAAGCTTGTAAAAAAGAAAAAAAAAACAACCAACCAACCAAACAAACAAACAAAAAAAACTAGAAGGTCAATCCAGACATCCTACTCCATCCCACGTAACTCAGCACTAACCTAAAGTTCAAAGTTAAGAAGGAAACTAGAAATATGAGCAAGTAAAAAATGAATGGAACCCTAAAAAGTAGAAATGGTAGCAGTGGAGCAAAACAAAAACACAGAAGACAATGATTTAACAACATCTATAAGCAAAAGCCTCAAAGAAAAATGCAGATTGGTTATAAACTCAAAAATAATTTCTAGAAGAGTTAAAAAAAAGTCTTAAATGAGCCAAAAAAATTTAAAAAACCAAAATGACAGTGGGAAAGAAAAAAAATGAAGAAAAATTAAGTCATAGAAGGATACAAAAAGAAAATTAATATCTCTATAAAATAGACACAAAACATTATTGAAGAAAATAAAGTCTTGAAAATTAGAATTGGCCAAATAGAAGCTAATGACTACATGGGATATCAAGAAGTAATTTGTTGGTGGAGCTATAAACTGATCCAACCATTCATAAGGCAATATAAAATTATGCCCCCCCAAAAAAATTATTAAACTGTGAATTCAATTTGACCCAATAAAGTTGCTACTGGGTAAATGCTGCTAAAGAGATTTAAAGAAAAAGCAAATGGATTAATATGTATAAAACTATTTTAAACAGCTCTTTTTCATGTTAATAAAGAAATGAAAATTAAAGGGATGTCCATCAATCAGGGAATGATAGACGAAATTATCCTTCATGAATATGATGGAATATTATTAATGTAAGAAATAATGAATCATTTCAGAAAAACCTCTAAAGAATTGAATGAACTGATCCAGAAAAAAAGTGAGCAGAACCCAAATAATGTATATGTGTTGAATTGTCTCAGTTGTATTCAACTCTTTGTGACCCCATTTGAGATTTTCTTGGCAAAGTTTATGACATGCTTTGTCATTTCCTTCACCAGCCCATTCTACAGGTGAGGAAGTCCAGGGAAAGTTGAGTGACTTGCCCAATATCATACAATTAATAAGAGATTGAGGCTGAATTTGAGATAATGAATGAGTCTTCTTGATTCCAACCCTATTGTTCTATCCATCATCCTACAGAAATAATTCTGCAATGACAATTAACTCTGGATTAGCAATTTTTATCAATACAATGACAAATTTTAAGTCCAAATAATTCATGATGAAATGCACTATTCACCTTTGAATAGAGAAGTGATAGACTAAGAGTGCAGAATAATATCCTCACCTTCTCTTTCTCCTCTACTTTCTCCTTCTTTTCTTCTTTCTCTTTCTCTTCCTCTTCCTTCCCTTTCTTCCTCCTCCTCCACTTGTTCCTACTCTTCCTCCATCTCCTCCTCCTTGTCTAATGTGAGTTCATTTTGGATGACTATACATATTTTCTTTATTTTATTTTTTTTTAATTTATTTATTTTTTAAGTAATAGTTTTTATTTACCAGACATATGCATGGGAAATTTTACAACAATGAGAATTGCCAAACCTTTTGTTCCAATTTTTCCCTCCTTCCTCCCACCAATACATGTTAAATATGTTAAAGTATAAATTAAATACAATATATGTATACATGTCCAAACAGTTGTTTTGCTGTACAAAAAGAATCGGACTTTGAAATAGTGTACAATTAGCCTACTATACATGTTTTCTAATAAGCTTTGTTTTTCTTGCCTTCTCAATGGACATGAGAAAAGAGAGAGTATTAGGGATTGAAAAGTAAATAAAAATAGGAAAGAAACTGTTATTTAGCTGGGGAAAAAAGTAAGTAGAATTCAATAATGAAGTCTTGGCTGTGTTTGTGGCTCCTTGCTGGGATAAGAATAGTTTGAATTGATCAAGGACCAATTCCTATTGGCTCTCTTTAGCCTTGCATGCCACATTACTAATTTTTTTTTAAGATTTTTAAATTCCTATCTTCTTATTTTATATAAGCTTTATTTCAAAATATACCTCTCCTACTCCTGTCCCCAGAGAAATGTTTTAAAATGAAGAATTCCTTGAAAGGAAAGAAAAGATATAAAGGATCCAGTAAATCACGCAATAATTCACATTTTTTTCAAAGAAAAACAGGACTTATTTTCCCATCTCTTCTTCAAGAATAATGTGGTCATCATAATTGCAAAGTAATTCATTTCATTTTTTTTTGTTCTTTTTGGGTTTCCATTTCCAACATGAAGTTTCTTTGCTAAGTGCCTGGCCATCATTGGCCTATTGCCCAAAAGAATATTACCTTGGATGAAAAGGAAGAAGAGGAAGAAAAAAGGAGAGGAGGAAGATTAATCAATTGATTTGTTTATATATCTATCTATCATCTATCTCTCTGTCAACTAATTCATTCATTTACTTTGATTCTGAGTTTTTTGGATTTTCCAGAGGCAGTGAGTCATTTTGAGAGTGTCAGGTTATTTATTTTGCAGAGAAGGTTGGATGAATGAAAATTTGCTCTATTTATTTTCCATTTTTTTTACCTTTACATTCAAATCTTTTCCCCATGCCTTCTCTTAATCCTTTCTACAGCATCTATTTTAGGATGTATTTCAGGAACACTTAGGGTTTTGTTAGTTCTCCTTCGATATAGTTGGGCCTTTGCAGATGTCAGCTATTTAATGGTTTGCACTGAAATTAGCAGGTTTCAACTCAGCCTACACCTGTTTTCCACTCTTTTGTGCTTTTTCAAAGAAAACAAAATCCTTAAAGTGAGTCAGAAACTGCATTGCACTCAAGTTTTGAATCAGTTTAAGTCAGGGGTTCTTAATTCTTTTTTTGTGTCAGTATAGTGAAATGTATGAACTCTTCAGAATAATGTTTTTAAATGCATAAAATAAAATGAATAGAATTACAAAGGAAACTAAATACATTGAAATATTGCTATCTCTATCTCTATATGTTTATGCATATATAAAACAAATTAACCCAAATTCTCTCATTTAAAATTTAATATTTATTCTTCTATGCCCAATCAACATCTTGGTTGAATACTCTCATTTGTTGAATTATCATGAATTAGGTAATTTAATTTAATCTAAACCTCTTTTTTTAATCTAGAAAATGGGTATCAATCAAACAAATATTTCTAAGTGTGTATCATGGACTAAGTGCTGTTTTAGATGCCTATGTCTCATCATTCATATATAGCCAACAACATTTTTTTCTCATTAATAATACAGTTTCTTGATGAAGCCTTTTATTCCTGTTCACCTGTTCTAGTACTGTTGTAGGTATTCAGAATGAAAATTTAAAGATTGACACAAAACCCATTTTCAAAGACCTTATATTCTAAAGGGATAATGTTTGCATATAGTGGTTAATTACACTTTGGTAGACAAAAAATCCTATCGTTTATAGGGTTCAGGAAGACTTTATGGAAAGTGGTATTTGAATGTGTTGAAAGAAAGAGATAGATTCTTTGAGGTGAAGGTGAGGAATGTGCATTCCAGGAGTAAGGCGTGATCAGGACAAATGTATAGAGGTAGGAGCTCAAGTGTTATGTCTGAGGAAGAAAGAGGTCAGTTTGGTTGGATCTCAGAATGCAGATAGAAAGATATTTGATGATGCTGGAAGGATAGAAAACGGAGGTTTCACTACTTTTGTCACAGATTTCTTTTGAGGAATGCACTTGGTTAATTTAAGAGCACCACAGAAATGTATACTCTTGTTATTTATTATATTATAATATGTATTTATCATATAAATATATCATTATATTTATAATATTATATATTATATACACACACACACACACACACACACACACACACACACACACACACATATATATATATATGTTATATATCCTCTGATAACAAGCCTTTGTCAGGCTTATTCTTGAAGCCTTTCCATTGTGGTAGGACCTGCCAGATCTTATGCTTAACTGGCATGATTTTCAGGTATGATGATGATGAAGTATAAATATATTCCTCATTTTTCAATAGTTAGAAGGTATTATAGCAAGAGAGAGAAGGACATTATTGTAATTTCTGTCACAGTATTAGATCTAAAAATCTCAACATGACCTTTCTGGGGTACATAGGGACAAGATTGTTTTAATTCTGTATGTTCTTGGATAAAGATCAAAAATATTTTTGGAACAATGGTAAGGTACAAACATCATGATTGTGAGCAGGGTGGAATTAAAAAAATTTCAACAGTATTATGTTTTTCCAATTACATGTAAAGATAGCTTTCAAAATTCAGTTTTTTAAGATTTTGAATTCAAGATTTTTTCCTCTCCTTTCCTTACCTCCCTCCTCAAGGCAGCAAACAATCGGATATAGGTTATACATGTACAATTATTTCCATTTTTATCATGTTGTCAAAGAAAAATCAGAACAAAAGAGAAGAACCACAAGGGAAAAAAGCAAATCCCCCCCCAAAAAAAGCAAAAACAGTATGCTCTGATTTCCATTCAGTTTTCATAGTTGTCTTTGTGGATGAGGATAGCATTTTTCATCTCATGTCTATTAGAATTCTCTTGGATCACTGACTTGGTGAGAATAGCTAAGTCTATCATAGTTGTTCATCATTAAATCTTTTCATTTCTGTGTACAATGTTTTCCTGGTTCTCCTTACTTCCCTCAGCATCTGTTCATAAGTCCTTCCAAGCTTTTCTGAAATTAGCCTGCTCATCATTTCTTACAGAACAACAATACATTTATATAACATAATTTACTTATTCAGTCATTCTCCAACTCCTTGCCACCACAAAAAGAGCTGCTACAAACATTTTTGCACATCTGGGTCCTTTCCCTTCCTTTATGATCTTTCGGATATAAGACCTAGTAGAGACATTGCTGGATCAAAGGGTATGTATAGTTTTATAGTCCTTTGGGCATAGTTTCAAATTGCTCTCCAGAATGACTGGATCAGTTCACCACTCAATGTTCCAGTTTTCTTCTCTAACATTTATCATGATCTTTTTCTGTCATCTTAGCCAATCTGATAGATTATTTCAATTTGCCTTTCTCTTCAATAATGATTTAGAGCACTTTTTAATATGACTATACATGGTTTTAATTTCTTCATCTAAAAATTGTCAGTTCATACAGGATGGAACTTCTAATAAATGAGAAACTCCAAAAAAAGAACAGGAATAAAAAAATTCATTAAGAAATTGTGAAATTAGTGGGAAAATATATTGGTTATGTATGGCAAGAATGAAGGATGAAAGGTGAGTAACCAAAGTGCTTCACTGATACCCTTGCAATTTCAAAAGTTGAGGAAGATCAAAAACATATTGAGTAGAGTCTTTGTGAAGAAAGCAGAGAAAGACATGAACTAGAATCATCCGAAATGGTCAGGTATATTGTGTTTTAAGTAATTGGAAGTTAACTTCTAAGTCAAGGAAATCACAAAACTGTTTGAATATTTGGAGTATTCTCTTGGCTTTATCATAGTGGTTGCAGTTCTTGTCTAAGTATGGTGAAGATATACATATTTATGTATATAACATAATACACACATAAACTATATTACCCTGGACAAGTCATTTAATCACTTCTGGCTTGAGCTTACTTCCTAAGTTAATAAATTTCAAGGAAAAAAAAAAAAAAGGTGTGCTCGGCATTGGTAGAGAATGTTTCCTCATTAGGAATTTTACCCCAATGATAATATAGCTCTGAAAAGAAAAAAAACATTGCCTTCTTACATAGTGATTTTTACATTGTAGATATTAAATCATTGTTCATTCAAGCAATTAATAGATGGCTTAGGTTCTTATTTATTTGAATAAAAATTACTTCTACTTCCAGAATTCTCTTTCTCTATCTGTGAGATTGAATAGTGAATAGGAAGCTGAAATTAGAGTCAGAAGGCTCAAATATTGCCTCAGGTACATGCAATCTGTGTAACCCTGGACAAGAAACTGAAATCTCTCTGTCTCAATTTCTTTACTTGTTAAATGGGTATAACAACAAGCCCCTATCTCCCACAGTTGTTTTGTCTTTCTAATGAGATTATGTCTATAGCTATGTAGGAATATATGTACAAATATATATGTGTATATATATGTGTGTATATATACATATATTTATATGTATATTCAAATTGCTTAAAATACAATGAAAGCCAGCTAGTTGGATAGTGTATGACAAAAAGAGTAAGGAAATTGTTCATGCAAATAGCATCTAGGAAGGTGCATCTTATGTAAACAGTCCTTTCTACTAAGAGTGTTGTTTAGTTTCCCCATTTACAAAGGCTTCCCTCAGAGAAAAAAAAGTAAAAATCAGGATGTCTATGGCTCTGTTGTTTGGTAGTGTTTTTTTTTTCCTTCCTTCAATTGATAAGATCAAATAATCATCCTCCCCACTGTATGTCAATGCAGCAGCTCCTGGCATCACACCTACATGCACAGAACAACAAAGCAAGCAAGAAAGAGCCCAATCAGAAGATGCAGCAAGCAGGGAAAGAGGTCTTCGAATAGTTAGAGACCCTGAAACTAAAGATTTCAGATCAAAAGGAGAGGGATGCTGGAATAAAGCCTTGATCCTGGATCTAACTAGAGACATGGGAGGGTTCTGAGGATGCAGATGTAATAATGAGAAAATTTCAGGGTAATACATTTCTCAGCCTGAGCCATACTTCAGCATCTTACCCACGGTTTGTGGTCCTTTATTAGAGAATTAGATGGGCATGAAATCTAACCCTAATAATTGGCTAAAATGACTCCTCTTCACTGTACCAGAAAGCAGTAGCATATAGTAAGAAACCTAATTTTTTTCCAGAAAGAACAATTTTGGAATACAAGATATACCTCTCAGGATTCACAGAAGTATTTGAATTATTTTCCTGAAAGATTCCAGATTGGCATATACCCTTTCTAGTAATATAAGGAATTCTCATTACCAAGATCTGGTAAAGGGAGTAGCTATAAGAGAGTTCTGCAAATACCTAGTTTTGTTCTTGAGAAAAAAAATAGATGAAATTGGAGAAGGTTGTGGGGAATTTTTAGGACTCTTATCAGATTTATGGTCTTATTTCCTTTTTCATTGAGAAGACTGAAATTATAGACTCTCCATATACAATTATTTTGTGCCTCAACTACCCACATCTCATATGAGAATCAGTAGAATAAACTGAATATCAATAATCTAGATAAGATGTAACAGAATATGACAGCTCCTCAAGATTTTGAAGCTCAAATATCTTCTTCTTTTTAAATATATATTCTTTCTTTTACACTTAATAATTTTCTTTTTCCAATTACATTTAAAGATAATTTTCAATATTCACTTTTATAAGATTTTTGAGTTCCAAATATTTTTTCCTTTCCTCTCCTCTCCACTCCCCAAGAAAGCAAGCAATCTGATATCATATCATATGATACATATACAATAATATTAAACATATTTCCCAATTAGTCATGCTGTGCAAGAAGAATCAGAACAAAAGTAGGAAAAGTAGGAGAAAGAAAAAAAGTAAAATAAGTATGCCTCAGATTAAGGCTTTCAGACTCCATATTTCTTTCGCTGGATATGGATAGCTTTTTCCATACTTAGTCTTTGGTAATTGTCTTAGGTCATTGTATTACTGAAGAAAAGGAAGTCTATCAAACTTGATCATAGCACAATGTTGCTGTTACTGTGTACAATGTTCTCCTGGTTCTGCTCACTTTACTCAGTATCAATTCATGTAAGTCTTTGCAGGCTTTCTAAAATTTGCTTGCTCATCATTTCTTGCAGCATAATAGTATTCATTGCATTCATATACCACTTTTTCTTCAGTCATTCCCCAATTGATGGGCATCCCATCAGTTTCCAAGTCTTGACCACCACAAAAAAAAAGTTGCTATAAATAGTTTAGTACATGTTGGTCCTTTTCCATTTTTTTAATAATTTCTTTGGAATAAAACCCAACAAGTTATATTGATGGATCAATTGGTACATACATTTTATAACTGTTTAGGCATAGTTCCAAATTGCTCTCCAGAATGTTTGAATCAGTTCACAACTTTATCAACAAGATATTAGTGTCCCAGTTTTACCACATTTCCAATATTTATCATTTTCCTTTTCTGTCATTTTAACTAATCTAATAGGTGTGAAGTGATAACTCAGAATTGTTTTGATTTTCATTTCTCTAATCAATACTGATTTAAGCAATTTTTTTCACATGATTGGAGATAGCCTTAATTTCTTTATCTGAAAATTGCTTGTTCATATTCTTTGCCTATTTATGAATTCTGGAATGACTTATATTGTAAATAGTATTTTCCCCCAGTTACATTTCAAGAAGATTTTTGTCATTTATTTTTACAAGATTTTGAGTTCCAAATTTTTCTCCCTCTCTCCTTCTCCTGTCTTCTAAACATGGAAGTTAGATTAATATAGTTTTTATAAGTAGTATCATGTGAAATATATTTCCATATTAGTTATACTGTGAAAGAAAGAATAGATCAAAAGGGAAAAAAAATCACAAAAAATAATAAAGTTCCTATTTGTCTCCTTTCTTCCTTCACACTTTTTCTCTTCACCAGTTTTTTGCTTCTGGTCTATCACCTTTCTTGATCTGCCCTTCCATCAATCCTCCCATGCCTGACACCTCCTCTGCTCCTACTTTCCTTTCAAGTAAGATAGGGATTTTTAGATTCAATTGATTGTTTATATTATTCCATCTTTTAGTCAATAAAAGTAAAAGTAAAGTTCAAGTGATGCTCATTGTCCATCCTCTTATCTACCCCTCAACTATAATAAATCTTTCTCACCTGTTTATATGAACTAATTTATGCCATTGGTACTCTCCCTTTCTTCTGTATCCACTATTTTCTTCTTTTTCATCCCTTAATTTTTATGTCTTTTCTTCAAATTCACCTTATATCCATAACCTTTATGTATGTTTCTTCTAGTTGTACTATTAGTTATATAATTATTAAGAATTATGTCTCATTTTCCTATATAGTGATATAAGAAGTTTAGCTTTATTGACTTCCTTATATTTTCTTTTCCTTTTTTATTTGTTTGTGGTTATCTTTGGTCTTGTAATTGGAGGCCAAATTTTGGTTTAGTTATGGTCTTCTCCTCATGCAAGTTTGAAATCCTCTTTCATTGAATGACCATTTTTTCCTTTGAACAATTAAATTTATTTTCACCAGGTAAGTTGTTCCTTGGCTGTAATTCTAGTTCCTTTGTTTTTCAGAATGTTAATCTCCATGACCTCCAGTCCTTTAATGTTGTAGTTGTCATGTCCTGTGCAAAACTGATTGTGATTTCCTAATATTTGAATTGTTTATTTCTGACTATTTATAATATTTTTTCCTTAACCTGATAATTGTGAAATTTAGCTATAATCTTCCTTGGAATTTTTGAGTTCTCTTTCTTGAGATGAGAGGTATATTCTTTTAATGCCTAATTTGCTCTCTGGTTCCAAGACAATTTTCCTTGATGATTTCTTGGAAGATGGTCTCCAAATCCTCCTTTTTGATTGTAACTTTCAGATAGTTCAATGATTCTGATATTGTCTCTACTGGATCTATTTTTCAGATGAATTGTTCTTTTTTTCTCATGAGGTATTTATATTTTATTTCCTTTTTTATTTTTTTGAATTTGTTTAATTGATTCTTGATGTCTCATAGTCATTAGCTTCCACTTGCCCTATTCTAAACTTTAAGAGGTTGTTTTCCTAATTAGCTTATGTACTTTGTTTTCCATCTGGCCAATTGTACTCATTACATAGTTTTCAAAACTTTTGGCTCTTTTTTTTTTTTCATAATTCTTTTGCATCACTCTCATTTCTTTTCCTAATCTTTCTTTTATCTCATATAAATTTCATTCATTCATTTTATTTATTTTACTCTGAACTTTTAAGAACTAAAAACAAGCACTTTTATAACAGTATAAAAAAGATGATCGTACATGAAATTGTAAATCTATTATGCATGACTCACTATTTCTTTTAAATATATAATAAATTTAAATAACTTTTTTCCTTTTTTCTTTTCTTCCCTCCTCTTAGAGATGGCTACCTACCTTTTGACAAAAATTACATATGTATGTACATATATATACATATATATAATCATTCATACATAATTCTATTTATTAGTTCTTCCTCTGGATGCAGATAGCATCCAGTTAATTGGGGGTATTTACAATAGTCAAAATGATTTAGTTGTTTAAAGTCATTCTTTTTTAATAATAACTTTTTATTTTCAAAATATGCAAAAATAATTTTCAGCATTCACCCTTGCAAAACCTTATGTTCCAAATTTTTCTCCCTCCCTTCCCTGCCCCTCCTCTAGATAACAAGTAATCCAATATAGGTGAAACATGTGCAATTCTAAACATCTCATATGAATTTTAAATCTTCTTTTTGAATACTTCATTGAGTTCTTTCTCGTCTTTAAACCACTACCCATTAGAGTTAGGGTTTTAAGCCTATAGGTGACATTGTTATCCTTTTCTGAGTTTGTGTCTTGGTCTTTCCCTGTCAACATAATAACTTCCTATAATTGGATTTTGTTGTTGTTGCTTTTTTGCTTCTCTCTCTCTCTCTCTCTCTCTCTCTCTCTCTCTCTCTCTCTCTCTGAATGTCTCTCTCTTCCTCCCCCTTTTTTTTCTCTCTTTCTTCTCTTTATCTGTTTTTTTTTCAGGCTTCTTATGTCCGTGGCTATAGGTCCTGACTATTTATGTCATGTGGCACTAATATTGCCTCAAGAACTGGAGCAGACCCTTATTCATGATGCTGACTGAGGGAGTGAAGTGAGGAGTAGCTGATTGCTGCTTAAAAGCTGTATAGGTCAGGCAACTTACCGGATACTGAATTGAGAATTTAGTGGTGATGTGTGGCATTTGCTGAGGTCAAGTGGGACATTTATTTCTTCAAGGTTACACTGAAGCACATGGTTGTCTGGACTCTGGAAGATAGGTCAGAGCTGAGTTGGGACATATGGAAGTCTGGCTGCTGAAAAATATCTGTTTGGCCAGGACCACACCAAAATATGTGGTGAGTGCCATACCTGAAGTCCACAGACCCTCCTGGTTTTGCCAAGGAACATGGTGATGAGGGGGGCAGTTTCCTAGTATTGGCGTTTACCTGCTCCACTATCCTGGGGTTCAAGATCTGCTGATTTGCTGAGATGTGGCTTGCTGCAGACTCACTGCGGAGCTTCCTGTCTTGGATTGTACCATTCTACTCCCCATATGAGAGAGACTCCTTCTGCAAATATTTCAATTTTTCTGTGCTAAAAGGATGTTTCACCCTGTCTTTTTGCTGATTCCACTGCTCCAAGATCTGTCTTGGGATGCTATATTATGGTTGCTCAGAGGTGAATATGGGAGGGTTATAATGGATTTATTACTTTCTCTGCCATCTTTGCTTCTGGAAATCTCTTGACTCATATTTTTATAAATTTGACTCACTTCTTTATATATTTTAGAAATATGTCCTTTATCAGAAATGGAAATGTTTCCCAGCATTCTGCTTTCTATATAATAGAGGTTGCATTGGTTTTGTTTGTGCAAAAATGTTTTAATTCAATGTAATTAAAATTATCCATTTTGCATTTCATAATGTTTTCTTACTTTTATTTGGTTATAAATTCTTCCCTTCTTCATTGATCTTATAAATAAACTATTCCTTGCTCTCCTAATTTGCTTATGGTGTAACCCTTCATGTCTAAATCATTTACTGATTTTAACTTTAGTGAATGGTGTGAGATGTTGAGCTATACCTAGTTTCTGCTATACTACTTTCCAGTTTTTCCAGCAGTTTTTGTCATTGAGTTCTTTTCCTAGAAGCTGGAGTCTTTGGGTTTATATAACAGTAGATTACTACAATTATTGACTATTATTTCTTATATATCTGACCTATTCCACTAATCCACTACTTTATTTCTTAACCAGTACCAACCAGTTTTGGTATTTGCTGCTTTATAATACAGTTTTGATTTGTTATGACTAGGCTACTCTCCTTTGCATTTTTTCACTAATTCCCTTAATAGTTTTGACCTTTTGTTCTTTCAGATAAATTTTCTTATTTTTTCTAACTTTATAAAACACTCTGTGGTACTGAATAAATAAAGTAGAATTATAATTTTTATTATATTAGCTCTGCCTACCCATGAGCAAGTACTATTTTTTCCAGTTATTTAGATCTTATTTAATTAGTGGGAAAAGTGTTTTGTAATTGTATTCCTGGGTTTGTCTTGGCAGGTAGACTCCCAAATAATTTATATTTCCACAATTATTTTAAATGGAATTTCTCAATCTCTTTCTGCTGGGTTTTGTTAATAACATAGAAATGCTGATGACTGATGTGAGTTTATTTTATAATCTGCAACTTTGCTAAAGTTGTTAGTTATTTTAAGTAGTTTTGAATTGATTATCTAGGATTCTCTAAATATACCATCATATCATCTGGAGGGAGTTTTGTTTTCTAATTCCTTCAATTTCTTTTTCTTCTTATTACTAAAATCAACATTTCTAACACAAAATTAATAGTGGAGATAATGGGCATCCTTGTGTTGCCCCCTGCAAATCTCAGTCTCCTCATTTGCAAATGCTTTCCCCTCTCAGATGGTCTCTCTCTTTATATATATATATATATATATATATATATATATATATATATATATATATATATATATATATATATATATATATATATATATATATATATATATATATATATATATATATATATATATATATATATATATATATATATATATATATATATATACATATATATATATATATATATATATGTATATATTGCTCGTACCTAATTATTTACACATTGCCTCCCTCCTTAGAATGTAAGCTGATATGTACCCTAGTGTCTTATACATAGTAAACACTTAAATGCTTATTAAATTATTCAGGGAAGCAATGTCATATGGAAAGGGAATTGAATTTGCTCCTCTTGTCCTTAGTGGGCACCTCTAAGAGCAACAGATGGATGAAACAAAGAGGCAAGTCCAAGTTTGATATAGAGGAAAATTACCACAAAGTGTAATTAACTGCTTCAGGGAAGTGTTTCTCCCACAATGGAAGTCTAAACAAATACCAAAAGCATTCATTTGCTAGATATATTATAGAGAGGATTACTCTTTCAAATTGGGTTGAACCCAACTCGAAAATTCCTTCCAAATCTGAGATTATGTGACTCCTATTGCCAAATTTCTTGATTGACTAGTCAGTCACATTCAGTAATATATTTTTGCAATAAATCTTACTAACACTCAAAAGATCAAATCTGTTTCCTTGTGTTAGAATGTTTATACATTCTTATAAACCTGTGAGTACTTATAAGTGTTTGGTAAATTCATTCTGTGATCAGGAACATATAACCCCAACAATTTTGGTCATATTCCCAAAGTCCAAAGTAATTTGCCCAGGGTCACACAGCTAGGAAGTGTTAAGTGTCTGAGACCAGATTTGAAATCAGGTCCTCCTGAATTCAGGGCTGGTGCTCTATCCACTGCGCCACCTAGCTGTCCCTCATATGACATTCTCAACTAGGTTTCCAAATCTTTTTCCTTCAACATACAGCCATAGTTTAAAAAATAATAAGAAGAAACATAATTTGAATTGTTAATATTTTTAGTTTCTTGTCCACAACTTCTTAATCTTTTGTTCAATGCTTACTTGTTTCTTATTGGCAGTATCTTTGGGTCTTCAAAAAATCTCTAGTTGAAACTTTAATCATCAAATCTAACAAATATGGGAAGTTCTCTCTTATGACCCAAACACTTTCCTTTAGAAGACAGCAGACATCTGTCTTTATCAGGTCAATGTAGTTCCCTTAGCATTATTCATCAGTGTGTGACAAACAACAAGTCTTGGTAGAATTAAATCCAAGCATGATGCTGAAGGGTAAATCTTATTTGAAAGAAATGGTAGGCGCAAGGGGTAAAATTATATGTTAAGAAGATGTAGTTGTGTGTAGAAATACGGGAAACATGATATATTTCATTATTGTACATCTTAATAACTTTCTGTCTTTCTTCTCTCTCTCTCTGTCTCTGTGTCTCTCAATGTCTCTCTGTCTCTGTCTGTGCCTGCCTATCTCTCTCCCTCTCTCTTCTGAAAGATGATAAGCTAATACTTTCTGTATTAGCCTCATTAATAACTTCATACTATCAAAGGGAGAAGAACCAAAGGAAGAATTTACTTGGGTAAAAATGATACAAAAGTTGCAGAAAATTACCAATCCATCTTAGAATTTGTACGAGAGAAGAAAGATAGGAATTGTTCTCTAAGTAATGGGAGACCATATTTCAAAGATAAAATAAGAAAGATTCCATGAGTTAAATTTTTAAAAGTGAAATAATGAGGGATCAATTCTCAAAAATTGGAATTCTAAGTACATGAAGTAAATAATTTTAAGATAAATAGAAGTTGACCAAGTTAGCTCCCCCCTTTTTCATTCATTTTAGTATCTATTATCTTCATATCATAGTCATTTCAAGTCTTCCTTCCCAACTGAGCCCTTTCTTATAATAAACAAAAACAATAAAGCAAACATAAGTGGTAAAAATGATGGTATCTGACCATGAATGCATAATATTCTATTATAGTAGGTAAAAAGATGTATCTCATTCTGTATCCCTAATCTGATACTTCTTTGCTAAGAGTGAGGTGCATGTTTGTCATTAGTATTATGAAGTTAAGACTGCCTTGACCAGACTTCTTATATCTTTAAAGATCTTTCCCTTTACATTATTGTGGTAATTGTGTAAGTTATTTTCCTTTTCCTGCTCACTTCTTTCTTCATTAATTCATACTAGTCTATTTCTCTATTTGACTTATGAATATATCACCCTTATTTCTTATAGTGAAAATATCCTATTACATTAATAAACCATAATTTGTTCATTCACTGCGCCAATGACTCTTTTTATGTATTGTATCAATTTCACTGCAGCTATATCTTGAATATCAGATTTTTATTAGAGAAATTTCCTGCAAAGATGTTTTCTCAGTTAACTGCTGTACTTCCAATTCTAACTTTATTGATCTGTACTTGTAAGAAATTTACACATTTATGCAATAGAAACTGTCCATTTTATCATCTGTTATCAGTTCAATCCTTTGTTCAGTCAAGAATTTTCCTACATTCATAATTGTGAAAGGTATCTCCTCTTCTCTGACTTGTTTATGATGGAAGCTTTTATATTTGTGCTGTGTCCATTTGAAGTTGTATATGTCTTGTTAAATGTTGGCCTAAATTTAGCTTCTACCAGATGATTTTCTAGTTTTCCCAGAATCTGCTGTTTTGACTATTGAGTCCTTACCTCCCACAGTTGCTATCTTTGGATTTATAGAACAGACACTATGTTACTGTGTTTCAGTGCTTCTGGGTCTTATTTACATAAAGTGTTCTATTTAGTAATTTTTTTTCTTTAACCAGCATCAGATAGTTATGCTGGTTACCTCTTTATAATTTAAGTTCATTCGAACAACTTATTATTATTCATCTGTAGATTCTTGATCTTTTGTTTCTTTAGGTGAATGTTGTTATTCTTTTTTACTACTTTTATAATATAATCCCTGGGAAATTTGATTGATAAAGCAATAATCAAATTAATTTAGATAGTTATATTCACTTAATTATTTGATTTAGATTAGTTTTATTATTGTATTATATATTATAGAAATACGTAATAAGTAAATGTATTCTATATTTACATTGATTTAGGTAATATTGTTATTTTTATTATAGTGCCTTTACCATTTTGAGTAATTTATCTCTCCAATTATTGAATTATTTCTGTAAAGATTGCTTTGTAGTTGTAGTCATATAATCCATGAATGTGAAAATTCCTGAGTGAAAAATGAGCTCTCAACTAATCTATACATTCAGCATTAATTTTGGATATAATCTTGCTCTTCCCCTTAAGTTTTGTTGGTAATGCGCATATATATATACATATATATATGTATATATATATATAATTTAGATTAATGTAAGTCATGTTCCTTTACTGAAATTGTTTCTTGTTTCAAATAATTTAATTAAATTTCTAGCATATTCTAAATAAATTATCTGAAAAAATAACATTTATGTTTTCTTTGTCTTTGCTCAGTTCTTCAATTTCTTTTTCTTGTCATTGTATAACTAACATTTCTAGAACCATATAAATAATAGTGTTGATAATAGTGATATATTTTCTTTATCTTTGATCCAATTGGAAGTCTCCTAGAATTTCTCCATTACAGATAATGCTAATTCTTGGTTTTAGGTAGGTTCTTTTCATAATATTTAGAAAAATTCTGTTTAGTCTAGTACAATTTAATATGGTTTTTTTTGTAACATAAAGGTGGATTGTATTTTGCCAAAAGTATTTCTATGTAGATAAAACAGAATGATTTTATTATTTTTGTTATTAATGTAGTCTATTATGTTTATTGTGTTCTTATTATTAAATAAGCTTGTATTTCTGAAATAGATCAAATGGAGTTATGTGTATTCTTTTTTAATATGACATTATAATCTCGTGGAAACTGTTTTATTCAATGATTTTATATCAATATTTAGATATTACTCTATGATTCTGTATCTCAATTTTATCTCTCTTTAAATACAAAGACTACCTGTTTTTCATAGAAAAAGTTTGGTGGGATACCTTATTTCTCTAGTTTTTCAAGAAAATTATGTATATTAGAATCACATTTTCCATGAATTTTCACAGAATTCAATCATAAATCCATTTGAGCCTGGGCTCCCCTCTGCTCTTGATAGTTATTTATGGATTATTAAACTTCGTTAGCTGAAATTGAGTTATTTAAAGAAAACCCTCCTTAATTTTTCTTAGGAAAATCAGCTTTTTATGAATTTCAGTATTCCTGACACTATGCAAATAGGATTGTTGTATACTTGTTACTTGATTTTATTCCTTCCCCTAAACCTATTCTTTTTTTTTAGATTAAACATGTGCAATTCTTCTAAACATTTCCATATTCATCATGCTGTGCAAGAAAAAAACAGATCAAAAGTGAAAAAAAACTATGAGAAAAAAAGCAAACAAACAAGAGACAACAACAACAATAACAAGGCATGCTTTGATCCACATTCTGTCTCCATAGTTTTCTCTCTGGATACAGACAGAATTTTCCCATCCCAAGTCTATTGGAATTGTGTTAGATCATCTCATTGTTGAAAAGAATCAAGTCTATTACAGTTGATCATCACATAACCTTGCTGTTACTGTGTACAATGTTCTCTTGATTCTGCTCATTTCATTTAGCATCAATTCATTTAAGTCTTTCCAGGATTTTCTGAAATCAGTCTGCTCATCATTTTTTGTAGAACAATAATATTACATTTATATACTACATAGTTTATTCAGCCACTCCCCAATTATGAGCATTCACTCAATTTTCAGTTCCTTGCTACTATAAAAAAAGGGCTGTTACAAATATTTTTGCTCATGTTCTAACCATATCTCAATTCCCATCACATCCTCCAAAAAGTATTCTTTCCCTTCCCAGTACTCATTATTCTATGAGTTATGCTTATCTGTACATTTGTTAAATTTTCTTTATCAAAAAATTTTGTGAACTCACTAAGTATTAATTAAAATTTTTATTGCCATTGCTTAATACAATGTAGACACAATCATCGTTGTTTTTATTGTTGTTGTTTCTAATTTAGAAGAACTGATTGTTATTTGATTAACTGAAATAAGCCTGAGAAAATTCAGTTTGGGACACATTTTGATTGTACCATGAAATGAAAAAGAGATAGACTTAATTCAAATTCAATTTAATTGAATTAATTTAATTGAATTAATTTATTTATTGAATAAATTATTTTTTGAATTATTTATTATTTATTAATTATTTATTGAATTAATTAATTAAATTGAATTGAATTCAAATTCCATAGTTTCCACTTTCCAAAATGCATGTTTTTTAAAGTAGACTTTTCATATTGTGACCTAGAGACAAACTAAGATGGACTCATTCTAGGCTGCTAAAGTGGTGATTGTCTTTGTTCCAGCCTTCTTAATAAATCTTGGTTTAAAGTAAGAACACTTACTAGTCAAATGAAAGAGACTTCTGATGAGGTTTCAGATGAATGGAAAACTTTTCAACACATATCATACATTCTAAAAATGCCTATTTTCTGATTTTCAGAAAGAAGTCAGTCTTGTTGCTTTTTTTTCTTGCTTGAAGATGATGGATCCAGCAAAAAGTGAAAATATGGAGCACTTATATATAAAACACATAAACCTCAAGACAAAGTCTTTGACGTGGCTCATGCAGACAGCTTTGCATTTGTAAAAGTAAAAAAAAATGTAAAAAGAAACAAAAATGATCAGAAAGATGTTGATGGGTGCAAAGCAAATAATGTCAGTGAGAATGGAGGTGGTGATTATAGAAGCATTGTATTAAGGGATCCTCAAGAAACTTCCTTTCTTATTGGCTACATATTTCATCTCAACCACAGACTTACTAAACAAATCTCTCTTACTCCAGAATGAAAAAATGAGAGAGTAAAATGATATTAGTTTGTCCAGCATGTTACCATAGTATAGAGGCTGGAGAGCATACTTTGAAGTTAGGATGACATGGATTCAAATCCTGCCTCTGACCCATACTGGGTTTGAGACTCTGGCAAGTCACTTAACCTTGTAGTGCTATCAAACACTAGACCATCAACACTCCCAGTGTTGTGGAAACCAGATTAAAATGTAATTGGGAAAATATTTAACAAAATAAATAAAAATACAATAAAACATTGACAATGTTGAAATGTGGTTTCTTAATCAGTGTGCAACCGGAATGGATTCTTATGTTTCCTTAGTGGCCCCAGGTTCTATCTGGGTTTGACACTACTAAACTAAGCAACTCTCTTTCTGGGAAGTACATAACTGCATCACCAGAAGGAGTTTCCTCTCCTGAGAATTGCCTATAACAATACAAACACAAATTATCTTCATATCCCTACAAATTTGTCACCACAGTGACAAAGCACTGAGAATTAGTCCAATATTCAGTGAAAAGAAAACCCATTTTAAAAAAGCATTGTTAGTGAAAAGTGGTAGCTTTTCATATTAACCTGCTGACATTCAATTCTTTTATCCTTTAACAACAAAAAATGTCAGACAAAGAATGGCTGAAAGCATTGAAAGGGTCTCTAAAATTCCTTCCAGCTTTGAATCACTGATCCTATATTTTGCCTTCAGAAAAGAAGACAGGGGAAACACCACAGCTATCTTCTAACACTTGAAGGGCGGTCATAAAAAGAAGGATTAGATTTTTTTCAATGTTTCTTCAAGAGGCAGAACTAAGACTAATAAATGGAAATTATAGAAAGGCAGTTTTCAAGTGATCAATAGAAAGATATTTCCAGTAGAATGAACTACCCACCAATGGAACTAGTCACCTGCTAAGACGAGGTCTACTACTTTTATTTTTTAAAATATTTAAAATTTATTTTAAAATTAAATTTTATTTTCAGATTTTTCTCTCTTCTACCTTCCCACTATCTCCAAGGGGAAAAACAAGAAAAACAAAATCCCTATTATGAATATATATAGTCAAAACAAATCTTGCTTTGGCTGTGTTCAATTGAAAAAAAAAAGTTTTATTCTGAGTTCATCACTTTTCTATCTGGAGATAATAACATGTTTCCTCTTGAGTTTTCTGAAATTGTAGTTGATTATTGTATTGATCAGAGTTCCTGTCTTTCAAATTAAACCAAGTAATCAATAAACATTTATTAAAAGTCTGCTATGGGTTAAGTACTCACAGAACTGACAATCTAAAGGTGTTTCTCTTTACAAAGCTTGCTATTATTGTTGTATAAAGTGTTCTCCTGGTTCTGCTCATTTCACTCTGTATCAGTTCAAAAAAATCTTCCCAGGTTTTTAATTAAACCATAGTTGATGAGATCCTCAATATTGTTTTGTACCAAGAAAAGCTTAAGAATTGATCCCTGAGGCAAGCAGACAGAAGGTACTGATAGAAATCAATTTAGCTCCATGGTCCCACCTTTGGGGAGGTTATCCAATCTGAAATCCAAATTATGTCAGATTCCTGAGACCCATTCCTCTGTTAAGGTCTCAAACAGCATCACCTTGCCATATCCTGTCAGAAATCCCAGTCATGTCCCTAGATATCCTACTAGTGGCCATCCCATGGCTGCTACTTTCCTCTGGGTCAGCCTGCCATGACACACTGCCTCATAGTATCTTTCCCCTTTCCCTTCCCCCATGCCACATAGTATTTTTCCTGATTCTACTATGCTTCCCACTCCTATTTCTCCTCCTTACAGCTAACTAACTCTTTTAGGGTGCTAAGTCCCTTTCAGGATTTAGCCTGCCAGCTAGCTAAGGATATGCCCCAACCTCATGGGGTGCTCCCTTTCTACTGGGTAATTGTGAGTTCCACTGAGGAACTTGTCTTTCATATGCTCTTTTACTCTATTTTGTATTACCATTCTTGGTATCTATTGTATCCCTTCATTTTGTCTGTATCCTCTTCCCTGAGTTAATCTATCCTTTGCCAAAGGGAATGGCCAATATGAATTCTTCACATGACCAAGCCCCAACTTTTGGTGCCTGCCATCATTTGGTGACAAACCCCACATCATAGATCATATTATTTGTAGTGTTTCCTATGACCCCATTTAGTGAAATTTGAACTAAATAATGTGAACTTTCAAGTTCTTTCCAACTTTGAAATTTTATGCTGCTAATACTCTAAGTATTTTTTTTCTATTTCCCTTACATCTTGCTTGTTTTTCCCCCTCTCATTTTTCTTTCCATTTTGGTGGGGAAGGTGACAGGAACTGTGATTTTAGGGATATAGAGAACTTCCAATAAGAAAATCTCCCTACATATGCAGGAAGGCACCCATTCTGCAATTTATGAACATAAAGAATTTCCTGGGGCATTGAATGGAAAAATGACTTACCCAGTCTCATATCCCCAGAATGTGCTAGACACAGAGCTTGAATTCAAGACTTCCTGACTGTAAGGTCATACATGACAATGCTATCTTATGTTCTGTAAATGATTCTGTTGTACTACTTGATTGTAAACGTCTTCAGAAAACTGAGCTCAAAGACTGAAATTGGAGTTCAGATCCCTTGAAAAATCTGTCTTCCCTCTCCTCTCCAGGTCTGAGGCTTCTTTATGTCCACAGAAAGTAAATTATGACAAAATTCATTCTTTTTACTCTTTACCATACTCAAAAAGAATAAGTCCTGTGTGTAGCTTGGAGTACTGAATCACTGAAGGTTTTTTGTTTGTTTGTTTGGTTGTTTGATTGATTGTTTTTTTGTCCTTCATTCTTGAAGAGGAGATCAAGAAAGTGATTATATAACATGCTAGTGGATTGGATTTAAGTGAGGAAAGGCTGTGTAAAGTCATTAGCCTCATTCTCTCCTCCAAAGTCATGTGGTTCCATTGGAAAAATAGATCAGGACAGCTGGAGATGACCCAAAAGTTTTTGTGGAGAAAAGCCATAGCATAATGAGAAGCTTTGATCTCAGGAAATCTGGGGACGTGTTTTCATGATATTGGCAGCCCTAAGTGATAGTTACAAGACAGACTACCAAGGGAGATCCATTACAGAGCTGCATATAAGCAAGAATTATGCTATCCCTCTTTACTACAGTAATTTTGCAAACTCTTGGAGCCGGTTTTCATTTGTAATCTTAGTAAACCAACCAAGTTCCAGACAGCAAGAATTTATTTATTGGAAATGCCATAATAGAGTACAGACAATGGGAGACCCAGGGACAGCAATTTTTCTTATTAACAAAACAAAACAAAATAAAAATTGATACTATTGGATTTGTCAACCCCATGCTTCTGAGAAAACTAGTATCAGTGTGTAGCCTGACCACAAAACAGGCAGAGCTGATTCTTACAACACTTGGCCACCTGACCAAGCTTCTAAGGAGTCAAGTTCATCTTATTTTCTCTTTCTTAGCCTCTTAGAAGAGTAACTAGAACAATTTATTCTTTATGCCAATGAGCAAATACCTTAGGGCCCTTTGGCTAGTTCTGCCTGACTCAGAACCTCCCACCAGGGAAGATTAAACACCTCACATGGGAGATTATTACCCCTGAATATCATGGTGACTTATTTAGGGGAAATCCATAAAGACTACTCCCTGATAGGCAATAGAAAATGGCCTGGGGAACTTGCATACTTAGAACTGAAAAAAAAAAAATGCTTTTTTTTAACCTTCTGAATTCATAAGAAATCTCTTAGAAACATGGTATAAAAGAGAAAATATTGATCTTAGAATATTAAGAATAATAACTTGTATTGGTATATTACTTTGGGTTTTATAAAATGGGTGCTAAATAAATGTTTGTTTCCTTCCCTCCTTTCTTTCTATTGAAATAGTCTGTGTTTAGGAGATGCTCCTAGCTTGCAAATGTTTAGAATGGAGTGGAAAGGTTGAGCAAGGCAATTGAGGATGTCAAAGGATAAAGCAGATCAGAGCTATCAAACATACCATCTTCATCTTGGCTTTATGCAGCCCATAATACTCCTGAGAATACCACCTGAACCAAATTAAAATTGAATTGGAAAATATTTGACAAAATAAATAGAAAAACAATAAAATGGGGATCATTCTAATTAATTTTCTAAGTCAATATGCAGCCTCCAGGGATCCTTAAATAGGATCTAATGGCTCCTAGTTTCTAAGTTTGTAATTGATGATGCCGAGAATGAAATGTAGAAGATAAATTATTATCCTTCTGTCTACATCTCCCTACCTCACTTAAACACTTGGACTCTTTTTCAGTTTTCTTTTTTGTAAAATAGGGACAATAGAAATGCACCATTTCCTTCAAAAGGTTGTTCAAAAGATGATATAAATATAAATCACTATTATTATTATTTTGGTTGTCTTTCGGAGAGGGAGAAGTACATAGAAGTCAACAGAAGGATAATAATTTATCTTCTACGTTTCACACAATAGCAAAGATCCTCCACACCTTCTAATATTATCATAAGGATCAATTCTGTTTTTATTCTAGAGACATGAAATGGCCCTTTTGGTTAGAAATCTTTTTTAAAGTTTCCAAGGAAAGCCAGCTCTGGACAGGAAGTTGTTACACATGTCAGCTGCTCAGCGAACCTTCTGTACCTTCTTTCTCTTGGGAGTGAGGTAGCAGGGAATTACTCCCACCTTTCAGTGTCAGGCTCTTAGCCATTCTCGTTTTCTATCAAAACCAAAAAAAGTGCTGCTTTTTTGGAGCTGATCTACACAACTCAGCGTGGCAGCATCTGAAGATGGTTGTGAGAAAATGAACAATGAGTGAAAACATCTCAGAGTCTTCAAATGTATTATTAATGTGCTGTCGCAACAGTAACAGGGAATTTGGAGACTTCTTTTAATCCATTTTTCTTAAAAAAAAAACAAACAAACAAAAAGCTTCCGGGTGCTAGAGACAGAAGTCAAGGACATCTTTGTGTTAGTGTTACTATTTTTCAGAGTGAAGGAATTTAGGATTTTTTGAATAGCTATGAGAAAGATTCAGCTTCAAACATTTATGTCATGATTAATGAGACAGCACAAGCAAGCCAGTGGGTTAATCTTTCATTTCATACATGGAAAGCTTATGGACAAGATTTAAAAATGAGCAGAGATGACATAAGGAAGGATTTCCTTTGTAAGCAGTATTAGCCTACCAGACTACACTTAGTCTGTGACCAATACTAGGACAAAGTATAATGGGATCTGGCCCCTCCACTGCACCAAGCAATAATGCACAATGAGCTTTGCTCTAGAGCTCTGACATCCGACATTTTTTCCTATAATGGCATCTGGGTCAGTAAAAGACCACAAGAAATTATGAAGAAGCATTTTCCTCCCATTCTCCAATTTGCCTCTTTTGTTCTGTAATTCCTAATATAGTCCCGACATATCTTGTTCTGAAGGCATTATTCCTTTCCCCGGTCAAACCAGATTGTTACTTTGATATGTTCACAAAGTAGGAAGAAAAGAAATAAGCATTTATTAAGCACCTGCTCTGTTCCAGGCATTGTGCTAAGCACGTAACAAAGATTATCTCATTTGATCTTCACAACAATTCTAGGGCAGGCAGTATCATTATCCCCAGTTTGGAATTGAGGCAGTTAGAGAGCCAATAACTTACCCAGGCTTACATAGCTAATAAATATCCGAGGCTGGATTTGAACTCAGGCTTTCCACTGTGTCACCTAGCCACCTCTACATTATGGTCAGCTTTTCAACTCTGCCCTAATATGCCACTAAATATAGGATGGTGCTAATAAAAAGCATTTAGTTGTAAAAATGACAGATATGGAGGAGAGAAATTGAGATCGCATAGACTGTTGGCTTTATGACTAAGGGAACAAGAAAAGATAGTTATGGGTTGTAGATTTCCTCAACTGCTCTCATTCCTGCCTTAGGATGCCAGTGGAAGGACTTTCTCTTCCCAAGGAAGTGTCCATAGGAGCCTAGACTGGCAAAGCACAACTTGGCATCTGATCCCCCTAGTTGTTCCTCATTTCCCATCTTGAATGTGACAAGTAGAAAAAAAAAGTCTTAGAGTTTCAAGAAATTTAATAGTTTGTTCCTTTTTAGAGAAAGTGAAATAATGTGAAATGAATCTTCACCATTATTAGTCTGAGATGACAAAACAAAATATTCAATTTTCAAAGAGTCACTAGCTAAAAAACTAATTTTGCATCCAGGCTTCAAGTCTCATCCTAATGCATAGTGATTGTGTAATAGTAGGACATATAACTTTTTGGTGATCTAGGCAATACTTGTTAAGACAGGAGTTCTAAATCTGGGGTCCATGAACTTTAAAAAATCTAGATCTTATAACTATTTCAACATAATTACTTTCCTTTGTAATCTTATGAATTTTCTTTTAAGTTTTTAAGATCATTATTCTGAGAAGGCTTCACCAGACTGTCTTCTAATGATGGGTCTATTACACACATCTGGAGAAGGAAATGGCTAAACCACTCCAGTAACTTTGTGTGTGAAAAAAAGATGCTTATTTGTTTTGATAGAGGGAGCCTCTTCATTCAGTTCTTTACATCCAAAAATTATAAGTCCAATCCTTATTCTTTTCAACCCTCCAGACCCGGGACTAGGGATCACATCTTTTCACTCCTAAATCCTTTGCTTGTTGTACTACATGATACTATTTCTCAAGCTTCCTTCTTTCTAAATACAAATACTTTCAAAAAGCAGAACCATCTGTTCTAGATGGTTTACACATTCTCAACCTGAAGGCAGGGGCTGGACCAGATGGTTTGAAAAGGGCTCTCATAGCATCATAGTCCAGATTTTCTGATTCTTCACAGTTCTGCCCCTCCAAGCATCCCTCCCACCCCCGGCCACTACATATCCCAACCCTGAAATCCCTGAGGAAGGCAACACAGCAGGGGCACCCAGAGGCTGCCAAAAACAGCCGGGCAAACACATATGTGTGACAGAATTTAAGAAATGCTTTTTTTCGTTTTCTCCAATAAAATCCTCATGATGCCAAAGACGAATGAGTTTTCCCCAAAAATTATTCCTCCTACAAATGGTAAGTGTCTCCATCTGGAAGGCATTTAACATTTTGAGCAACTATTACTGAGATGGAGGAGGAATAGCCACGAATCAACTGCTTCCCCAGATAGAATTTTTCTTATTACCACAAAAGCCTGCAGAAAACAACCCAACTTCTAGGAGACAAGAAAGTTAGAGATGAAAATCAAATTGCAAGCTAGCTCCACAAACTACCATCTTCTACATCAAGCCTTTTCTAAATCCCACTCCCCAAGCACTAGCATTTTCACTATACTCCCCCAAATTAATATGTGTGTGTGTGTGTGTGTGTATAGCTACATGTGTGTGTATATATATAACTATACATATGAATAGTTTGTATATATGGGAGCAAGGTAGTGCAATGGGCATAGAGTTAGGAAACCCAGAATTCAAATCTGACCCTAGGCACTTACTAGCTGTGTGACTTTGGGCAAATCATTTGACCCCTGCTTGCCTCAGTTTCCTCATCTATAAAATGAGCATAATAATAGCACCTATCTTCCAGGGTTGTTATGAGTAACAAAATGAGATTTTAATTGTAATAGCTCTTAACAGAGTGTCTGCACAATTGAAGCACTCTATAAATGTTAGCAGTTAGAGAGTCATTTCAAACTCTTCCATGACCCCATTTGGAGTTTTCTTGACAAAGTTATTGAGAGATTTTGCCATTTTCTTCTCCACCTCATTTTACAGGTAAGGAAATTGAGACAAACAGATTTAAAGAACTTGCTCAGAGTCACAATGCTAAGTATTTGAGGCCAGATTTGAATTCATGAAGATGAGTCTTCCCTATTATAAAACTAGTATTATAAAACTAGTGCTCTATCAGCTGTGCCACCTAACCATCCCCAGTAGTACTAGTAGTATGTATCTACATATGTGGGAAATTATATAGTGGATAGAACTAGTATTAGTATTATATACCTACATATGCAGTAAGATATGGTGGTGCAGTAGTGGATAGAACCACCTGAGTTAGAATGCCTTTCATATTCTTTCTAGCTGTGTAACTCTGTATAAGTTACATAATGTTTGCCTCAGTTTCCTCATTAGCAAAATTAGGAATACTAATAGCACCTATATCACAAGAACATTGAGAGTTTCAGTTGAGCTTGCATATATTTGTATGTATGATATATAAATATATTGCTTCCCAAATTCTTTTGTAAACAAAAGTGCCATATAAACATTAACTATTATAATGTACATGTTGCCTCCACTGACAGGATACCTTTCCCTTAGGAGCAAGAAATGTTTTCTTTTTTTTTCTTTTTATTCCTAGTTTATTCCTGCACATAGTAGGTCCATAATATGTTTGTGGATAGATTAAATTGAATTAGGGTTGAACCAAGCATGATTTTGATTCCTATTCTGATATTTCAACTTGTACAACTATATTTATCATATTTTTGGAGATCACTCACAGGTCTAAATATCCAACCCTAATGGTTCTTCTGATCTTCAATTTAGTTATTATCACCTGCCTTTTATACATCTTGGATTAGATGGAGGTAGGCATTTCAAATTCAACACATCCAAAACAGAATTAATTCATTTTATCCCCACCTCCATTTTTTCCTTCTTGCCAACCTTCTTTTACTGTTGAGGATAGCATTTTTCTCACAGTCACTCAGGCTTGCAATTTTGGTGTCAACTTTGACTTCTCATTTTTGCTAACCTCCACATATCCAATATTGTCAAATCTTGTGATTTTTTTCCCTTCACATCTCTCAAATGCATCTCTTCTATGCTCATACCTAGTACATATACCATCCTACTATAGGACATCATCTCTTCTTCCTTAGATTATTGCTGTAGTCTCCCAGTTGATTTTCCTCATTTTTTCTTACTCTAAGCCATCATCTAATTAGATGAGTCATTTTCCAAAAGTATGAGTCTGATCAAATTAGTCCTCCCACTAGAAAAACTTCAGTGGCCTCCTATTTCCTCCAGGATAAAATATAAAGTCTACTGTTTGGCCTTTAAAGCCTTTCTCAACTTGGGCTTCCCTATTCTTCCTCTTTTCTTCAACCTTACAATGCATTGGCATTGGTCTCTTTGCTATTCCTCACACATGACATTCAATCTTTGGATTCTGTGCATTTTTATTGACTGTACAACATTCTTAAAATGTTCTTTCTTTTCATCTCCCATTCTTAGCTTACCCAACTTCCTTCAGAATTCAAGGTGAATTCTATCTTCTCCTGAAGTCTCTACCCAGTCTTCCATCCTCCTCTCTAGTGTTTTCCTTCTGAGGTTATATTCCAATTACATTGAGAATGTCTTTTAACATAGTTATTTGTATATTATATCCCTTATTAAAATGAGTTTCTTTTGACATTTCTTAGTATGTCCAGTGTTGAACACAATGACTGGCATGCAGTAAGTGCTTAATAAATCCTTGTTGACTGCCTGACTTAGACTCAGTTGATATATCGCCCACAGCAAAACACTAACAACAATTAAGGAAGAAACTTCCAAATGCTCATTCTAGTCTTCTTGGCAGCAGTCACCTTGTGGGATGGGTGTGAAGGTCAAGTTCTGCGAAACCAAATGAACAAATTCAACCAAAATTTATTAAGTGCCCACTCTAGGCAGAACACATTGGAAGACACTGGGTGAGATTTAAAAAGTTCACATAAAATGGCACCTCTTCTGAGGAAGCTTCTGATTTTGTTTGGCAATAGGGTAAATATAGCCATCATTTTGTATGATAAATAAAGCATGGTGAGTACATTAAGAGAGAGGTAAGTAGCAAGTGTTATGGGGGTGCTAAAGAGGAAAGGAGTTACTGAAAAGATAATTTAAAGAATGGGTTGATCATAAATAGATAAACAGAAAGGATGGTATATGCATCAAAATATGATAGCCAAACCTCCTACTAAAAGTCCCAAGATGGCATTTGGGAAATTGCAGGATTCTTTTGATGAGGTAGCAAGTTGACAAACTGCATGGAGCACTGGACTTAGAATTGGGAAGATCTGGCTCCAAATCTTTCCTCAGATTCTTCCTAACTGTTTGACCCTGGGCAAGTCATTTAATCTTTTTTTATAACCTTTTTTATTGACAAAACACATGCATGGGTAATTTTTCAACATTCCCCTCCTTCCTTCTATTCTCTCCCCTGGATGGCAGGTAATCCCATATATGTTAAATATGTTAAAGTATATGTTAAATACAATATGTGTATACATATTTATATAGTCTTGCTATACAAGAAAAATTGAATTTAGAAAGAAGAGGTAAAAATAACCTGGAAAGAAAAACAAAAATGCAAGCAAACAATAAGTGAAAGAGTGGAAATGCTTATGTTGTGATCCACACCCATTTCCCAGTGTTCTTTTGCTGGGTGTAGCTGGTTCTGTTCATTACAGATCAATTGGAACTAATTTGGATCCTCTCATTGTTGAAGATAGCCACTTCCATCAGAATTGATCCTAATATAGACTGTTGTTGAAGTGTATAATGATCTCCTGGTTCTGCTCATTTCACTCAGCATCAGTTGATGTTAAGTCTCTCCAGGCCTCTCTGTATTCATCCTGCTGGTCATTTCTTACAGAACAATAATATTCCATAACATTCATATACCATAACTTATTCAGCCATTTTCCAATTGATGGACATCCATTCAATTTCCAGTTTCTAGCCACTACAAAAAGGGCTGCTACAAACATTTTGGCACACACAGGTCCCTTTCCACTCTTTAGTATTTCTTTGGGATATAAGCCCAATAACAGCAGTGCTGGGTCAAAGGGTATGCACAGTTTGATAACTTTTTGGGCATAGTTCCAAATAGCTTTCCAGACTGGCTGGATTCTTTCACAACTCCACCCACAATGTATCAGTGTCCCAGTTTTCCCACATCCCCTCCAACATTCATCATTATTTGTTCCTGTCATCTTAGCCAATCTGACAGGTGTGTAGTGGTATCTCAGAGTTGTCTTAATTTGCATTTCTCTGATCAATAGAACACCTTTCATATGAGTGGAAATAGTTTCAATTTCTTCATCTGAAAATTGTCTGTTCATATCCTTTGACCATTTATCAATTGGAGAATGGTTTGATTTCTTATAAATCAGAGTAAGTTCTCTACATATTTTGGAGGCCCTTATCATAACCTTTGATTGTAAAAATGTTTTCCCAATTTGTTACTTCCCTTCTAATCTTGTCTGCATTAGCTTTGTTCATACAAAAGCTCTTTAACTTAATATAATCAAAATTTTCTATTTTGTGATCAGTAATGGTCTCTAGTTCTTCTTTGGTCACAAATTCCTTCCTCCTCCACAGGTCTGAGAAGTAAACTATCCTATGCTCTTCTGATTTATTTATAATTCTTTATGCCTAGATCATGAACCCATTTTGAAGATCTTATCTTATCTTGGTGTATGGTGTTAAGTGTGGGTCAATGTCTAGTTTCTGCCACACTGATTTCCAATTTTCCCAGCAGTTTTTGTCAAATAGTGAATTCTTTTTTTTTTTTTTCTCTTGAGACTGGGGTTAAGTGACTTGCCCAGGGTCACACAGCCAGGAAGTGTTAAGTGTCTGAGACCAGATTTGAACTCGGGTCCTACTGAATTCAAGACTTGTGCTCTATCCACAGCGCCACCTAGCTGCCCCAAATAGTGAATTCTTATCCCCAAAATTGGGGATCAATTATTGACTATTTTGTCTTGTGAACCTAACCTATTCCACTCATCAACTAGTCTATTTCTTAGCCAATACCAAATGGTTTTGGTGACTGCTGCTTTATAATATAGTTCTAGATCAGGTACAGGTAGGCCACGTTCATTTGATTTTTTTTTTTTTTATTAGTTTCCTTGAAATTCTTGACCTTTTATTCTTTCACATGAATTTTGTTGTTATTTTTTCTAGGTCATAAGTCATTTAATCTTACTGAGCCTATTTTCTCATCTGAACAATGGACAAAATAATGTTGATGTTGTTTGTCCATTTTTGAAGAGACCAAAAAACATCATGATGGTCAATGTCTTGACTAATGCATGAGTTGGATTTAAATAAGCCAGAGCTGAACAATGTTGTCAGTCTCACTCTTTCTTCAGTCTCACAGAAATCCAGAGGCAAGACAAAAGTCCAAATAACAGAAGATAGACCTTGGAATGTCAGACTAAGCTTTAAGAGTGCACTCTACACTGCCTGATTCAGCCTTCTTAATGACTACTGTAACAACTTGTTCTCCTCTACCCATTCTTCTGAAAGAAGTCTTCCCAAGCTTGGAGCAGACATACTAACACCTACCTTAAAGAGTTATTGTGACCTCAGACACTAACTGGGTGTAAGTAAAAACTCATAAAAAAATAAATTAAAATCATATGAACTGGTATGCTGGCAAATGTTTAACAACAGGCTTTCCAAAAGAAAAAAAAATGTTCCTACACTGCACTTTTAAATCTAAACTGAATTTTTGCAGGTTTGTCATCAGTTTAAGACTAAGTAATCAACAAAATAAATCAAGCCCTGATTTGCAGTTTTTGCTTATTTCTAAGGTGAAAACATTCATACTAAAAACTAAACAACTGGCTCTCTTAAGATGGTTCCAGTACATCTATGGACCAGGAGTCAAGTCAATGAACTGGAAAGGCCAGAGGTGAGAGACAATGTCAATGGTAGAAGAACCATCAAAATTAGTATACTTGTACTTTCTTCCCAACATAGTTGCTGTGAAGAAAGTTCTATGTAAATTATACTATATGTTCTGCTGCATAGTACAATGAAATGAATACTGCCTGTGTCCTGTTACCCATTACCTATGTCCTATGTCAAATTTTTACCTCCCCTATTTAAACCCCATATAACCTTGGCTCAAAGGATCATAGATTTAGAATTGGAAAAGACATTAGAGGCTACTATGTTCCCCCTCCTCCTATCTTGCAAATAAAAAAACTGAGGCACAGAGAAATAGTTTGCTTAGGGTCACAAAGCTAGCCTATGTCTGAAGTAGGATTTGAATCTGAGTCTTTATAACACCAAGTCCAGTTTCCTCCAGGCAGTAGTCAAAGCAGGGTGGGAAGATGTCACTTAATCTCTCTGGGTCTCAATTTCCTCATTTATAAAATGAGGGAGTTGTACTAGATGAGTCCTGAGGCCCAGCTCTAAATATATGACCTCAATTGTGAATAATTACCAATGAAGATACCGAGACTGAGAAAAAAGATCGAATAAAATGAAATGGGACCAAACACTAAGATGAGGAGTTTGTATTTTATACAATAGGAGAGCAAGAGAAAGTAAAAATAGATTAAAATGAGTATTTTCTTCCAAATTTGTTATTTATTCAAATTTTTAAAATTTATTAGTTAATTTATTTATTTACAAAGCATATGCATGGGTAATTTTTCCAACATTAACCCTTGCAAAATCTTTTGTTCCAAATTTTCCCCCCCTTTTCCCCACCCCCTCCCCTAGCTGGCAGGTTGTCCAATACATGTTAAATATGTTGAAATATGTTGAAATGCATGTTAAATATTCAATATTTTGACAAGATTCTGAACTATTCATTTTTTCCTCAATAATATTTTATTTTTCCAAATACATGTAAAGATGGGGTTAAACATTTATTTTTGTAAGATTTTGAGTTCCAAATTTTTTCTCCCTCCTTTCCTTACCTTTCCCCTCCCCAAGACAGCAAGCAATCAGATATGGATTAAACATGTACAATCCTTTTTAAACATACTTCCCTATTTGTCATGTACGAGAAAAATCAGACCAAAAGGGAAAAAAATCATGAGAAAGAAAAAATAAACAAACAACCCCCCCCCAAAAAAAGTGAAAATAGTATGCTTCAAATTACATTCAGCCTCTCTAATTCTCTCTTTGGATGCAGATGGCATTTTCCATCTCAAGTCCATTGGTATTGTCTCAAATCATTATATTGCTATCATAGTTTATCATTGCACAATGTTGCTGTTACTGTGTATGATGTTCTCCTGGTTCTGCTCTCTTCACTAAGCATCAGTTCATGCAAGCCTTTTCAGAATTTTCTGAAATTCTTTCAGTGGGCAAATGTTACAGAAGGGATTTATAGTAGAACTCCAATTGGAAGTGTGAAAGATTTGGAAGCAGGAATGGGCTGGAGACAGCTAATACCAATGTAAGCAGACTGTTAAAGCTTTTGTATGAGTATTTTCACCTCAGACAATGGCAAATGCTGCAAATGAAGGCTTCATTTGTTTTTTGTTTTTGTTGTTGATTATCTAGACAAAAAAGAATGGAGAAAAAATGTTAATAATGGAGATTACACTTAAAAATTATGTCCTGAATACACTTTTTTTGAGAGCCAACTATTAAATATTTACCAAAAGTTGTTTGGGAGTGCTACATGTGTATTAGTAGCACTATTAGTATGCACAGAAAATTATGGTTTCACAGGCTATGCAATAATTACAAGTTAGATTAGATGGCTGAGTTCTCTTCTAGCCATCAGGTGCATGTTCCTAACTTCCCCCACAGTAGTATCAGCCCCAAAAGATTGGTTCTTGAGGGGCCTGATTATCCTTGCTTGAAAAACATTTTCTCCTCTATCCCTACCTCTAAATCTTTTTTTTTCCCCTAAATGTTCCATTCCAGAAATTTTCATGCTTTATACTTATAGAGCCATGAAAAAATGACTAAAAACATTGAGAGTATGGAAATGTTATATCTCCCACTCTTTCTCTTAGGTGTTCACTTGCCACTTAAGACAGTAAATATAAACCACAGGAAAGAAATTCAACAATGATTTTAGGGGTGCAATAAGTTTTAATTTATATAAAGGAATTGTAGACAGAACAAAAGGGGTCAATATTAGAGATAGCTCACCAATAAAAAGAGATCTAGGACTCTGCCTTCTCCCTAATGTCCCTTTCCTGTAGTACCTGAATTCTCTAAGAGGTGGCTATTCTGATATTTGAAACTGCACTAAGTTATAATGATCCTCTATCCTAGCTTGAAAGCACAGGTTAACTCTTCTTGTCTGTTACTTGCACTATACTGGTATGGAATGCCACATGAAAGAGGAGGAATGAGCAAAAAGCTAGAGAATTGAATGCATCTTTTTCTCCATGACCCAAAAAAACATAAGGCCTAGGGTACAAGGATTTTCCTGTTGTATACTTGCTCTGTTGTCTCTGCCCCCACATGACCCCATCTCTCTCTCTCTCTCTCTCTCTCTCTCTCTCTCTCTCTCTCTCTCTCTCTCTCTCTCTCTCTTTCTTCCTCTCTGTTCCTCTCTGCCTCTCCCTCTCTCTCCCTCTCTCTCCCTCTCTCTCCCTCTCTCTCCCTCTCTCTCCCTCCCTCTCTCTCCCTCTCTCTCCCTCTCTCTCTCTCTCTCTCTCTCTCTCTCTCTCTCTCTCTCTCTTTCTCTCTCTCTCTCTCTCTCTCTCTCTCTCTCTCTCTCTCTCTCTCTCTCTCTCTCTTCCTCTCTGTTCCTCTCTGCCTCTCTCTCTCTCTCTCTCTCTCTCTCTCTCTCTCTCTCTCTCTCTCTCTCTCTCTCTTCCTCTCTCTCTCTCTTTTCTCTCTCAGTTAAATGACTTGTCTAGGCTCATACAGGGCCAGTGTTCCATTTACTGCACCACACATACCTAGTCCTCTCTAATATTCTCTTAAACCTTCCTTTGGTGAATTAAAATGTACACTTAATTAAGATTGCAGGCAATGCAATGAACAGAGAGCCAGTCCTGGAGTCAAGAATACTTGAGTTCAGATCCAGCCTCAGACAATCATTAGCTGTGTGACCCTGAACAAATCACTTGACTATTTTCCTCATCTGAAAATAAGATTGTAAACCATTCCTAGTATCCTTACCAAGAAAATCCCAATCTGGGTCACAAAAGAGTCAGAAAGGACTAAAATGACTGAACAGAAACAATCATACATAATAAAGATTCCATGTTTTCTCTATGCACTGATATTTTTGCAAAATTTTATTAAATTCCCAAACTGCTTGCAACAACCTAATACAGTGGCCAACCAGCCTCTCTTTCATCATGTCTAGTTACAAAGTTCACAACAATAAAAACAACTGTAATTAATTAGTGTTTGCATAGAGCAATATAATTTGCAAAATACTTTATGAATACAAACTCATTTTATTCTCATAAATCCCCTGGAATTAAATGCTTCTAATATCTGAAGGAAACTGAGGCAGATAGAAGTCAACGGACTTGCCCAGAGTGTCTGTGGATTTGAACTCACAAAGATGAGTTTTCTTGACTCCAGACCCAGCACTATGAGGTCAAACTTGAATTTGGTTCTTCCAAGTGCAGCTTTCTATTTACTGAATCACACAGTTGCCAACCAACTCCTCAGGTAACTTTTTGCACCTTTGAAAAGCTCCAAAGATTAGACATTCATTGAGCAGAAAGAAGCCCGTCTCTCTTGAAATGCTTCCTACAATTTTCACATGTGTTTCCTTATTTGAGCCTTACAAGGTCTCCTACATCTTGCTGCTTCTCTGCTAAATTTGGTAATTAGGAATTTTCAGATGGAAGAGATTCCATATTTTTTGGTTGTTCTTTATTAACCTAACTTGAATGTCTTCAGGAATGACAAGTTCCATGACTTCTCATCCAATTCCCTCTCCTCACAAAATATCTTGATATCAGAGATCCCAGGCCCTTCAGAACAGTTTTGAGTTTAATCCCCACAAGAAGTCAGATACAAAAGGAAGAAGACCCATCCTCTACTCTGACAGACCTTCAAGAGAGTTTCATCTTAAATGCTAAAACAAGAACATCAAACCCTGATTATCATAAGAGTCAATTCTAGAGCAATTGCTATTAAGAAGTCAAGAGGTAAGTTGGAGATAGAACAACTTACTTTAGAAAGTGATTTCTTGAAAGTGCAAAAATAGAGCATGGAAGGATGAAGGTGGGGATGAAACAGCCTCACTTACTCCTCTGCTAGTCCACACAGTGACACTCTCACCCAAACTCACTGACACGGCAGAAGGCAATCTCTCTCTATCAGGGATTAAAATACTCTCCTACAAGCAGAAAAAGCTACAGCCCCCACCTTCATGCTCTAATTGCAGTCATAGAGGTAATGCTAGCAAGAATTATGTTCAATACTTTGGTGTCGGTCTGCATTTATAAATGCCATTTTGCACAGGGCGCTTCATAAAGATTAGTCCTGCTCCATCATTTCCTCAGTGTCAATCAATGATATGTGATTCTTCACTCACTGAATATTTAAAGTCCTCTGTGAATCAATGTCGGTACCCACTGTATTGCCCTTGTCTGATATTATCCAGTTCAGAAGATAGATAACCAAAAATTTGTTAGCTCCATAACAAGTTCCATGTTTTCCTGGCATTGATCCGGTGAACAGATTCTATTCATACATGTTTAAATATGATTAAAAATCTTTACTTGAGTCTATATGAATTGAGAACAGTGAAGCTTGAGCAATGGATTGAGAATTGGGAGACCAGGCTTCAAATCCTAGGACTTCTTTCTATTATGTGTGAGATTCTTGGAATTTGCCAGTAAAACTGCTATTCTCTGTAAGCATTAGCACATGTAAATTTCAGGCATTGAAAGATTTAGAATGAAAAATTGAAGTGAATAAAAGGAATACAAGAGGGTATGTCTAGAGCAGATTTTAACCCAGAGCCCATTAAAAATAATTATTTTAAAATGTTAATTATTGTATTTCAATAAAATTCATCTCTTTGCTAATCCATTCAAAAACAACATTCTGAGAAAGGATCTTTAAGATTCATAGACTGCCAAAGGGATTCATTACCCCAAAAAGTTAAGAAATCCTGTTTTAGAACAACAGAAGAATAGATCTCCTAAAACAGAAAGGATTTTTTGTTTGTTTGCTTTTTTTCTTTCTTTTTAAGTCTACCACATTACATTTTGAGGAATAAATGTAGCTGTTACTTTATCCTCTGGAGTTTATTTTCCTCATCAGTTAAGCAGGTAGATTTCCTCCAATCTCAACTTTCTATAATACTGAGAGCTAGCAGAGAAAAAGGTGAGTAGAACCTGTATAACATCACCTTCTAACTCACTGGTCAGTCAGAAACACTTTTGAAGGACACTTGATGGTACAGGAAATTGCATTCCGCAGTAGAACATAAAAACCAATGTAATAAGTTTCTTCTAAATTACTTCATAGCTGATGTGTATTTTCTTCCCACTGCCCCCGGCTCGAAGTCAATGAAAAATAAGAAATCACATGTGGTCATCCCACAAGTTTGTGTTTGTGTGTGTGTGTGTGTGTGTGTGTGTTTAACTTTGCTCCCAATAAAATTTTTCAGTGACAGAGCACCAAACAATTATTTTAAAAAATAATAATGGCAGAATCATGGGTCCATTAAGTGTTATTAATCAACATAATTGAACATTCCACTCTACTCAGTCCCCTGGATGGCTAACATGGGGTTCATGGAAATAAATAAGTGATCAAACCTCTGCTCTCAGTTGTACTGTGAGTTCTATGTTTTTCCAAGAATTTTCATAGTGTATCAGCAGTGGAGCCAGTAAGTGAATGCACAGTGCTCCTTTTTATCATCAGTACACATTTAAACTTCAGATTGACTGGAGGCCAGTCAGCCTCATAAAAAATAAATGAATGAATGAATGAATAAATGAATGAATAAATAAAACAACTTTAAAAAAGTAAAATCCTTAGATTGAGCCCTGCAGGAAATTTCACCCCACACTTACAAAGAAATGAACCTGAATTATTTCTAGCGCCTCTGCTGCCTGCAAATAATTTGATGGGTATTGTTAAGAAGCACTGCATTGTAACTCATGGGAACTCTGTGAATGTTTGTAGGCTAGAGGAAGCTAGGGAAAGTAGGAATTTTTTTTAAAAATCCATGTTTCAGAAGAAGGTTTATAAGATACCTGCTATTGTCGTATAATGTCTAGATTCTGAATATGTTGACTTTATCTTTTAATAATGCATTTCATTAGGGAATGAAACATTTGGAGTTCCCTGAAAATAAAATGCATTTTTCATAGGCAGCCCCTCTATTCAATAGATTTGAAAGCTATGGGGAAAAAAAGAAAAATCATTGGTTGTCATTTCTCTTCTTTTTCAAAAATTGTCAACCAGGAAGGAGTGGAGAAATGGAATAAGGATAGAAAATGGGGAAAGGATAGAAATAGTGACAGGTACTCTGCTTTTTCTGGAAAAATGGCTAAGCTATCTAAAAGGCTTCAAGATAGACTTCCTCTTTCTTATTGGAACTAATCAAATCTCTTCTGTTCCCTGTTAGAACATTGTTTATTTAGCATATAATTCTAAGGTCTGAAAATTCTTAAAATATAAATAAAAACAAATCTATTTTCACTTTTAGGCTGAATCTACAGATTAACTATCAAGAGTATAAACCAGTTTTCCACAATGCTAATCTACCATCCCAATTAAAAAAAAAAGATAAAAGCCTACCAAATGATTGTCTTCTTAGTGCCTTTGGAATCCCAAAGAGATTTCTAACCAAAGAATATTAACTTAAGCATCCAGGCCATTATCCTTAACTTGTAACTAAAACTACAAAGGATATCCAAATACATTATTAAGGTGGGAAGGGTAGGACATTAGAAAAAAACTAACAAAACAAGAGCAGTAAAGTGAGAATAAATACATAGGTGCAGAGTATGGCAATCTAACATTTACAAAAAGTATTCCAAAAAGCTTTGTTGTGTTATTCAGTCATGTCAGACTCTTCCTGACTCTATGCACCATAGCACAGAAGGCCCTTCTGTTTCCTACTATCTCTTGAAACCTGTCCAGGTTCATGTTCATTATTTCCATGACACTAGCTATCCATCATCCTCTGCCATCTCCTTCTCCTTTTGCCTTCAATCTTTCCCAATATCAGGGTTTTTTCCAATGACTCCAATCTTCTCACTCTACAAAGTATTTAATCTTCAACTTCATTATTTTTCCTTCTAATGAGGAACTGACTTAATATCTTTAGGGATTGACTGATTTGATCTTCTTCCTGTCCAAGAGACTCTCAAAAGTCTTTTCTAGCATCACAATTTGAAAGTATCAATTCTGAGGTGCTCAGCTTTCTGTATGGGCCAATTCTACTAGAACTTCTACTAGAAAAACCAACTAAAGCTTACTTGTAGTTTTAAATTATTAAAGTTTTTCAGCCCTAAAGTTTTGTTTGAGTCAGTCACTCTTGAATCCTGGAGTCTACCTACAATCGTTCATTTAAAAACAACAAAAATTATTTCACTCAATTTATACCATATACTGTGCTGGGCATTGGAGAAAATGTAAAGATAAATAAAACTTGGTTTCTGTCCTCAGGCAAACAACTTCTTCATTTTGGGTGTCAAAGTACTCATGTATAAAACAAGGGAGTTCAATAAATGATCTCTAAGGTCTTCTGACACTTTTCATGTCAACAGATATAGACATTCAATAAATAAATAGCCAATAATGAATAAGCTGTTTCATTGTCTCTCCATATTATGATGAGAAAAATGACAGGGCAAGTTACTTAAGTATTCGGTGGCCCAGTCAATTATTCAAAGATGAAAATTTATAGAATTGCATTGAATTGATGCCGTGAATTGATAGAGAGGTGTTATGATTCTTACAAGGTACTAAGACAGTGGAATTGATAGAGACAATAATTATTTAATTTAGCATGGTTCAGTATGATTGATCTGATCCTACAAGGAGATGTTATGGGCCAGAACCTGAATCAAGCTACTAAGTGTAATTGAGGAGACAATGGTTAAATCTAATTTAGCATTGATTTAATCCTACAACAAATAATGGCTTCCTAGTGATATAATGATTCTCAAGTGTATAGCATATAAGCAAGAATCTCTCAGGGACAGAAGCCCACAAGCCCACTTTCGAAGGCAGAGTCAAATTCATTCCATTTTCCACCTTTGTGCTTGCTGGAGGCTTTGGATTCAGAGGGAATTAGAGGCAGAAGCTGGAAGACACAAAGGACTAGCGGCAGGAACCAAGGAGAAAGATAAGCCTCTAAGAAAGCTAACCAGGCTATTTTGAAGGAGGCAATAAAGGATTTGGACTTTAATACCTGAACTGAAACTAAGGCTGCCTCCAGAGACCCCAAGGAAACCCCAATAAGAGAAGTTTACATTTTAGAGAAGAATATTACATTACCTGTCTTGAACTTGTGGTTGGTCATTGCATTTATTCTTTTAAGTCTTTCTTTGTAATATTGTAGTAATAGAAATTATTTTTCTGCTTCTACTCCATTCTGTCAGTGTAGATATAGAGATAGAATGAGAGGACAAGGTGAAAGTATAAAACCCCAAACCCCATGTCCAGAAAGCCACAAGGGCTTCCACTGGACCTCAGAATGCAGATTGACCCAGGGAAATGAGAAGCAGGGCCCAGCCTCAAGATATCATACAAACATAGGTAGGGCATGATGGCAGCTGAGTTTACACCCAGAGAGTTTTTAGAAGATCAGGGCTCTGATGTGATCAGTCAGCAGAAAAGCAATCAGATAGCATAAAGGGATTACAATTGGGGAGAATGCAGGCTTGTTTAACCCAACAGAAGGTCAATGTCCAGTGCGAGCAGCTCCACTATCTTTAGATAATCGCCAAGTGATGTGGAGAGATTCAGAAAATGGTGAATGGAAGGGACCAGATAGGTTAATTGCTTGGGGAAGAGGGTTTGCTTGTATTCCTACAGATGGAGAAAGAAATAGATGGGTGGCAATTAGCACCTGGAGAGAGACAGAAAAAGAGAAAAATCTGAAAACAAAGGAGAAGACCTAAGAACAAAATCTGCAGGAATCATTGGATTCCCTAACAAGATGAGACTGTTGCAGGACTTGAAAACCATCAAGAATCATTGGATTACCTAATACAAGATGAGACTATTGCCGGACTTCAAAACTTGCAGGAATTATTGGATTCCTGGCACATGAACTAATAGACAATAGATTCCTTTTGGACTATTTCTAGGACTTATGGACATGTATAATTCCTCATGTTGATTCATGGTATTTGTTACATCACTACTAGCCTGTGTTACTGTGTGCTTATGTAATTTATGTAATTATATGTAATATCTCCCATATTCATGGATTTACATATACCTGTTTTAAGAGTGAGCCCCTTCAGGGACCCAATGATCTGATTTGATTTTCCATTTTCCTTTGGTGTTTTTATCTCCCTTCCTGAGATGTCAGGGAAGGTATAATCACCTCTTTTTATGGTGTTTTCACTCCCTTTTTTGAGCAATGAAGGAAAGTGTGATCACCTTCTTTTTTGGGGTTCTCACCTCCTTGAGAAGTAAGGAAGGTCATGACCACCTATGTTCTAAAATCAAAAGAAAACGGGAGATGTTAGAATCCTTACAAGATGCTAAGTCACTGGAATTGATAGAGACAGTATCTAATTTAGCATGGTACTTAACATTTCTCTAGTTCAGTAATGTACTTACTAGAATTCCACGAGATTCACACCTTTAAGAGAGCATATATAAAGAGGAGGTCCCACAAGCCCCCAGAAGCCCACAAACCCACTCTCGGAGGCAGAGTCAGATTCATTCCAACTTCCATCTTTGTGCTGGATGGAGGCTTTGGATTCAGAGGGAGCTAGAGGCAGAAGCTGGAAGAGACAAAGAACTAGGGGCAAGAGCTCTCAGAACCAAGGAGAGAAATAGGCCTCTAAGAAAGCTAACTGGGCCCCAGGAAGGAGACAAGACTTAAAAGGAAACAATAAAAGATTTGGACTTTAACTCCTGACTGCATTTGGGGTGATTATTGAACTGAACTAAAATGAAGGCTGACTCCAGAAGCCCCCTAAGAAACTTGCTCCCAGAGAACATTACATTTTAGAGAAGAGAACATTACAGAGAGGATTTCTTTACTCCTGAGTTCCCTATACAATAAAATCATAGATCCAGTCCCTGTCCCCATCTCCTGTGTAATATATAATATGAGTATGTAAGCATGCAAGTATATATATGCATAGAAAGGGAATGTTCTGGCAAGGAATATAAACCTATCTGTGTTATAGTGAAATCCTTTATTTATTTATTCTTTCACCCACCCACCCATCCATTCATTCTTTTATTTATTTATTTAGAAACTTTATTTCAAGGATCTTAGTCATCAATTATTTATAAGTGACTTTGATTTGGGTTGTTTTATTGTTCTTTCTAGTAATGTACAATGATTGGAACTAAAAATACAGAAACCTTACAGACATTTCCCAATATTTCAGGTCACATCAAAGGTAGCTTTATCAAACACAAAGCGGGACACAAACTACTTGACTTTGGAGTAAATGAAGTTCAGGAGTTTCTCTCTGTATCCCTATATCTCTTCTAGCCCCAAATGTATGACCCTATAAATTCATGCCATAGGTTCTAATACTAATACATTTAATACTAATACTAATACATATAATACTAACACTAATACATCACATATTATTGGTACATATAGTTTCCCCATGGAGAATATAAGCACTTTGAAAGCAGAGACTGTTTTATTCTTTGCATTTATATCACTAGCACCTAGCATAGTGCTGATGCATAGCAATTACTTAATAAATTCTTTATGTTTGGTAATGGGCATAATTTTATGATAATATTTTGTCACATTTTAAAAGATTTATAATAATTTTTGTCAGTTTTGCCAATTTGCAATGAGGAAATATATGAGGGGAATAAGTAGCCTATACTTCTGGGGATGATTCAATACCAAAAAATATAAGGACTATGTATCAATGGGAAAGTATATTATCAGAAAAAGAGGCAGGCAAGTCATGTATTAGAATGAAAGATATCAATAATCTCCAACAAGACAGTATTTATTGTTTTGATTGGATCTTCTATGGAGGATTTCTTAAGGTTAATCTTAACCTTATGTTAAGGAGGATCTCTTCATGGTTAATATGAATGGTAGCCAACATATGTGATTGGCATAGAAATAGAGAATATGATTTAACTAATGAAATCACAAATCCATAGCAATATTGAAATAAATAAAAGAAGGAAGGAAGAAATTTGATCCATATAAATTTTTAAACACCTACTACATACAAAGCACCATGAAATAAATAACAATTGATGTGTCTTTGACACATCAATAATGGCAATTTGATGTTTCTCCTTGGTGAAAAAGAATCTTGTGAAAAACTCTGACTTCAAAAATGATTTTAAAAACCCACTTATACAGAAAAGGTCTAACAAAAATATAATGTGACAATATTTTTCAGTCAATTAGTATGATAAAATGCAAATTTTAATATAAAATATTTACTTTAAAAATTAAACTTATTGATGTTCATGGTTACATTATATCTATGGCATTAAATAAGTAGAATTAAGAGAACAATTATACAACATTTTACTACAATAATATAAAAGAAAAGATCACTAAAGGGTGAATAAACAAATAATGAAAAAATCAATCTTAGAGAAAATATACCGAATCACATTTTCTACTACAGACTTTTACTATAAACACTTTTACATAAACATAAGTAAAATTTCTATTGCATAAACTGTCCAGATTATATAAAGAATTAAATCTAATCAGGCAGGGAAAGTGTCTTTTCTGCTTGCTGCCAAAGAATCATCTTGTTTGGAGAGGACACAGCCTGCTGAAATGTCAGCTGTAACTATCCAGGGCAAGCTTGTTCCCTAGCAAGTCACCCATAATGACAATACAAAAGGTCAGGGGAAGAGATTTGCTGTGAGACCTTGCAATTTTTCAATAATCCCATCTGGGCTCATTGGATAAAATGGCTCAGGGAAAATGATTTGATTATTACTTTGAACACTAGTCCAATCATGTCAGAAGGAAGTCTCCAAAACACACAGACACTATCATGACTTCAGTGACCACTGAATAGCAGAATCACAGAATGTCAGCGTTGGAAGGAACCTTAGAGATCATCATCAACAATCTTCTCATTTTAAAGGTGAGGAAATTGAAGTGAGGATAAGTTAAGTGATATGCCCAGGGTCATCTAGCTAGACTCAGATCTGAGTTTCTTATAAAAAGTCAAGGTTCTCAACTTTGATTTTTGGTTTCTAAACCCTTTGGCTTTCAATATATCTAATACTCCTGATTCAATATGAAATAAAATAAATTTTAGAACTTGTATCTCTCACTCAGACTTTTACAGAAATCTTGTTTACATGATAGAGTCTAGTCAACATACCGCTCAAACTCCACTGTTGAAGAAAATTAACCTCATATTAGTTGTTGGATCCCTGGTTAAGATACCTATTCTAATAATCAGGAGCAATATTCTACAAGTTCTAGCTTCAGTCCATTGAATTAGTGTTACAGGCAACTGTGCTCTGGAAAAATTTGGCCCATTAAGTTTATGTAACAGTTTAATTCTTTCAAAGAGATCATGGGGCAACCATAAGGGTTAAATTGCAGGAAAACTAAATGAAAGCAAAAGTAATTTAGCCCAGAACCAGGTGGTTTTTAAAAAGTTTTTTTTAATGAATTTGATATTAAAAATAATATATTTTATTACTAATTGTTATAAACTAATTGTTTAGTACTAATTACTACTATTGTAATTGTTATTACTAATTACTAATATGTGTGTACATATATGTGATATGGTGTATATGTACATATAAACATGGTGCGTTAGTCATATCATGATGTACCCTTCCTTCCTTGATACCCCTTTTATGAATCTTCCTTTGTAATTAAAAAAAATGTTATGCAAAATCAACAAATATAAGTTATGTCTGACAGTATAACATATTCCACACCCATAGTTCTCCACCTTTCAACCTACTCTGAGGGGGATGTATTTCCTCAACTAAACCAAAATTGGTTATAATAATTAGCTACCCTTTGTTGGCTTTGTTTTCTTATTGTTTTCATTTACTTTTGGATGAAACCTATGAAACAGCTGAGATCCAAAAATGGAATAAAAAGGTTTTTGACAAGTAACATCTACAGGAACTCAGCAAACGTTATGTTGACAAGCAACAAATAAATCATGTAAATTTGTATATGGAAACAAAGATTTATGGTGCACTTCCAGACCAGGCCATTATTATATTTAGAAACTACCAAGGAAATAATTATCTGCAAGGAACTCAGACTTAGGGAAATACAAACTATGCAAGGAAAAAAGTTGAAATTGTTCAACACATTATTTAATAGATTGTAAAAATGTAACACCTGCTGAATATATAGCAAGATGACTTGATGGTAAAAATTAAACATCAGAATCATGTAATATTTCATGGACTGGTAGCTCCTTAAATTACAAAAACAGACTTCAAAATATTTTGAAGAATTTACTCAATCAACTGTCTTGGTTACAGAGCATTATTATAAGCTTGGCTAATGCCCAGAATTGACCAGATATAGCTCTAACCTGTAATAACTTTAAAATTACATTTAAAAAAATTAACTATATGGAATATTGATAATCCCCAGAAGACACATTAGAGATAAATTTAAAAACAAAACAGAATCAATGGGGGAAAGGTTAAAAGAGAATGTTACAAAATGGAAAATGGATAATTTGAAGTGTATTAAATTTTAAAAGATTTTGCATGAACAAAACCAGAGCCAAAGTTAGAAGGGTAACAGAAAGCTGGGGAAATTTTTTATAGAAAGTATCTCTGAAAAAGTCCTCCTTTCTCAGCTACATAGATAAAAACAAGAACCATTCCCCAATTGCCTAAGGATAGGAACAGTTTTCATATGAAGAAATTAAAACTATTGTCATATAAAAAAGTGCTCTACATCACTATTGATTAGAAAAATGCAAATGAAAATAACCTCACACCTATCATCTCAGCTAATTTGGCAGAAAGGGAAAATGAGAAAAAAGTAGGTGGACATATTTAAACACTAATGTACTATTGGTAGCGTTATAAACTAGACCAATCCTTCTTGAGAGCAATTTGGAACTATATTCAAAGGGCTATAAAACTATGCATATCTTTTGATTACTTTATCTCAAAGAAAAAACTAAAATGACTCAAATGTACAAAATTATTTATAGTACCCCTTTTTCTGATGACAAAGAAATGGAAATTGAAGGGATGTCTATCAATTGAGGAATGACTTGTAGATACTGTGTTATGTCATTGCAAAGGAATAGTATTAGGGTATAAGAAATGATGAGCAGGATAGTTTCAGACAAACTTGGGAAGACTTTAATAACAACAGTAAACTTCAGCTAAATGAATTGCAAGGTCAATCCTGATTCTCCCAAACAGATGATGAAACATGCTTCCTTTTTTCAATAGATAAGTGGGGCTCTATAAGTGCAGAATACAGTATATAGCATCAAACACTTTTGGCTTGTGTGCTCTTTTTTCTTCTTAATTAAAAAAAAATGTTGTTCTTTTGAGGAAATATTCAGTCTTGAGTATGAGAGGGCCATGTTAAATATGATTGTAGATGATTGAGATATAAAAAAGCAATTTTAACAATTTTAACAGTTATCTATTTGCTCCATTATATTTTGTTAGTTCTCAAGATACTAAAAGGATATCAGTATAAAGGAATCACCTCTTATTAGATGCTTTTTCCCTGAGGCAATTGGGGGTAAGTGACTTGCCCAGGGTCACACAGCTAGGAAGTGCTAAGTGCCTGAGGTCAGATTTTGAACTCAGGTCCTCCTGACTTCAGGACTGGTGCTCTATCCATTGCATCAGCTAGCTGCCCCCTCTTTTAAGATCAACCCACCTTCAGAAAACAATGAGATTATGAGGTATTTTCAATCAGTATAAGACAATGAAAATTCTATGTTTCTAGCTTTCAAACCCATATTTTCAGCATTAGCCCTACTAAAAGACTTAGAATTTCCTCATGATAAAAACAATTTTCCTTTCTCCCTCCAAGTCACAAAGATAATGCAGTTAAAACAAGAGAAGGAAATACATCCATGGATTGAGATGTCACATTCTCAATGTTTACTAAGATTGTATTTTCCCACAGTAATTATTTGAGGCAGTGGGTTTAGGGCTAATTCAAGTAGCTGGGTGGGACATTTCCAGCTCTGTGAGAAAGTAGTAGGATCAGACTCCAACCCAAAGACCCTGGGAAAATTTTAAGTTAAGACAAAAGAAACAGGCTGACACTCTTGTCTTGATGCAGGTAGTTGCTTAGCAACTGTGTCAAGTTGTCAACTTGGTGATAAAATTGCAGCCAGGGAGATCAGAAAAAGCCAATTAAAACCATTTTTGTGTTTTCTTTTTTGTTCTCATGATTTCATTTAGTGCTGACTGCCCTTAAACATCGATTAGGGATTCTGTCTATGAAGCTGAGGACTCTTGTTTGGATGGTACCATGCCGTACCCTTCTTTGTATTCAGAAAATATGCCTAACATATGAATGTTATAACCTGAGCACTAATTTTTATCTCAGATCTACATCACTAAAGATGATTGGGGTTGGAGACAGGGTTGAAGAACATTGAGTTACTAGACTTCTTCAAATGGTCCTACTCTTTAATGTCATTGGATCATAAAATCATAGATTTAAAATACAAAAGACATCAAAGGACATTTAGTCTATTCCTCTTAATTTACAATTATGAAAACAGTCTCAGGGAGATAGAATAAATTGCCCAAAGTCCCAAATCAAGTAAGGATCAGAGAGAGGATTTAAATCTAGATCCTCTTATACATATCCAGGGTTCTTTCCACTGAACTGTGATTTCTTGGCCAAAGACTTTAGAGCAATACTATGGCATATGGCAATCTAGTGAAGCCTATGAACCCTTCTTAGAATGTTTTGAAATGAATAAAATGCAGACTCACAGTCCCCAGATAAAGTGCTCCTGTCTTAAAGCAGGGCTTCTTAAACTTTTTCCACTCATGACCTTTTTTTCACCTGAGAAATTTTTATATGACCTTGGACATAAAGTATATAAAATATGTACAAATCAAACATTTACTGATAATAAATCATAATTTTGTGACCCTCACATTCAGTTACCTGATCCAATATGGGACCAAGACTCATAGTTTCAGGAGCTTTGTCTTAAAGTATGATTAATTAGGTCCTTAATTACAAGGTTTGAGTTTTCTCCACTCCATCTCACCTTGCTCATCAATTTCCCATTTTTCCTTTTTTTCTTTCTTTCTTGCTTCCTTCTTTTTGATGCTAGCTGTAGGAGCATAGGTGAGTCACTTCTCTGAAACCCAATTTTCTCTTCTGTAAAATGAGAATAAGACATACAGTAGTTATTTCATAAAGTTATTTGGGGTTCAAATTGAGATTACATATATAAAGTACTTTGTCAACTTTAATATTTCAGTATCATCTGTTTATCATTTCTATTACCTCTACTCTCTTGGCCATCTTTTAGCTTGAAGAAAATGTTTTTAAAAGTTATCTTCAGATTCTGTTATTAATTATATTTGAAGTAATAGAAATAACACAGCAAAACCATTTACCCTGTAGTTGTGAAAAAGCACAGGATTTGGAAAGAGGTGATCCAGGCTTAACTCTTGGTTCTGCCCCTTACTTCTTGATGACCTTGGGAAAGTTACTTTACCTTTCTTCCTATCTATTTATTCCACCATAAAAAGAGATGTTTATTCTAGATGATCTCTAAAGTCCTTCTGGCATTCTAAAATCCATTATTCCATATTTCTGTAATGACTGTCTTTTACTGAATTCCACTCTGTAGTTGGTAATATTGGAGCAATTGTCTGATTGATTTCATTAAAATGGTTAAGAACTTTTCAGTAGGCATTCTGAACTGGGTTCTGGAACCAAACAGCAGGCTATATAAACAGCAATCATTCAAAGCATTGAATTTATATTTCAATTTCATAGTATGAAATAAACAACCTCTCTGGCATAAAATTTAGTGAAGTCAAATTTTTTTCTTTGCTTCTTTTCACAGAAAATATACAGTTTATAAATGTTTCCCAAAACTACATTTTTTTCACTTAGTTCTTTGCATGAACTATAGTTGCTGTTGTTGTTGTTATGTTTTATCTCCCACTCTGAAAAGTGGATTTACTTTCATAGCCGTACATCTTGGGATGATGCAATAGCCACCCAAGTAGTAAATATTCTCTGATCAGGCAGTAAATCTTGCAGTTCTTTCTCACCCCCAATTTATCCTGTCCTCATCTTGCTTGGATAACTTTTTAAGAAGGTGGAGATTGTATGGTTCAGTTTCTCTATAGACAATGCTAATAGCTTTCCAATTTCACAAACCCAGGAAGCCATTAGATTGGCACAGCATACTTATGAAGGTTGACAAATGCCAGTGCAAGTCTACTGGGAGAGTGAAATCTTTTTTGACAAGTCTATTATTTTTTTCTCTTCAAGTCTTTCGGAGGAATCTTTCAGAGAGAATCACTCTCCTTCAGGCACCTCCAAAACTTTTCTTGAAATGGAGATCAAATCAGAGAAGGTTAGATCTGGAAAGGATTTTGAAGATATCTTGTGCAACCCTTATGTGGTGAGATCCAGAGAGATGACTTGTCTATCCAAAGTCACATAACAATTTAGTGGAGGAACTGGGACCAGAACCTACTATATGGTTTAATGAGATGACTTTCAAGATCCTTTCCATTTCTTGATACCTGTGATTATGACTTTCACCCTTTCATGCTATCTTTTACATGTGAAGTAGTGTTTTGAGATTACCATTATATTAATATCCCCACAATGCCCCCCTCAGAATTAGAGACCCAATCTGAAGATCAAATAAAAAATAGATAATTGAGCAGAATACATTGAACAAAAAATTTCTTCACTAGTTTTATGGACCATTTTGTTCTGATATGATTGATTCCAACAGTCATTTTCTTTCAGGTAAAGGGACTACATCTTTTTGTATCTAAACCTCTCATTCTATGTGGGATATTTCTAGGGTCCGAGAAATGCTCTCATCAAGCTATTTTGATATATGTTGTAGAATTGTAGAATCAATACTGAAAAAGACATCAGAGGTCATTTACTTTGCCTTATATAAAACCCAAAAAAAAAAAAAAAAAAAAAAAAAAAAAAAAAAGGACTACTCTTTTTGTTGAGCCAAAACCTAGAGCTTTCATCTATTACTTTCCCTCCCACCATTTGGAGACAGGTAATAGAAGTTCAATCTTTCTTTCATATGATAATTTTCAACTATCCAAAGATAGCTCTCATTGGCTCCTAAGACTTTTCCTTTCTAGGCTCAACATTTTCAGTTGCTTCAATGAACTTTTGTTGTACAGTTTTGTTTGGTTTTTTTTTTTTTGGATATTTCACAACATCCAATGAGATAACATTTTAAATACACTCAAACTTAAAGCTCTATATGCTGTTTTAATTTTATTTTTATTTTAGATATTTGTTATATCCCAAAGGATAAGTCTAGTTTCCAGTTAAAGGAGATAAAAATGATGTTTGTAATAGAAGGAGACATCTGATGAGGAGATAGTTGGGAAATGGTACCAATGCCTGATTCCTGTCAAGATGAAGGGAAAATCTTACTAAAAGGTTAGCATTTCATCATTAGATAGTCTCTTCCCCAAATACATTTACCTTTTTAGATTTCTTTACCTTTTGCATTAGAGTTTCTATACAATTCTGATTTTTTTCAGAAATACTTGAAAGTACTCTATTTTGTTTCTTTTACATTTTTGTTTTATTTTGTTTTCCCTGTTAGAGAGATTTTTATTGTAATTATATAGCATTCATTTCTTGTGCCTTTTGTTGTTTCCATTCACACTCTTATGTGAATTTTTATATTATTTCCATGATTCTTCTTACTTCACTTTGCATCGGTGTATACAGCATTATAATTAGCTTTATAAGGTAACATTCTTTGTTGTAAGTTTTTTTTAAATATATTTTATCTTTTAAAATATTGTATTCCAAGATCTTCTATAGTTTATTATCAAAGCTGCCGGGTTTTGTGATCCTGACTATGGTTGTCTGCTGCTTGAATTAATTTTTTTCTGGGTTTTGACAATATTTTTATTTGACCTGGAAACTCTAGGTTCATTTGTTTGCTTGTTTGTTTTGTGTATGACCTTCCTAATATGTTTCCTTTTAGATTTTATTTCAGAAGGTAATTGACAGATTCTATTATTCATTTTCCCTCTAGTTTTAACAGAGCTGTAATGCTTTCATATATAATTTATTGAAATATAATATCAAGTTTAAAAAAGGAATTGTTTTTCAAGAAGTCCAATGATCTTTTTTTTTTTTTTTTTTATCTTGTTAAAAGTGGATTTTCCAATCTCACCTCAGCTGAAAGTAGCAATATCATTGCTGATTGGCATAACCTCTCTATCCTTGATCTGGGCAATTGAACCCTCCTTGAGTAGCTTGGTAGCCCCCCCTCTTCCAGGGACCTCACCATATTAATGCTAAGTTTAGTAGTAACACCTGATTATCTTTGTGTACTGCAGTTTAACAGTTTAATATAGCCAGCCTCAATCTCTACAAGCAGAGTGTAAAGGCATTCACCACTATACAGCCTAGTGATTTTCAAACTATTTCTACCTGACATATATACTTTACCAGATTAGTTTTTTATATTAGATTATATTTATATTGCATTTTCTTCTAATTCTGTCAATTTTTAAATTTTGTTCTAATATTTATTATCTCACAGTCACTGATTTCTGTTTAGTCAATTTTAATTTTTAGAAAGTCCATTACTTGGGTAATTTTTACAAGTTTCTAAGCTATTTATTACAATTCTAATTATTTTTCCAAAAGCTTTACTTTTTATTTTCTTTTGCTTTATTTTGTAGTTATTCATATAATCCTTGTGAAAAACACTTTTTTTCTTTTCACTTTTATACTTGCAATTGTTGTAGTGACTCTCTTCAGAAGATGGATTTGGAGTACTTTCTAGATTGATAATAATTTTTAATAATGGTCAGAACCATCTTCTGTCTACTCCTCTCTTGGATCCTGAATTGGAGTTTTGTGTCAGACTTAGTCTCTTCCTCTACTGTCCTTTTAATTGGGGTGGTCAGTCCTTGCCCTAAACATTAATTTGCTTAGGTTACCTGAGTTTCTTAAATGACCTTTACCTTCTAGATGAGTCTGAATACTGGGAGGATCTATAAAGTCTTTCCTGGATATTTAATATTCAGATTCTATAATGTTTCAGAACAGAGCTCTATAAAACCTAGACCTGATGTGTCTTGGTCTGAGTGGTCTATCTCCAGGGCCAAATTGTGAGGGTTTTTTTTTTTTAACTATTTTGCGACTTTCTTAAGGGAGCCCTCTGTTCTTACTGTTTCTAGATACAGAACCTTGCAGAATACTTATACATTTTCTTATCTTTTTCTTTTACAAACATACTTTGCCATTATAATCATACAGCATTCAGTTTTAATTTTGTTGTTGTTATTATTGTTTCCATTGACGCTGTCACAGCCATTTTATATATATTATTCTCATGATTCTATTTGCTTTACTTTGTATCAGTGATTATAATTGTACCCATGTTTCTCTGATTTCTTTGTAGTCATAATTTCTTATAGAACATTCATGTAGCAACATCTGTTTAGCCATTTCCCAAACATGGGGATCCCAAACATGCTTCTAGTTCTTTGTTAACACTCACACACACACACACACACACACACACACACACACACACACACACACACACACACACTCATGCGCACACACACAGGAACTATGAATATTTTGTTCTATATGGGAGCCTATATGTTTTTTATTTCTTGAGGTATATGACTAATAGTGAGTTTTCTGGATTAAAGGTTATGGATCCAAATTACAGCTCCATCAACAGTGCATTGATGTGTCTGTCCCTCTTGTTAAATCCCTCTAATTATCTCATACCATTTTTCAAAACTTTTCTTTCTAGTAAAAAAAAAAATCTGAAAGTATGAATGTTATGAGAAAGAAAATCTCAATCATGTGCTAGAAAGTAATGAGGACTGAAAAATCTAACTTCCAAGCAAGTTTTAAAAACATCCCCAAAAAGAGAAGCAAATGTGATTACACATAGAAAAATGCATGCTGTCATTTCTCTATGGCAAGGGTAATATTCTGAAACAGATATTCAAAGGGCACAAGACATCTGGAAATCAGCAATGCTGAAACTGAGAGAAAAGAGTGTGCCAACTTGCTGGGCCTAAGTAAAACTGGTCTCTAGAGGAAGAGAATAAAGGACAAAGCTATTGAAGAAGTCTGCATAGGAAGTAAGTATCACATCTTGTTTTGGGGAGGGCAGCCTCTTCCTGGGCCCGCTTGGACTCCAGCTGGTTCACTCAATCCAATTTAATCAGAGCATTAGTTTCTGAAAGACCTTTGTAGCCCGAAGGAGGTTGAGAAGAGAATGCAGACAAAAACAATTAAAGGGGTAGAAATGTTGAATTAGAAAGGAAAAGTAAAGATGAATAGAAATTGTCCTTATCCTGCTCAAAGATAACTAAAAGAAACTACACATTAACTTAGAGGAAACAAGACGAAAGCAGCTTGTAAATACAACAAAAAGAAAAGAAAAATAGCAGAGATCAGAAGAAAGGATTCAGTGAAAATGGTTTTAAGTATTATAGAAGTTAATAAAAAAAGATAATAAGGAAAAGATCCATACCAATGAGAACTCTGGAGTCACAGAAATGAGAACAGGAAGGATAAATCTTATTCCTTAGAACAGAGAGGATACTACATGTGCAAAAATGTTTGTAGCAGATCTTTATATAATGGGAGGAAACTGGTGACTGAGTGAATGCCCATCAGTTGGGGAATGGCTAAATAAGTTACAGTATATGAATGTTATGGAATATTATTGTTCTGTAAGAAACGATAAGCAGGATGGTTTCAGAAAGGCCTGGAGAGACTTCCATGAGCCAATGCTAAATTAAATGAGCAGAAGCAGATCATTGCACACAGCAACAAGATCATACAATGATCAATACTGATGGAAGTGGCTCTCTTCAACAATGAGATAATTCAGGCCAATTCAGTACTTACAATGGAGAGAACTATCACAACATAGTATTTTCACTTTTTTTGTTGTTTGCTTGCTTTTTTCTTTCTCATTTTTTTCCCTTTTTTGCTCTGATTGTTCTTGTGCAACATGATAATCATGGAAATATATATAGACAACTATATGTATTTAACATATATTGGGTTACTTGTTTAGGGAAAGGGATGAGAGGAAGGGAGGGAAAAAATTTGGAACACAAGGTTTTGCAAGGATGAAGGTTGAAAAATATGCATATATTTTGAAAATAAAAAGCTTAAAAAAAAAGAAAGAAAGAAAGAACAGAGGGGATACAATCAACAGCACTGGAAAAGAGAAGGGAGATTGGAAGACCTGAATTCAAATCGTGCCTCAGTCACTTAATAGCTATGTGATCTTGGCTAAATCATTTAATCTATGCTTTATCTACAAAATGTCTTTACCTACAAGTCTTTATCTTTATCTATGATGTCTTTATCTAAAAGTATCTTTATCTATAAAATAGATAGCTTTATCATTTACCTCCCAGGATTGTTGTGAGGATCAAATTGGATAATATTTGTAAAAAGCTTTGCAAAACCCTTAAAGACAGCTGGGTGACAAAAGAGTTCTTGTGTGACCTGTTATCCCCAGTTCCTCATCTGTAAAATGAGCTGGAGAAGGGAATGGCAAATCATTCAATATATTTGCCAAGAAAACCCCAAATAGGGTTGCAGAGAATGAGAAACAATGTGAACAATTCAATAACAGCAACAAAATAAAAGTTCGTATAAATGCTAGCTATTGTTATTGTCATCTCTCTTCTGTTTTTTAGGTATATTTTGAGAAGAAAAATGAAGTCATTTACTGATGCCAGCTTGTCTCATTCTAGCACTTTAAAAAGGGGGTGGTTCTTCTATGGTCGTCATGATGGTTCCAATAATTTTATCTCTGCAATTTGGCTCTTGTGCTATAGCAAAACAAGCTCTACCATGGAGTATTTTAAGTCAGAGAGTTAAGCAAATGGTAGATAGTTGATTTATTTCTGTATGCAGATTTCCTTCCCTGGCATATGCTCTGATTTGGGGCAATCAATTTTGCATTCAGATGGAGAATCAAGTTGATCAAGTTCACATAACATCTGTATGTATTTATCTGGATTGGGCATAAACATCCGAGTTATTCCTGTGAAAGGCACCCAACCCTCCAGTGCTGAGAAATGCTTAGAGGATGACCTTCTGATGCTGGTAACCTAATTCAATCCTTAAATGTCTGCAATCATTCTTAACAAGTCACTTGCTCTGTAATTTATAGGGTTGTTTTGAAGGACCTAGTTGTTAGAAAGATTTAAGAGTTTATTAAATAATTCCTCATTAGTTGGTTAAACCCTTTCCAAAAGATTAGCCATTTTAGCATGCAACTGTTCGAGATATTTAAAAAGTTCCTGGCAGTTATATATGACTGAATTCTGCCTCTTTTTACCCCTCCTTTCATATTTGCCATAAATTTCACAGGATCAGCCACTCCCTGACTTCCAATAGGTTGTAAACATCTTCTCTTTCAATTACATCAGATTTTCCCTGTTATTTCTTCAATTAAATTTATGAGCTTAAAAAGTTCATTTTAAACCTAATGAAATGTCATCAAACTCAATGTTGTTAAACAAGAAGTCAGAATTTAAAACCCCAAAAAGGATAGAGAAATAGCTTCTGTTTTTGTTTTTTGTTTTTTTTCTGTGCAGGTCATTGCAGCATGTGGGTAGCTCAGCTAGTTCATCTAATGAGGTGAAGGCCATGGATATATGTCACTTAGAAAAACCAATTTACTTTATTCTTCTGACCACAATGGATAGATTGAACAAGGGAATGGAGGAAGGAATAAGAGAGGAATTAAAAACAGTCTGTTTCTTGTTGTTCAGTCATTTGAGTCATGTCCAACTTTTCATGACCTCATTTGGGGTTTTCTTTGCCATTTTCCTCTCCAGCTCGTTTTATAGATTAGGAAACTGAGGCAAATAAGATTAAGTAACTTGCCTAGGCTCATATAGCTAGAAAGCATCTGGGGTTGGAGTTGGATACAGTTCTTCTAAATTCCCCATCCAGTGCCCTGTCTGCTGTTCCATCTAATTGTTTCATGTCAAATATTATACAAATACAGGTCCATGATTATATAATATAATTTAATACTCACTTATTAAGTCCCTATTATGCACAAGGCATTGAGTTTGACCTTAGAGATATGAAGATGAAAAAAAGACATACAATCCCTGCCCTTAAGGAGACTGCATTCCATTAGAGGCAGATATAGTGCACAATAGTTGGAGTATAAGACTGAGAGCATTAGTCAATCACATTAATAGAGTGACCCTAAGCACATCACTCACTCAGCCTCAATTTCCCCATCTGTCAAATGGGGATAATGATGGCATCTATCTCATAGAGTTGTGAGGCTCAAATGACAACATAAATAACACTATCAATATTCCTTTACCAGAGTCTATCTAAGAGCCACAGGAACAAAGACCCTGTCTTATTTAAAATTCATTTATCTTCACTGTGCTCTTCACACAATAGTTACTAAATAAACATTTTAAAATTATGAATTAATGAATAACTTAATAACTGAGTTATATAGAAGACCCAGAGAAATAACCAAGATATTTGAGCTTATAGCACTTAAAAATTAGGTTAAGCAAACATGATGCTTTTTCCTTCCTCCCCCTCCCAATCCATGTAAGTGTGAATTTACATAGCTCTCATTTACAAGTGAGGACACTTCGATGGAAACAACATAACATATAGAGAAAGGCAGAGTATTCATTCTTCATTTTGCTTGTAGCATTTATTACAACTCCCTGGCATTGAATGACACTATTTTCTCTTGACAATTCCATGTGTTTGTATTAATGAGAAAATCAACTTCTTGCTAAAGAAGGGGCCATGAACTAATTAGCTTTCCTTTTGAACCCTTTGTTCAAAAGCTAAAAAAAAAGCAAAAGCTGAGCATATATGAAATATTCAGTAAATGCTGGAAATTGAATCAATTCCTTCCCTCTTATCTGGGGGTATCCATTTTTGTTGCCTCACTATGAGAATACCCTTTCTCTCTTCATTTTCTTTATTCTGTTTCTTAGAATGAACTGGGACGGTAGATGGGAAGTGAATGATAGAGGGAGACATGCAGAAAACAACACTTTCTACTACCATTCATTTTTGAAGTGATTGTTCAATTATTTCAGTTTGTGGCTATATATAGAATTTTCTTAGCAAAGATACTGAATGGGCTTGCCATTTCCTTCTCCAGATCACTTTAATAAGGTTAAGTGACTTACCTAGGATCACACAGCTATTAGTATCTTCAGCCAGATTTTGTTTCCCTGATTTCAGACCTGGCACTCTATTTATTATGCCACCTAGTTGGCTCAACCCACTTATAGAATTTCCAAAAACTTCAAAGTAGTTCTATTCATTTGTTGTTTGTTTTTATTATTCAATAGATACCCTACCACAAAGATACAAGCAAGCCACCAGTCAAGAGCATGAAATCTCCGAAATCAGTACCTGCCTTTGTCATCTCTACCAGTGATAAACTAAGCAGGCAAACCATCCAGCTTCTGAAAGTTTTAAGAACAGGGAAAAAAAAAAACCTAACAGCAACCACAATAACAACAAAAACATCCACTTTTCCTTGCTCCTCCATATTTTTTATCTCTGTCCACAAATCTTTTCCTAATACTAGAATCTACAGTTTCATTCCTTCATTTTCTATCCCTGGTTGTTGATTAATGATGGTATCAGTAAATTCTTTCCATAACCCTTTCCATTTTTCTTGTCTGTTAAAAACAAGCTATTTATCGATCTACTTCCTTTTCCCTGTAATGGCACAGAGTACATTGATGCATTATGAGCAGAAATATATTAGAACAGGGATACCTACTCCAGGGGCATTTGAAATAATAGGAAATCCTCCTCTTGAGTCCTCAGAAGTAAGTCACCCAGATGAACAGCTTGCCTTTATTTTTGCCCATATTGGTTCCCTTTTCATTTTAAAGAAAAGGAAAGTTGTCAAAGAGAACCAGGAAGACTGGGGCTGCTGCCAGACTTTTCAAAAAGCTAGGATTGTTTTTTGTTTTTGTTTTTGTTTTTTTTTTTTTTTTTTTTTTTGTATTGGTTTCTCATATTTCTCGGCAAGTGTACAGTTACCATGTTACTTACAAAGCTTTGCTATGAGGCAGGAAAAGGTTAGTTCATGCCATACTGAAATGCTAACTTGTTCAATATGTTCTTGAATATAGATGAATTTCAGGACTGCTGTTGTGGTTATTTAGATTTTTTCCCCAAATTTGATTAGTTGGGATTGTTTGAATACCTGATCCAATTCATTTCAATTCACTAACAATTTTTTTGAAATCACAGGTTCAATTCTCATTCCTCTCCCATGAGTGAGGCATGCTAAGAATCAAATATACAAAAATAGAAATCTCTCAATTTAAGTTGTTTATGTCTTCTAGGGTCTGGGAGAAAAGAGCAGCAATTCAAAATAAATACATATAAATAAATATAAGATAATTTAAATGGGGAAAATTATAATAATGAAGATGAGGGTAAGTGAAGACATTATGGAGGAGGGTGAGCCTCGGTAGAAATGAATTAATCTTAAAAGCAGAAATGAGGATAACATTCCAGGCAGGGTAGTTAACCTGTGGGAAGGGGCAGATATTAGAAATGAAATAACATAAGACAGTTTAACTTAAGTACAGAGTAGTTAAAGGGAGTCATAAGTCTGGAAAGATGTTAGATACAAATTATTGAGAGTTTTAGATGACATCTTAGGGGAGCTTTTGTTTGTTTGTTTGTTTGTTTGTTTGTTTGTTTTACTTGCCATGATGCCATGGCATATAATTAAAAGGATGGCTATTGATATATTAGAAAAGGAAGTAATAATCACAGAAAACCAGGATGCCTAAACTATTTTCCTCTTTTACTAGATTGGTCAATCAGGAAAAATCTGTAGATATAGTTTCTTGGATCTTAGTAAAGCAATTGACAAAGTTTCTAAGTTATTTTGTGGACAAGATGGAGAGACAGGGAGCAAATGACGTTCCGATTAGGCACATTTGAAGCTAGACTAATTGCTAGACTCAGAGTACTGATTAATACTTTCACATCAACTCAGAATGAGATATCTAGTAGAGTGTGCCAGGGAGCAGTGATTGGTCCTATGCTGTTTAACATTTTTTTTTATCAATGATTTGGGGGAAAAAAAGAAATAAATGGCATGCCTATCAAATTTTCAAATGACATAAAACTGAGACAAGTAACTAAGTTAATGAACGAAAGACTCAGGATCCAAAAAGATATCAACAGACTAGAATACCAGATCAAATCTAATAAAGCCTTACACTCTCACAAATCTCACAAATTTAGAAAGGGAAGGAAAGACTCCTGTATTCAAATCTACTGCAGATATCTGCCTGTTGTATGATCTGGAAAACTATAACTATACCTCTATTTAAGCTAATAGCCTCAGTTTCTTAAACATAAAGTGGGTATGTTATTCACTAGTTTCAGCTTTATCTAATTCTTTCTGGCCCAATTGGAGTTTTCTTAGCAAATATATTGGAATAATTTCCATTTCCTTTTCCAGATCATTTTACAGATAAGAAAACTGAGGCAAACAGGATTAACTGACTTGCCTAGGATTACACAACTAGTAAGTGTCTGAGGCCAGAGTTGAACTCAGGAAGATGAGTTTTCATGACTTCAGACCCAGTATTCTAATCACTATGATGACACCTAAAGACCCCAAAATGGGAATAAAAACAATTATTTCATAGGGTTGTAAGAATCATATGGAATAATATATACAAGGTGATTTGCCAACCTTAAAAACTATAAATACTAGATATTATTATTATTATTATTACTTCATAGACTATGAGAATAAAATGAGATAACATGCAAAATGCTTTGCAAAAGGGTTAGATAAATGTTAACTATTATTCATAACTAATTAATATCTTCTGAGAATATATAGTAAAATTAACTCCTCCTGGGGCACTAAGAGAGAACTGAGATAATCTATTTTTTTCTATTCTATTACATTATCTTGCAAACAGGGCAGGATAAATTGGATCTTGCCTATAGCATAAATGTTTTCACCTCAAGGAAAGATTAAATTCAGTGTATTTTTTTTCTGTTCTGTTTGATCACTGTCACTTCCAGAAAATTCCATTTTCATAACACATTTTAAATCTTTCCATATGATGGATATTCAGTATGTTGAGTGAATGTAAGTATGAATAAAGTCCCTTTTATCCTATGTAAATACATAGAGTATCCAAAAAAAAAAAAACTTGTGTCTTTTTGAGCTTTAAGATATAAAAGCTTTAAATTGTGATAAGACTTTTGGGACAACCCTTGTACCTTCTTCTCCCCTATCCTAATAATTGGTTGCAACATTGGTTGACACTTTTATAACTTATATAACATTTAACATATAACATTTAAAAACTTGCAAAGTCTTTTCCATTCATTTTCTCATGTAACTATACACAACACTATGAATTGAATATTATCAGTATTAATGTCAGAGATGGGATTTGAATCTATCTCTCCCTAATTCCCAGTCCTGGAGAAGATAGTCATATCATACTGCCTCCCAACACTCTGCCCTCAGATACTCAACAAATAAACTGCTTTGCCTCCCAAAATAAGCAATTAAGTAAAAGATTCTCATTTCCCCTTTCCTTACACCCACCCCAATTTCTTGTTAAACATAAAAATAGATGTAAGCACATCTGTAGCTCCTGCAACAGCCTCTGTTGGCAACATCATACAGTCAGAGCATGTGGAACACACACTTGATGCCTAGTCTGTGAATCATTGGGGAAAAAAGAAAAATAATACTCCCGTGCATTATCACATGCCGCACATGCAAATATGATACTCATTGAGTGACAACTAGTGAAGGTTAGGTTATTCCAACTCTGAAAGCTCTTACATTCTCCTGAAATTGCAATAGCAGTAACTAGATAAGCAAAGAAAGAAGTGATTTGGGAGAACAGTAGTGGATGTCCCTCATTTGACCTGGTGCCAAATCACTATAAGTAGCTTAACAAATGTCATTCCTTATGATGGTAGCCTTGAAGGATAAGCTATGGGAGGAGGAAAAAACCTGGCGGAAACACCTGTCCAGGTCTGAGCTGATAGTCCCCTAATGGTCCCGAAATTGCCACCTGCTTATAAAATAGCACTTCAGTAAAACATCAGTGAAAAGACCAGTAGTTAGCTGTGGTCGGGGCAGCTGGAATCAATCTGTCTAATGATGCAGGTGAAGGAGGGCAGGGGCCATGTCTTCTTATTCATTTTTGTAACTCCCATGACAGGCTGCATATTAAGGGCTTAATACATATTTCTTGAATAAATGAATGAAACCCAGATTATTTAAAAAAAAGGATTTGTGTTGAAGCAAAGATCTACCCATGTACATTTTAATCTTTAAAATGATTTAATGATAATAACTATCCTCTTTCATAATGCCTTATTTTAATGATCAATTAATCAGTTAATTAAAAGCAATCAATTTAAATATTCAGTTGTTAAATGTTGATGATGTTCATTCAAAGCACTGAGTTAAGTTCTAAGGACAAAAAGAGAAACAAAAATACAAAAACAGTCCCTGCCCTCAAGAAGATTACATTCTAATGAACCAAGGCAACATGAAAATAAACAAATATGAAGTATTGTACTAAAGTCGAACCTCATTTCTTCCAGACTGGTTTCTAGTTTTCCCCGAAGTTTTTGTCAAACAGCTGGGTCTCTCTCACTGTTTCTGAGATCTTGGGGCTGATTGAACATTAAGCTATTAAAAAAAATTTTAAGGAAGGACAATAACAAGGGTATGCAAGATACCAATATAAAAAGATACAGCATAGATAGGAAATTAACCTTAAAGGGGAAAGTTTAAAAGATTGTTAGATAGAGTGAGAAAGGCCTCATGCAAAAGTAGCATTTGAGTTGTCAAGAAGGAAGCCAGGCATATCAAGAATGAAGTGAAGTGGGAAAGCATTCCAGATATTAGGGGACATCCAGTGTAAAGGCACAGGTGTGGGAGATTGTGTGGACAGGAAGCAGCAAGCAGCATGGTACAATACATGAAATTGCATAAATGTGAAATTAAATAGGTAAGGAGTAAGAATTTAGGAAGAAATTTAAATGCTGAGCAGAGATATTTATTTTTGAGTCCTATGTTAACAGAGAGATGATGGATTTACTGAGAAGGGAAGTGGGGACTTAACATGGTTAGTTAAAGTTTCACGAAAATCACTTTGGCAGCTATATGGTTAATGGATTAGAATGATTGGGGAGTGACTTTGGCAGTCTATTAGCCAATAGAGAATCATTGCTAATAAATAATAGTGCCTGATAATAAATAATAAATAATAAAAAATAGTGCCTGATCTGAAGGAGTTCAAACACTAGAATAGCTTTGGTCATCTGGTATATCCCATTTATTTTTCTAGTTATGATTATCCTGGGCAGATCTGAATAGTACTCTAATGGAAATAACAGCAGGAAAGGCTAGAGATGGGGCCATTCCCCATTGTACTCCTAGTTAAGATATCATCAGAATAAAGATTTAGCATTGAGAAGATCTCCTAGTCCATCTGATCCACCCTCATTTTGCAGAAGAAGAAACTGAGGCCTGAAGAGGGTCAGTAACACAGGTAGCAATTAGTTCTGAAAAGAAATGAACAGGTCCTCCCACTCAAGACTTAATACTCTTTACCAAATTCACCCATCCTTCCCTTCCTTTTTACCATTCTCCCTTCTCCCAGAATTTAGAGATTTGAAACAACCTGCATTTACTGATAATCCCAGTGTAAATCTGTCAGATTGGAACAGATGGATTGCAGTTCTCCAGGCAAAGCTATCTTTTGTTGGGGCCCCTGCAATTGGAAGTTAAAACCTTATGTCTGCAGACAGTAAGACTGTCACGAATCCTTCTATCAGAACAATTTCTCTGAGATTATGCCATGCGTTGCAAAGCATATACTTTCTCCTTGGCTATTCTATCAAAATCTATGACATCCTGTTTTCCAGTGAGCTATTAATGTTTAAAACTTTGAAATAGTCCCTTTTTCCTGCAAGTCACTATATCAACCAGGTTGATGGATGCAAAGTAGTCATTAAGAAAATTCAAATTCAAAAAAAGAGTGCAAAATCTATATAAAGTAATTTTCTCATCCATATTTTCACTTGTAGGCAGTGAAGATGGTTTCTCTTTGAATTTTTAATGCTATACAGAGAAATTTCTTGTAGGTATGCCCATTGATGTAACACACACACACACACACACACACACACACACACACACACACACACTCTTACCATAGGCAGACATAGTCTGGGTTCAGTCCCAGGAAAAATTTGGGTTCAAATCCCATCTCAAATGCACACTGGATTTGTGATCCTGGGCAAATCACTTAATCTCTCAATGTTCTAAGCAACTCCAAAAAACAATTGATTAAAGAGAAGTTCCTGACTTACATTGGAAGACTTACATTCTTCTTCTTCTTCTTCTTCTTCTTCTTCTTCTTCTTCTTCTTCTTCTTCTTCTTCTTCTTCTTCTTCTTCTTCTTCTTCTTCTTCTTCTTCTTCTTCTTCTTCTTCTTCTTCTTCTTCTTTTCTTCTTCTTCTTCTTCTTCTTCTTCTTCTTCTTCTTCTTCTTCTTCTTCTTCTTCTTCTTCTTCTTCTTCTTCTTCTTCTTCTTCTTCTTCTTCTTCTTCTTCTTCTTCTTCTTCTTCTTCTTCTTCTTCTTCTTCTTCTTCTTCTTCTTCTTCTTCTTCTTCTTCTTCTTCTTCTTCTTTCTTCTTCTTCTTCTTCTTCTTCTTCTTCTTCTTCTTCTCCTCCTTGTCCTCCTCATCCTTCTCCTTATGTTCCAATTTCCCCCCCCTTTATCCCTTACTCCTTCCTCTACATGGGAAGTAATATTAAACATGTTAAAATATATGTTAGATCCAAAATAGACATACATATTTATACAATTATCTTGCTGCACAAGAAAAATCAGAGCAAAAAGTAAAAAAAAAAACTGAGGAAGAAAATAAAATTTAAGCAAACCACAACAAAAAGAGTAAAATGCTATGTTGTAATCCACCCTTAATTTCCACAGTCCTCTTTCTATGTGTAGATTGCTCTCCTCAACACAAAATCACTGGAACTGGCCCCAATCACCTCATTGTTGAAAAGAGCCATATCCATCAGAATTGATCATGATATAATCATGTTGTTTCTGTGTACTATGATCTCCTATTTCTGCTCACTTCACTTAGCTTCAGTTCATGTAAGTCTCTCCAGGCCTCTATGAAATCATCCCACTGATTATTTCTTATAGAATAATAATATTCCATTATATTCATATAACATAATTTATTCAGCCATCCTCCAATTTATGAGCAACCATTCAATTTCCACTTTCTAGCCACTACAAGAAGGGCTGCCACAAACATTTTTGCACATGTGGGTCCCATTCCCTCCTTTAAGATCTCTTTGGGATAAAATCCCAGTAGTAGCACTGCTGGATCAAAGGGTATGCACAGTTTGATAACCTTTTGGGCATAATTCCAGATTGCTCTCCAGAATGGCTGGATCCATTCACAATTCCAACAATAATACACACATATTTTATGAGAGAATGGACATGATTTATTTAGTGTAGAGAACTCTCCAATAGTGAGCCCCTTAACAAATACAGACCAACACTTGCTATGATTATTAATTATGGTTTTAGAAAGTTGCTGGAATATTGAGATATGATTTGCCTAATGTAACAAAGTCAGTGTTTCTATAAAGTAGGACTTAAAGTCAGGTCTTACTGACTCCAAAGCTGATTTTCTATCAGTTACACTTGTATTCAATAACAATATAATCCTTTAAAACTTGAAAAACTATATATATATATATATATATAATTATGGTGTGTATATATTATATGCATATTATATATATATAGATGTAACTGGCTAAACACTAAACTGTATATAGTTCATATATAGTTATATTAACATATTTATATATACTTATATATTCATGCATATATTTATTTATTATATATTTTATATATATAATTATATATTATATAATATTATATATATATAAATTATAATATATAATATTATATATTATATATATATATATTATATAATATATAATATAATAAATAAATATAATTTATATATAATTATATATTATATAATATTATATATATAACATATTTATTATATACTTATATATTCATGCATATATATAAATCTTGATAAATGCTATATATATATATCATGAATATAACATTTAGCAAGTTTTACATATATAGACAATATATATATATAAATATAAACAAATATTTATGTGTATATATATATATATATATAGATAGATAGATAGATAGATAGATAAGCACACACATTAATGTATGCTTTTTTTAAACTTGAGCCTTGCAACAGACTTAAGAGGAAAGTACTATAAGTATTATTTTCAATTTACAGATGAGGAAACAGACTCAAGTACATGTTGGAATGATATGAAAGATATGAAAATCAATTCAATAGGTATTTGTTATGTCCTTAATATATGCGAGGTATTTTGTTAAATGCTGAGGAATATAAGCATAAGCAAGAAGAAAAAAATCGTCTCTCCTGTTAAAGAGCTTATATCCTAATGGAGAAAAACAAAACATAATAGCTAGCTGAATGCTTCTCACCTCGGGGTGATGATGGCAGTGATCAGAGAATGAAGCATGACTGGTGGGCCAGATGAAGATGCCAGGAGGAATTCATCAATGAGAGAAGAGGTCGGTCTTTCTTGACTCTGAGTTCAACTTTCTATTTATTACTATGCCACTCTAGAAGTCAGAGGCATGGCTAGGATCCCAGGTTTTATAATCATAGATTTTGATCTGGAAAGGGCTTCAAGGATCATCTTAATCAACCCTCTTATTTCACAAAATAAAAGAAAATTGAGACTCAAAGAGATACCATGATTAGCATAATAACACAGATTCCTTAAAGTTCAAATCTGAGGTTGAGTCCAAGTTCAAGAACTTTTGCAACTTCTAGGTCTTATGGAATTTTGAATTTTCAAGGCCAGTTGGAATCCCTGCCCCCTAAATATTAGACATCCATAGATATATAGCACAAAATACACATGCACAGTCCATCTGTGAAGCTGTTAATACTCTCACCTGTATGTTTAGGCTTTAGCACTTGTGGCTGTCTCAGAATCCTAGAATGGCAAAGTTGGAAGAGTCCCACAGAGATTATGCAGTTTAACTCTGTATTATTCTCCCCTATCCTCTTTTTCAGCTTGATTCTTGTTTAGAGCATGCTTCTCATCAGAAAGAAATTTCTCTTTATAGCTATTTCCCAAGCAGATCTCAGCATGCAGCATTTCTTGGTTCCTATCTGTAATCTTCTAATTAAATCTTGCCTTAACCATGACTTCATGCACATTGTGTGCTTTTGTTGAAATTATGACATTATGGGAAAACAGAGGAGAAAATTAAAATTAAATCTGGTGAAAGGTTATGAGCAGTTTTCCCCAACCCAAGTCTAAGGGGAAGGGGAAGCAGGAAGGAAAAAGGATAAAAAAAATCAATGTAAAGAGCAGTCAGTGTCCAGTATGACAAATGACATTCTGAACTGGTATCTCTACAGATACTTTTAAGCTGACCCTTTGAGATAGCTAATAAAAGACCAACCTGTCTGCCAAGATTAACGACTTGGAAAAAAAGACAGAGGGAAGGAGCTTTAGCTAGCTTCTTGTCTGAAACCTCTACTGCCCTAAATCCTCTTTGGGGAATTAGAAATGTAAGAACAAAAGGGACAATTGGACAGGAAAAATCCCTGAACTCAACACAACTCTCTCCCACCTTCTAACCTTCTACCCCCATGCTTATTGGAAAGCTTCCTTCTTCTCTCTCTCTCTCTCTCTCTCTCTCTCTCTCTCTCTCTCTCTCTCTCTCTCTCTCTCTCTCTCTCTCTCTCTCTCTCTCTCTCTCTGTCTTATCCCCTGCTTTTGTCAAGAGAAACCTATATTTCTTCATTTGTATTAATTTTTCTCTGTCCAACAGGCTCTCCACTCTGTAGACAATCCTCCTCCTTCTTCCTGGCAGTGTTTTTCTCCTGTCAGATGGCTTCTCTTAAACCCTCATAACTGGATCTTCCATATTGGAAACTTTTAGGCTAGAAACTTCTGCTTTCCTGACTAGCTGCTTGTGATCTCAGAAGTGGAAAACCAAATAGACTGTCTCCACACCTTCTTTTGAAATATCTAAGTTGTCCTGATCTCAGAACTGTCCAGGACTACCTTTGAAGTTTGAGGTAGGGGTAACTAGACACTTACTAGCTGTGTGACCATGTCTGGTTTTTTTTTTCAACCATAAAATACACATGAGGATTAATGTGAAGATCAACTGAAATAATATTTGTAATATTTGCATGTTATTCATAAAATATAATAAAATATAATAATGCATAATATATAATAAATGTTTATTTCTTTCCTTCTTCCCTTCTTCTATTTCTTCCTCTCTGATACTAGAAGGAAGTTTTAAATGTTTGTACATGGACAGAAGGAAAGATAATTATAGGCAGGGGAACAGCCAATGTAAATTCAGAGTGTTGGAGATGTAGTGTTTTTTTTTAAAAGAAATAACAAGGAGACTACTGTCATTGGATCACAGAGTATGTAGAGAAAAATCAAGAATAATAGAATAATAAGACTAGAAAGATAGGAGAGAGCCTGATTATGAAAAGCTTTGAATGTAAAAAAATTATATGTCATCCTGAATTTGGTAGGGAGTTATTGGAGTTTATTAAATATGGGAATGACAAGGTCAAGTCGGTGCTTTAGGATGAGCATTTGACAACTAAATGAAGGATGACCTGGAATGAGGAGAAACTTGTGAGAGAGAGAGAGAGCAACCTGTACACTTTTGCAATATTTTAGGTGTGAGGTGATAAAGAGCTTGCATCAGGGCGGTGGCAATATCAGAGGAGAGAAGAGTACATATGTGAGAAATGTTAGGAAGGTAAAATTGTCAAGCTTTGGAAATAGATTGAGTGGGGTGGTAGCGAGAGGGGGTGATGAATCAAGGATTGTAAGCTTATAAACCTGAAGGATTAAGAGATTGGTTGTCCCCTTGACAGTAATAGGGAAATTTGGAAGAGGAGATGATTCTGTAAGTTCACTTTTGGAATTATAAGTTTAAGTTATATATATATATATATATATATACACACACACACACACACACACACACACACACACACACACACACACCACACATACACACACACACACACACACACATATATAGGGGTGTGTGTATGTGTGTGTGTTTGTGTGTGTGTATACATATAAGTTAAAAATGTCTCCAAAATATCTAGTTCAATATGGCCAATAGGTAGTTGGAGGTAACTAGAGAGGTTAGGGGAAAATAGATTTAAAAATCATAAATATAGAGATAATTATTGAATTCATGGAAGATGATAAAATTACCAAGTGAAATAGTTTATGAAAAAGAAGAGAACCCAAAAAAGAGCCCAGAGAAATATAGACTTTTATTGGGCATGACCTAAACAAGATTTAGCAAAGGAACAATCAGGTAGTTTGAAGGAGAGAAGAGAATATCAAGGAGGAGAGAGTAATTAACAGTATCAAAACTATAGAAAGGTCAATTAGGAAGATTTGACAAGTAAGAGGTCTTTTCTACTTTTGCAGAGGGAAGAGAGCCATAAAACTTAGGGAGAGACTGATGATAAGTGAATGAGTAGAGATAGGAACGAGAGGGGACAATATGCTGGAGAAGATGGGATGAAATGGGATCACTTGAGCACGTAAAGGTATTAGCCTTATCAAGAAGGATAAATTCTTTGTGTTAGACTGGGATAAAGGAGAAGAGAGAGATCAAGATGAGAGAGCTTTCAGCAAATGGCCTCATTTTCCCATAAGATTCTCAACTGAGAGGATGGTAGGGTTGAGGAGATAGGGATCTATGGGATATGGGATCTATGGGATCTATGGGAATTTTTTTTCAAATTCTTAATAGAATTTTATTTTATTCCAATTATTACACATAAACATAGAGTTCCAGATTTTTCTCCCTTCCTTTCCCTTCTCTAAGACACCCGAAATCTGCAATCATGTTAAACATATTTGCACATTAGTCATGTTTTTTTTTTAATTTTTTATTTTATTTTATAATTATAACATTTTTTGACAGTACATATGCATGGGTAATTTTTTACAACATTATCCCTTGCACTTACTTCTATTCAGATTTTTTCCCTTCCTCCCCCAACCCCCTCCCCCAGATGGCAAGCAGTCTTATATATGTTAAATATATTACAGTATAATTTAGATACAATATATGTGTGTAGAACCGAATTTTTTGTTGCACAGGAAGAATTGGATTCAGAAGGTAAAAATAACAGTTTACATTCATTTCCCAGTGTTCCTTTTCTGGATGTAGCTGGTTCTGTCCATCATTAATCAATTGGAATTGGATTAGCTCTTCTCTATGTTGAAGAAATCCACTTCCATCAGCATACATCCTCATACAGTATCACTGTTGAAGTGTATAATGATCTTCTGGTTCTGCTCGTTTCACTCAGCATCAGTTGATGTAAGTCTCTCCAAGCCTCTCTGTATTTCTCCTGTTGGTCATTTCTTATAGAACAATAATATTCCATAACATTCATATACCATAGTTTACCCAACCATTCTCCAATTGATGGACATCCATTCATCTTCCAGCTTCTAGCCACTATGAAAAGGGCTGCCACAAACATTTTGGCACATACAGGACCCTTTCCCTTCTCTAGTAGTTCCTTGGGGTATACGCCCAGTAGTAGTATGGCTGGGTCAGAGGGTATGCACATTTTGATAACTTTTTGGGCATAATTCCAGATTGCTCTCCAGAATGGTTGGATTCTTTCACAACTCCACCAACAATGCATCAGTGTCCCAGTTTTCCCACAGCCCCTCCAACATTCATCGTTATTTGTTCCTGTCACCTTAGCCAATCTGACAGGTGTGTAATGATACCTCAGAGTTGTCTTAATTTGCATTTCTCTGATCAATAGTGATTTGGAACACTCTTTCATATGAGTGGAAATAGTTTTAATTTCATCATCTGAAAATTGTCTGTTCATATCCTTTGACCATTTATCAATTGGAGAATGGCTTGATTTCTTATAAATTAAAGTCAATTCTCTGTATATTTTGGAGATGAGGCCTTTATCAGAACCTTTAACTGTAAAAATTTTTTCCCAATTTGTTACTTCCCTTCTAATCTTGTTTGCATTAGTTTTGTTTGTGCAGAAACTTTTTAATTTGGTGTAATCAAAATGTTCTATTTTGTGATCAATAATGGTCTCTAGTTCTCCCTTGGACACAAACTCCTTCCTCCTCCACAAGTCTGAGAGGTAAACCATCCCATGTTCCTCCAATTTATTTATGATTTTGTTCTTTATGCCTAAATCTTGGACCCATTTTGATCTAATCTTAGTATGTGGTGTTAAATGTGGGTCCATGCCTAGTTTCTGCCATACTAATTTCCAGTTTTCCCAGCAGTTTTTGTCAAATAATGAATTCTTATCCCAAAATTTGGGATCTTTGGGTTTGTCAAAGATTAGATTGCTATTTTTATTCACTATCTTGCCCTGTGAACCTAACCTATGCCACTGATCAACTAGTCTATTTCTTAGCCAATACCAAATGGTTTTGGTGACTGTTGCTTTATAATATAGCTTTAAATCAGGTACACTTAGACCACCTTCCTCTGACTTTTTTTTCATTAGTTCCCTTGCAATTCTCGACCTTTTATTCTTCCATATGAATTTTGTTGTTATTTTTTCTAGGTCATTAAAATAGTTTCTTGGGAGTCTGATTGGTATAGCACTAAATAAATAGATTAGTTTGGGGAGTATTGTCATCTTTATTATATTCGCTTGGCCTATCCAAGAACATTGAATGTCTTTCCAATTATTTAAATCTGACTTTATTTTTGTGGCAAGTGTTTTGTAATTTTGCTCATATAATTCCTGACTCTCCTTTGGTAGATATATTCCCAAATATTTGATACTATCGACTGTTATTTTGAATGGAATTTCTCTTTGTATCTCTTGCTGTTGGATTGTGTTGGTAATGTATAAAAATCCTGAGGATTTATGTGGATTTATTTTGTATCCTGCGACTTTGCTAAAATTCTGGATTATTTCTAATAGCTTTTTAGCAGAGTCTTTGGGGTTCTCTAAGTATACCATCATGTCATCTGCGAAAAGTAACAATTTGATTTCTTCATTTCCTACTCTAATTCCTTGGATCTCTTTCTCGGCTCTTATTGCCAAGGCTAGAGTTTCTAGTACTATATTGAATAGTAATGGCGATAGTGGGCAACCTTGTTTCACTCCTGATCTTACAGGGAAAGGTTCTAGTTTATCACCATTACATATGATGTTTACTGAAGGTTTTAAATATATGCTCCTTATTATTTTAAGGAATAGTCCATTTATTCCTATACTCTCAAGCGTTTTTAGTAGGAATGGATGTTGGATTTTATCAAATGCCTTTTCTGCATCTATTGAGATGATCATATGGTTTTTATTAATTTGATTATTAATATGGTCAATTATACTAATAGTTTTCCTAATATTAAACCAGCCCTGCATTCCTGGTATAAATCCCACTTGGTCATAGTGTATTATCCTGGGGATGATTTTCTGAAGTCTATTTGCTAATATCTTATTTAAGATTTTAGCATCAATATTCATTAAGGAAATTGGTCTATAGTTTTCTTTCTCAGTTTTCGATCTACCTGGTTTAGGTATCAGTACCATGTCTGTGTCATAGAAGGAATTTGGTAGGACTCCTTCAATCCCTATTTTTTCAAATAGTTTACATAGCATTGGAGTTAGTTGTTCTTTAAATGTTTGGTAGAATTCACCTGTAAATCCATCTGGTCCTGGGGACTTTTTCTTAGGAAGCTGGTTAATAGCTTGGTCTATTTCTTTTTCTGAGATGGGACTATTTAGACTACTTACTTCTTCCTCTGTTAATCTGGGCAAGCTATATTTTTGAAGGTATTCTTCCATTTCATTTAAGTTATCGAATTTATCGGCATAAAGTTGAGCAAAGTAGCTCCTAACTATTGTTCTAATTTCCTCTTCATTAGTGGTCAGTTCACCCTTTTCATTTTCAAGACTATCAATTTGCTTTTTCTCTTTCCTTTTTTTAATCAAGTTTACTAAGGGTTTGTCTATTTTGTTGGTTTTTTCATAAAACCAACTCTTAGTTTTATTAATTAATTCAATAGTTTTTTTTTTACTTTCAATTTTATTAATCTCACCTTTTATTTTTTGAATTTCAAGTTTTGTGTTTGTCTGGGGGTTTTTAATTTGTTCCTTTTCTAGCAATTTTAGTTGTAAACCCAATTCATTGGCCCTCTCTTTCTCTATTTTATGCAAGTAGGCCTGTAGAGATATAAAACTTCCCCTAATTATTGCTTTGGCTGTATCCCACACCTTTTGGTATGATGTCTCATTATTGTCATTTTCTTGGGTGAAGTTATTAATTATGTCTATGATTTGCTGTTTTACCCAATCATTCTTTAGTATAAGATTATTTAGTTTCCAATTATTTTTTGGTCTATTTTCCCCTGGCTTTTTATTAAATGTTATTTTGATTGCATTATGGTCTGAAAAGGATGCATTTACTATTTCCGCCTTACTGCATTTGATTTTGAGGTTTTTATGCCCTAGTATATGATCAATTTTTGTATAGGTTCCATGAACTGCTGAGAAGAAAGTATATTCCTTTCTGTCTCCATTTAGCTTTCGCCAAAGATCTATCATATCAAACTTTTCTAGTATTCTATTTACCTCTTTGACTTCTTTCTTATTTATTTTGTGGTTTGATTTATCTAATTCTGAGAGTGCAAGGTTGAGATCTCCCACTATTATAGTTTTGCTATCTATTTCCTCTTGCAGCTCTCTTAATTTCTCTTTTAAGAATTTAGATGCTGCACCACTTGGTGCATACATGTTTAATATTGATACTGCTTCACTATTGATGCTTCCCTTTAGCAGGATATAATGCCCTTCCTTATCTCTTTTAATTAGATCAATTTTTGTTTTTGCTTGATCTGAGATGAGGATGGCTACTCCTGCTTTTTTGGTTTTGCCTGAAGCATAATAGATTCTGCTCCACCCTTTTACTTTTAGTTTGAATGTCTCATCCTGTTTCAGGTGTGTTTCCTGTAAACAACATATAGTAGAATTCTGACTTTTAATCCAGTCTGCTAACTGCTTCCTCTTTATGAGGCAGTTTGCCCCATTCACATTTATGGTTAGAAGGACTAATTCTATATTGCTTGCCATCCTATTAACCCCTGCTTATGCTTTTCCCCCTTTCCTTCCCTTTTACCCTCCTATCCAGTATTAAACTGGTAAACACCACTTGCTTTTCACAGCCCTCCCTTTTTAGGATCCCTCCCCCACCTTAAAGATCCTCCCCTTATTTTACCCCTTTTCCTCGAAATTACTGTATTCCCTTCCTCTTAGCTTACTCCTTCCCTTTCACTTTTCAATGAAGTGGAAGAAGTTTCACCATAAATCGAATATTTCTATTGATACACACTATGTTCATCTCCCTCCTTTCTTTCTCTCAGATATAATAGGTTACCTTTGCCTCTTCATGAGATGTAGTACCACCACTTTATACTTTTTTATGATATAATCTCCTTTCCACCTCTAGTTTCTAAGACAAATTGTACATGTGTTCTTTACATATTTTTTTGACAGAAGTATAGTTCTCAAGATTTCTTTTTACCTTTTTTAGAAGTCTCTTGAGTTCTGTATTTGAAGATCAAACCTTTTATGTAGGTCTGGTTTTTTCATCAAAAATAGATGGAATTCATTTATTTCGTTAAATGTCCATCTTCTTCCCTGGAAAATGATGCTCATTCTTGCTGGGTAAGTTATTCTTGGCTGCATACCAAGTTCCTTAGCCTTTCGGAATATCATGTTCCAGGCCCTGCGTTCTTTTAATGTGGACGCTGCTAGATCCTGTGTTATCCTTATTGTGGATCCTCTATATCTGAATTGTTTTTTTCTAGCAGCTTCCAATATCTTTTCCTTTGTCTGATGGTTCTTGAACTTGGCCACTATATTTCTTGGCGTTTTGATTTTAGGGTCCCTTTCAGTAGGTGATCGATGAATTTTTTCAATGTCTATTTTACCCTCTGTTTCCAAAACGTCTGGGCAGTTCTCTTTGATAATTTCCTCGAAAATGGTGTCCAAGCTCTCTTTTTCCTCCCATTTTTCAGGGAGTCCGATTATTCTCAAATTGTCTCTCCTGGATCTGTTTTCCAGGTCTGTTGTCTTTCTGGTAAGGTACTTGACAGTCTTTTCAATTGTTTCATTTCTCTGGTTTTGCTTGACTCCCTCTTGGTTTCTCCTTGAGTCATTCATTTCTACTTGTTCCAGTCTAATTTTCAATGATGTATTTTCTTCACTCACTTTTTTTATATCTCTTTGTAATTGTCCAATTGAGTTTTTATCTTCTATGGAATTTTTTTCCATTTTATCCATTTTATTTTTTAGAGAGCTGATTTCTTTTTCCAGCTCACTAATCCTGTTTTCCTTGGAGTTGTTTACCTTTTCCAGCTCACTAATCTTGTTTCTCAATGATTTGATTTCTTTATCCATTCTGTCTTTGAATGCATGGGATGACTTCTCCAGGCTCTCTTGCCAAGCTTCCCTTTCCTTTTCCCATTTCTCTTCCAGCTCTCTTGTGAGAGCCTTTTTGATTTCCTCTATGAGGTTCTTTTGTATTGAGGAGCAGCTTATATCCCTCCCAGGGGATACATCTGGGGACAGTCTGTTCCTAGTCTCCTCAGCATTTGAAGTCTGCTCCCTCTCCACACAGAAGCTGTCAATGGTTAGAGCCCTTTTGAATTTTTTGTTCATTTTGTCAGAGCAGGAATCAAAGAAAACAAACTGACAAGAGAAATAATTGGTCTGTTTTGTGGGGGATGGGGCTGGATGGTGTTAATGGGCTTCCTCTACAGACTGGGGGTAGGGCAGCAGAGAGCCACTAACAGAACAGCAATGACTGTACTGAGTCTGCGCTCTGAGGCTCTGAGAACGCACCGAGTCAGTCCAGGTGGGGGTTGGGGGTGGCCGGGCTCTGAGAGACGCTGGCTTTCTGGGGTTTTAATCTTCACCTCCGGTGTTTACACCCTCTCTGCTGCTCCTGGCTTGCTGCCAAGACGGAGCATCCACACTGGGGCAAAAGCCCTTTCACAGAAACGGCAGAGATCACACCCCTCCCCCTCCGGTCTGAGCTGTGTGAGCTGCCTGTCTTGCTCTGGCTGTCTGCCTTCAGTCTGCGCCCAGTCCGATTGACCCTCCCCCGAACAAACACAGACCTTTTCTGGCGACTTTCAAGGATGTCTTCTCTTGGTGATAATTTGTGGATTTCTTTCTGGGTCAAGCATTAAGTCAGAGGCTTGTCATGAAGTAAGTTCTGAGAGAAAACGAGGAGCTCAAGCAGCTGTCTGCCTCCACGCCGCCATCTTGGCCGGAAGTCTCGCACATTAGTCATGTTGTAAAACAAGAAGCAGAAAAAAAAAGGAAAAAATCTCAAAAAACAAAACACAAAAAAAACCAAGTGAAAACAGTATGCTTTGATATGCATTCAGACTCTAATTGTTATTCTTTCTCTGGATGTGAATAGCCTTTTTTATCACTAGTCTTTTAGCTTTGCCTTGGATCACCATACTGTTGAGAATAGTTAAGTCTGTCATAGTTGATCACTACACAATGCTGTTGTTATTGTGTGTAATATTCTCCAAGTTCTGCTTACTTTACTCAGTATCAGTTCATATAAATTATTCAGGTTTTTCTGAAATCTTCCTACTCATCATTTCATTTTTTTAACATTCCATGAGGTTTTTATTATTATTATTTATTATAGCTTTTTATATACAAAACATATGCATGGGTAATTTTTCAACATTGCCCCTTGCAAAAACTTCTATTTCAACCTTTCACCTCCTTCCCTTCACCCCTTCCCTTAGATGGCAGGTAGTCCCATACATGTTAAATATGTTAAAGTTTATGTTAAATACTATATATATACACATATATGTATATATATATATGTGTGTGTGTATGTATATATATGTATATGTATAAACATATACATATTTATAGTTATCTTGCTAAACAAGAAAGATTAGATTTAGAAAGAAGGTAAAAATAACCTGAGAAGAAAAAACAAAAATGCAAGCAAACAATAACAGAAAGACTGGAAATGCAATGTTGTTGTTGTCCATTCTCATTTCCCAGTGTGTTTTCTCTGGGTGTAGCTGGTTCTGTTCATTACAGATCAATTGGAACTGATTTAGATCCTCTCATTATTGAAGAAAACCACATCCATCAGAACTGATCGTTGTATAGTCTTGCTGTTGCCATGTATAATGATCTCCTGGTCCTGCTCATTTCACTCAGCATCAGTTCATGTAAGTCTTTCCAGTACTTTCTGAAATCATCTTGTTGGTTATTTCTTACAGAACAATAATATTCCATATTCATATGCCACAATTTATTCAGCCATTCTCCAATTGATGGGCATCCACTCAGTTTCCAGTTTCTTGCCATTACAAAAAGGGCTGCCACAAACATTTTGGCACATGTGGATCCCTTTCTCATCTTTATTATCTCTGGGATAAGCCCAACTACAGTAACACTGCTGGATCAAAGGATATGCACAGTTTGATAAATTTTTCAGCATAATTCTAGATTGCTCTCCAGAATGGTTGGATTCGTTCACAACTCCACCAACAATGCATCAGTGTCCCAGTTTTCCTACAGTCCTTCCAACATTCATCATTATTTGTTCCTGTCATCTTAGCCAATCTGACAGGTGTGTAGTGGTATCTCAGAGTTGTCTTCATCTGCATTTCTCTGATCAATAGTGATTTGGAACACTTTCATATGAGTGGAAATAGTTTCAATTGTCTGTTCATATCCTTTGACCATTTATCAATTGGAGAATGGCTCTACTCATTATTTCTTATAGAATAATAATATTTCATTACATACATATGCCACAAGTTGTTCAGGCATTCCCCAGTTGATGAGACATCATCACAATTTCATTTTTTTTCCACTTCAAAAAGAATTGCTATAAATATTTTTGTACATGTGGGTCCCTTTTTTCTTTTCTATTATTTCTTTGGGGTATAGACCATATCCTTTGATCCAGCAATGACACTACGAGGTCTGCCTAGTTTTTGCCATATTATTTTCCAGTTTTCACAGAGTTTGGGGGTTTGTCAAGTAGTTAATTATCCATTGTCATTGTGTGCCTAATCTATTTTATTGATCCCCCATTCTATTTCTTTGTCTATAGCAAATAGTTTTGATGATTTCTGCTATAAAATATAGTTTTAGATGTGGTATAGTGAAGCCACCTTCCTTTCTATTTCCCCCATTAATTCCCTTTATTTCTTTTCCCAATTTTTCTTCTACCTCTCTTACTTAATTATAAAAATTCTTTTTGAGTGCTTCTCAGGGGATTTCTTTGCGCTTGAGATCAATATGTATTCCTCTTTGAAACTTCACATATGGACATTTTGAAATTATTGTCCTTTTCTAGCTGTGTTTGGATCTTCCCTGTCACCAGAGTAGTTTTCGATGTTTTTTTTGTTTTGTTGATCATTTTTAAAGTTAATCTCTGCTCGTGGGGAACAGGGAACACTGTCCTAAGCTTCCTGTGCTAGGGGTCCAGGGTCTGGTTACTAGTTTTCCATCCTGGGGCCCTGATCACTGATTTTTGCTTTGGCTAAGAGCCTCCTGCTGGGCTGTGCAGCAACACAAGTGAGAAGTCCTTCCAAGTTATCTTGGGTTGGAAAATTATTTCACCCTACTATTTTTGTGGGTTCTGTTACTCTAGAATCCATTTAGAAGTTGATTTAACGTTGGTCTGTGTTCTCTCTGCCATCTTGACTCCACCTCTGTTGTGTTAGTTTGAAGAGTTTAGAATAGTTGCTGTAGTGAATGGGGTAGTGAGTCATTTAGAAATAAGTAAAATAATTGCTTTTCCATAGTGAAGAACCCAGTTGAGATTATGTAGCATAAATTTATAGTGCATCCAGTCAGCACCATTTTGTGATCTCTTCCTAGTTTCCTTTAGCAGTATATAAATAAGAGGTAAAGCAGCATAGAGGGAATAATCCAAAGCTGAAGCTTAGCAGGGCAAGATCTGCAATAGGATAAAGAAGTAAGAGACTCTAGAGAAGAAAACATTATAGAGTTGAACTGATTCGCTAGGGGGCAAAATAGGAAAAGTAGGCAATTATGCAGAATAATGATCTTGGAAAGAACTGGGGGAGGTCATGGGATAAAAGGTAACAATGAAGACAAAGCAAGATTTGGGGTTATTAGAAAGAGAGGTGAAATGACAAATTGTGACCAGATAAGAGAATTCATAAACATGGAAGTGTATCTGTTGGGATGGCATGATCAAGGGTTTACCCATCTCTGCATGTAGCTGAGGTGAAATGGGGGATTTGGTCATGAGAAATGAATACGTTAAACACCTGGGAAGCTAGGTCATTTAAGGTAGTATCAACATGTTTTTGTAAATTAGGCAGGTATGAGGGCAAGAAGGTAAGATAGCATGAACTAAAGGTTATTCATGACAAGATGTTGATTAGGTAGTAGATATGGATTTCATGAACCTCAAAGATAAAGAGGTTACTGAGTGATGGAGGGAAAAGGGGATCCTGAAAGTGGAAACGGGAGTGAAGAGAATTCCAGCTGTCCTAACTCAACCAGTGAATGAGAGAAGGGGGCAGCAGAATGAGAAAAAATAGATCCAGAGCTGGAAAGAGCAGTCAGGGAGATTGCATCATCAGGAAGAGGTCGGGTGTCAGTGAACGCAAGAATATGGAAGAATTAATGTGAAAGCAAATTTGTTATCTGAGGAGCAGGCATCCAGAGAGCACAATGGAAGGTCATATACCTTTGTGGTAGAACATTGCAGGAAGTGGTATTGGTTGAAGGAGATAGAAATAAGAGAATTGGCAATGAAGGACAGAGAAGGGGATTGAATAATGACAGCAGGATGTCAGAGTGCAGAATCACTGGAATGAGAAAGGTAAGAATGGGTGGGAGTTCATTAATTATTAAGAAATAGGTTCAAATAGGTTACCAATATCCCTGGAAGACTGGTGGGGAAAGTGGGGGTTGCTGTTTTTATACTTTCCACTGTAACATATTTCTTGCCTTTCTTTTTCTTTTATCAACTTTTCTTTTCATCTTCCCTCAACCTTACCCTTATTCCTGAGATATTTGGCAGTTTCTAAAAGTTTCTTCCTGCTTACTAACTGGACTCAAATCCACAGGCTTCACACCCAATAATAGAAAATGGGAATCATCTCACCTTAGTCACAGTCTCAGTTAGGCTGTAGCAATGCTGAGAAAGATAGCAACCCTGCCTTTCTCCCAACCAGCTCCCCTACCTCCCTCATCCTTGGTTAGTCTTCCAGGTACAAATTCAGCTAAGCCAGATTCAGAACTCTGTTTCTGTGCAGCTCCCCACAGAGACTAAGAGCAAATCACTTCTCACTCTCCATGCTGGAGTTTTCCCTTCAAAAACAACAACAATAAAATCCATGGATAAGAAGAGTCTCCCTACCCCCACACTCCTAACACGCACACTTTGTTATAGCAACACGGGGACAAAGGGATTAGGCAGAGAGCACTCTTAGAATAACTGAAAAATCAGACTCTGACTCTGGAGATGCAATATCAAACCTATTACTTCTCAAAAATCTGTGTGTTCTCTTTAAAAGGGATGTAATTTTAAAATGTTTTTATTTAGATGAACTTGTAGGCTTTGTCCCCCCCTTCCTCTCTCTGTCTCTCTCTGTCTCTCTCTCTCTCTGTCTCTCTCTGTCTCTCTCTCTGTCTCTCTCTCTGTCTCTCTCTGTCTCTGTCTCTGTCTCTCTCTCTGTCTCTCTCTGTCTCTCTCTCTCTCTCTGTCTCTCTCTGTCTCTCTCTCTGTCTCTCTCTCTGTCTCTCTCTGTCTCTCTCTCTCTCTGTCTCTCTCTGTCTCTCTCTCTGTCTCTCTCTGTCTCTGTCTCTGTCTCTTTCTCTGTCTCTCTCTGTCTCTGTCTCTCTGTCTCTCTCTCTCTGTCTCTCTCTCTCTCTCTTTTTCTTTCACTCTCTCTCTTTCTTGCATGTGTATAAGTATGTGTATAATGAAAGAAAAATCAAAAGACTTCAAAATATTAGGTCATTTCAATAGCTTCAGCCCTTTCTGGAAAAGTTCAAAGTGGATGGAATCTCCCAGAAAGGATGATATCAAAATCCAAATTATTTGCAACATCTTCCAACACTATCATTTTTTACAATATGTTCTGTCATTTATAACACTGCTTATGTTAGGATTACTACTGTGGAACAGTATATTTTCATTATGAAAAAGGGAAAAAGGTATATATTCTTCCAGGAAGAAGAAAAGCTCAATCTCATGCCTGAAATTGAATTTTCTTATTTCAAATCTTGTCCTAGGTTTTGAACCCCACAGCAACAGTTGTGCTTATTTTGTTTCATTTTATCAAACTATTTTAGCATGCCAGCAACTTCCAAAAGGTCACCTTGAAACCTCCTCCTTGACAAGAAATTACTTTTGTCTTTCATATTCCTTGCCTAAATACAAATATTCTTGAAATTCTGAATCACTAGGGTTGCCCTATCCTACTATGAGTTCAAGAAAACCCTATTTTCTACTCAATATGGCAGCTACCAATATGGTGAATATTGTGAAGTCTTAGGACAGTTATTGTTGTCTTAAAAGTCCAACTTTCCATTTATATTCTAACCTGTTTTACAGGCACCTGAACTCCCTATTTGCCTAGTTTACTGCAGCAATAGAAGAATCTGACAACTTCAAGGATTTTTTTTAACAGTAACCTCTAAATCCCTTTCTGGGATGGGACAGCACATGAGATTTTATTTAGCCTGTGCTCATCCTCTTACTTGGTTCATTGCCTCTGGATGTATTATTTCACATTTGTCTACATTAAACTGCCTTGCTCACTGGCCAGTGGAATCATTAGCAATCATTGAACCCCTCCATATCCTAATTCATTTTTTCCTTTTTATTAGCTGTATTTTCTCATTTATTATATACACTTACCTGATGCATTCCTAGGGTACAGAACACTTTAATCTCTATGTTTGGTGAGGAGGGCATAATGTCACAATGACAAGGGATTGATTCTTTCAGGTAGTGTTAAACAGTTTTTACTGATTACATATCTTAAAAACTTCAAAATCCTCATTCTACTTTCTATCTGAGCTCTCCTTTGCCTCAACTCTATGGAACAAGATGCCCTTATGTGGAATGTTCCCTTTATTCCGCATCCCTTCCAGATTCCTTTTGTATGTTGTCTTTCCTCTTTAGAGTGTAAGTTCCTTGAAGATAGAGACTGTCATTTTTAAAATTTATATCCCAAGCATTATGCACAGTAACTGGCACATAGTAGATGGTTAACAAATGTTTGTTAACCATACTAAAAGTATTTATAGTGAGTTTGTTGGAAGTAGCAAAAAAATACAGTCTAGAAACAGTGACTATCCATTGATTGGATCAAAAATATCAAAAACAATGCTACATAAATATTTCAGAAGAAGCATTAAGGAGTAACTATAGAAGTTGTTTACCAATCAAAAAGATCTGGGTTTAAATCTTACCTCTCAAACAAACTGACTTATGCGAGTTATTTGAGTTACCAAGGCAAGTTAGTTGAGCCTTCTATTCCAAACCTTCTCTTCTACTCTTAAGCTTCCCACATTTTTCCTCTTCCCTACACCTCAACTTAGTACCCTGCCTCTTAATTTACCCAGAAAAATAGAGATCAGTTGGCATGAGCCCCTACTCTTTTTCTTTTAATCTCAAAAATTCTTTTTTTAAACTTTTTTATTATAGCTTTTTATTTACAAGATATATACATAGGTAATTTTTCAGTATTGACAATTGCAAAACCTTTTGTTCCAACTTTTCACCTCCTTCCCCCCACGCCCCCAGATGGCAGGTTGATCAATACATGTTAAATATGTGAAAGTATAAGTTAAATATAATATATGTGTACATGTCCATATAGTTATTTTGCTGTACAAAAAGAATCGAACTTTGAAATAGAGAACAATTAGCCTATGAAGGAAGTAAAAAAAATGCAGGCAGACAAAATTAGAGGGATTGGGAATTCTATGTTAGTGGTTCATAGTCATCTCCCAGAGTTCTTTCTCTGGATGTAGCTGGTTCAATTTATTACTGCTCTATTGGAACTGATTTGGTTCATCTCTTTATTGAAGATGGACACATCCATCAGAATTGATCATACAGCATTGTTGTTGCCATGTATAATGATCTCCTGTTTCTGTTCATGTCACTCAGCATCAGTTCATGTAAGTCTCTCCAGGCCTTTCTGAAATCATCCTGTTGGTCATTTCTTTTTTTTTTTTTAATTTAGAATTTTTTCCACAGTATATATGCCTGAGTAATTTTTTTATAATATTATCCCTTGTATTCATTTTTCCAAATTATCCTCCCCTCCCTCTACTCCCTCCCCCCGATGACAGGCAATCCTATACATTTTACATGTGTTACAGTATAACCTAGATACAATATATGTGTGTAAATACCATTTTCTTGTTGCACGTTAAGTATTAGCTTCTGAAGGTATAAGTAACCTGGGTAGATAGACAGTAGTGCTAACAATTTACATTCACTTCCCAGTGTTCTTCTCTGGGTGTAGTTATTTCTGTCCATCATTGATCAACTGGAAGTGAGTTGGATCTTCTTTATGTTGAAGATATCCACTTCCATCAGAATACATCCTCATACAGCATTGAAGTGTACAGCGATCTTCTGGTTCTATTCATTTCACTCAGCATCAGTTCATGTAAGTCTCTCCAAGCCTCTCTGTATTCCTCCTGCTGGTCATTTCTTACAGAACAATAATATTCCATAATATTCATATACCACAATTTGTTCAGCCATTCTCCAATTGATGGGCATCCACTCATTTTCCAGTTTCTGGCCACTACAAAGAGGGCTGCCATAAACATTCTTGCACATACAGGTCCCTTTCCCTTCTTTAAGATCTCTTTGAGATATAAGCCCAGGAGAAACACTGTTGGATCAAAGGGTATGCACAGTTTGATAACTTTTTGCATCTCAAAAATTCTTGACATCATCTACAATTCCTTCTTTCTCCTGGATTCTGACAAAGAAGTAACCCTCTCCTTACCAAGACTAAACATTTGTATATGTACCCTTAATTCCACCTCTTTCTATCTTCTCTTAAAGATTGCAACCTCCATTATTATACCCTCCATTTTGAATTTTTAACCTCTCACAATTTATTGTTTCTTCTCTTCTGCTTTTAGACATGCCCAAGTATCCTCCATTTAAAAAAACAAAACAAATGAAATACTAAAAATAATCCACAAAACCTCTTATATGATTAAAAATCTGATTAAAACCTCTTATATGATTAAAATCTTATTATAACTTTTCTACCTTTCTCTTGAAAAAATTGTCTATGTTCACTGCCTCCACTTCCTCTGTTCTCACTCTTCAAATTTTTGCAAAATCACTTTTATCATTATTATTCAACTAAAACCACTCTGACTAAAGTTGTTAATGATCTCCCAAAGGTAAAATTAGGCAACCTTTTGTGGAGCATCATAACTTCTTGACCCATCTAATGCATCTAAACACTTCTAAACAGCCTCTCCTCCTTGATAAGAGTATCTTATAAGAGTATTCTTCCTTGGGTTTTCACAATATAGCCCTCTCCTGGTTTTCCTCCTAACTTCTTTTCCATCTTCTTTGCTTACTCATCATATATGTCACATTTTTTACCTACTGATATTCTCCAAGGTTCTATCTTTGGCTAGCCCTTTCCTTTCCTCTACATTCTTGGCAAATTCACCAGCTTCCATAGATTTAATTATCACCTCTATGTAGGAGACTTGTGAATCTATTTATTCAACCCTAGATTCTTTCTCTTGAACTTTCCCTTCAGACTGGCTGTTAAGGTACGTTTTAATCCAACATATCCAAAATGAAAGTCATTACCTTCCCTGTCTCCCAACCATTTCCTCTTCTGAAGTTTATAAAACACCATCATTCTAGATAATGTTGTAATTATCTTCTATTCCTCACTGTTTCTCACTCACATATAAAACAAGTTGCTAAACTTTGTCATTTTTATCTCCATCATATCTCTTATTTATGACCCTTTCTTTTATTCATGTAGTTATTAGGTGTCTTGGTAAATAGACTCCCAAATACTTCGTGTATTCTGTTTTTATTTTACATGAAACTTCTCTATTTTCTCCCACTGGCTTTTCTGCTAATTTACAGAAATGATAATGATTTATGTGGTTTTATTTTGTATTCTGGGACTTTGTTAAAGATATTACTTGCTTCAACTAATTTTGGAAGTGACTCTTTAGATTTCTCTGTGAAAGACCTAACATCATCTGGAAAAAAGTGATCTTTGTTTTTCCTCTTCACCTATTCCCTCAATTTCTTTTTTCTTTTCCTATTGCTATAGCTAATACTTTCAGTACTATGTCAAATATTAGTGGCCATATTGAATATCTTCTCTTTACCCTTGATCTTCTTGGAAAAGTATATAGTTTATCCCCTTTAAATATATTCTTTCAAGTAAATACTATTTTTAAAAATATTTTATTTTTCCCACATTACAATGTTAAAAACACATTTTAATATATTTAAAATGTATTTTTAAAAGTTTTGAGTTCTAAATTGAGTGTTGTACTTTTTCAAAAACTTTCTGCATCTATTTATGTAATCTAATTATTTTTGTCCTTATTCTAATAACAAATCCACTGCGCAAATAGTATAAATCCAATTTGTTCATAGTTTGTAATATTTTATATGTTTCTGTAGCCTCTTTGAAAATATTTTATTATATTTTTTATATTATATTCTTTCAATGTTCACTGAGAATATTAGTCTATAATTTTTGTTCTTTGTTTTGTTTAGCAAGTTCATATTTTTATCATAGAAAATACTTTGGGAGACCATTTCTTTTTCTATAATTTGCAAATAATTTTTTAACTATTGGAGGTAATTGTGTTTTTTAATATCTTATAGAATTAACTTTTAAATACATCTGATTCTTTTTTTCCCTTTGAAATGTCATTTGACTTCTTCACTTTCTTTTACTGATATTGGGTTATATTCTCATTCTTGTCTTCTTAATCTGACAATTTTATGTTTTGTAAACAATCATTCATTTAATTTATATTGTAAATTTTATTGGCATATAGTTTGGCAAGATATTTTCTAATAATTTCATTTATTTTTTCTTAAATTGTTGAGAATTTCATTTCTGACACTGATATTTTGGTTTTCTTTTTTCTTTTTAAAAATTAAAATTTGGTAATGGTCTATTTATGTTATTTTAAAATTTTAGATCCTAATTTTATTTTATTTTATTTTTTGCTTTCAATTTAGTAAACTTTTTAATTTTTATTTTTTTTATTGTGTGTGTGTGTGTGTGTTTTTCCCTGAGGCTGGGGTTAAGTGACTTGCCCAGGGTCACGCAGCTAGGAAGTGTTAAGTGTCTGAGACCAGATTTGAACTCGGGTCCTCCTGAATTCAGGACTGGTGCTCTATGCCCTGCGCCACCTAGCTGCCCCAACTTTTTAATTTTTAAAATGTCTATTTTGGTGGTTACTGGAAACTTTTTCACCTCTGCAAAGGAATGGGGATAGAGGTATCTTCTCATTTATCTTCATTGGCTTATTTTGTAAAACTAGCAAATGAACTCAACGAAAATAAAAATTCCCATATTATTAAGACAGTAGTTTTGTCACATTTACTTTTGATTTTTTTGTTATTGTTATTCTTTTCATTTATATTGTAGGAGTCACTGTGGATATTGCTTCTTGGCTCTATGTACTTCACTCTGCATCCGTTCGTGTAAGTTTTTCATTGTTTCCCTGGATTCATCATATTCATTATTTTTGTGACATAATAACATTCCATTATATTCATGTATTGTAATTTTTTCAGCTATTTTCCAATAGAAGAACATCAACTTCACTTTCCTATGTTTTTGTTCAAACTCTTTCCCATATCAAACCTTCATTTCCACTATCTCCACCTGTTAAAACCTTTCTCTTCCTTTAAAACCCAGTTCAGATGCCATCTTCCATAAAACCTGATCTTCCCTTCCAAAAACAAAATCTCCCTACCCCAAAATCTCATAGTACCTTTTTCCCAGATCTTTCCTTTATACATAAAGGAGCCCTGAGCTACCAACGTCAAGGTCATTTTGGAGCTTTTTAAATACTGATCCTGAACCTTAGATGGAGCCAAAGACATTTTTGAATCATTTTCATTTAAAAATAGATAACCCTTGGAGTATAGTTTAAGTTCAGTGAAAACTAATACACTAGTGCCACTGGTGGGAGGGCTTGCTGAACTTTTTCAGGGCTGATTTCTGCCTTTGTTGTCTATTTAATCCACCCAACTCTCACCTGTGGCTCCAGGAAGTTTTAACATGAACAGCAACCACATCCTGGTAAACTGCTTGGGCAGATAGGCTAAACCAGGCTGAGTAACTCAAACCCATTGGTGAGTTATGGGGATTTCTATTTCAAACATACATAGAGTGGAATGGGTGGATGGCAACATTTTTTTCCAACAGCCATGAAGGCAGCAGAAGCAGGGGCTGTGAAGCCCTTAGTAACAAAGTATATCTCTTGCCATCACCAGTTGTCTTAACTGAATGTCTCGTCAGCCTTTTAAGGATCACACTGTTTGTCTCTTGATGTGAAGAAGGGGCTAGAAAGTTTTCCATTCAAATAGCAGCCCTGCATGAAAGAAGGCTGTTAACTGAAAGCCAGCTTACTGAAGTCAGACTTGGATTCATGTTTTTGTTTTTTCTGTAGTGGCTGCAGTGAAGGGGAGCACCATGAAACCAGTATAGGTTTTGCAATCAAAATTAATCTAGTCAACAAGTGTGTATGACTACTAAAATGGGTGAATGACAAGCTCATGACAATGTGATTGCCTTTTGCAGGAAAATACCACACCACCATCATCAGTATCTATTTTCCCATCTTGATGAACCCTAATAACTCTTCCATTTACCTAAATGCAATAAAACTTCATGGATGCACCAGAAAACTTTGAGTAAAACTTTTGATGAAGTATTTAATAGACTATGTGATTATAAGGAAAAGAGGCAGACAGGATGTGACAAAGGCAGTGCTAGACTGATCATAGGCTTAAACATCACCAAGCTAAATATCCTCATTCAATAAAAATGGTAGCCACTGGGCAAAAACACTGCCAGAAGAATTATTGTTGACAGATTAGAGTGTTTGTCTAAGTGGAAACAATCTGTTGTTATCTTGGACAGAAAATTGAGCCAATTTACAGTTGGCAACAGTGAAGCTGAAAAGGGGTGGACAACTTTCAGAGATTTGGTATACAGCATTACATTTGCTCATCTGGGTCAGAACACTCACAGATATCAAGGTTGGCTTGATGAAAATGATGGGGAAATTCAGAAACTGCTAAATGAAAAACAAGAATTCCACAGGGTATTTCATAAGAAAAGTCATTAAATATTGGGAAGCCATCAAGCTTCCATCTCTAATAAAGTAGCATTTATTTCTTTCAAAAATAAAGTACAAGCATTCTTGACTCAGTAAGAAATTCAGATGAAATTCATCTTATGCTGATAGTAACAACACAAAGTTTTAGGCCGATAATAGTAATCCAAAATAACAATCCAGGGCTTTTATGATGCCCTAAAGAGTATTGATGGGACAAAGACCTATGGTGCATCTCAACTACTTAGAGCAGATAGAACCACATTGATTAGTGATAATCCAAGTACATGATCATAAAAGATGAACTAAACAATTACTTATCATTCAATGTTAAAGCCATTGACTATTTACCTCAGCCTATCTTCCCTAACTGAAGGTCATTAGGATCTTTACATGTGGCAAAGCAACTGGTGCCAATTCTATTCCAGCTGAGATTTATAAGGTGAAGGGTCCATTTATTATACAAAAGCTGAATGAAATTTTCTGAGTTATAATTCAAGAAGTTCATTGTCCATCTCTATAAAGGTAAAGGGAATATATTTTCCTGTTGCAATCACTGGGAATCTCTCTCTTTGTCAAGATTTAATAGACTGATCCTTCACCTAGAAGATGGTCATCAATTTGAGAGCCAGTGTAAGTTCAGAAATGGTCAAGGAAAAGTCAATATAGGGATTTCTCTCTTTATCATGGCTGACAAGATTTTTGCCCGTGTCCTATTTAATAGACTGATCCTTCACCTGGAAGAGAGTCATCAATCTGAGAGATTGATGTAACTGAGAGCCAATGTAACTTTAGAAATGGGCAAGGAATAGACAATATGGTATTTGTTGCCTAACACCTCTAGAAGAAATGCCAGGATCCAAATAGAAGTCTTCATATAATATTTATAATCTGGCCAATACCTTTGAAACTGTCAAGCATGAGAACTTATGGAAAATTGTGTCAAAATTTGTTTGCCCCCAAAAGTTCATCAGTATAGTATTTCAATGTCATGATGATATGCTTACCCAGGTTCCAGATAAGGGATGAAGCTCTCCTGCTTTCTCAGGCACCAATGAAGTGAAAAAAGGCTGTGTACATGTTCCCAAGCTTTTTAGTATATTTTCAACCATGATGCCAAATGCCTTCAATGAGGGCAAACAGCATCCAAATCAGCTACCTTATTGATAATTTTTTTTAACTTGAAAAGGCTACAAAGCCAAGATTAAAGTGAAGAGTGTTGATGTATAATTTTTTGTTTGCAGATGATCTGCAATGCAGCCTCTGAAGCTGAGAAGCAAGATTGATTCTCTACTGTTTGTGCTAATTAATTAATTACCAAGAAAACCAGGTGTTCCATCAACCAGCACCACCATCCATATGTGGAACCATTGATTACAGCAAATGGAGAAGCTTTGAATGCTGTGGATTAATTCACTTATTTGGCAGTATATTTTCCAAGGACGTACATATTATAATGGGGGTTTACACATGCATTGCTAGATAGCTCAGTGTTTGAAAGGCTCCTTAAGAAAGTATGAGAGAGAAAAGTGTGGCTAATAAACTGATAGTCTACCAAACTGTTGTCCTGACCTCATTGTTATATGTTTGTGAAACCCGGACAGAACATCAGCACCGTGCTAAAAAACTAAACTGCTCCCATTTGAATTGGTTTTAGAAATGTTTTGAAGATCACCTGGTAAGGTAAGATACCAGATACTGAGGTGCTTTGTCAAACTAAACTTGCATTCCAACTCTACTGCAGAGAGTGCAACCCTGTTGAGCTAGCTATATTGTTCAAATGACAATCATATGCATATTAAAAGATCATTTTATGGAATGGTGATCAGAAAAAGCGATAAAAGGCCATTCCCAAGGCCTCTCTTAAGAACTTTAGAATTGATTGTGCCATGGGAGACACGGGCACAGGACTACCCAACATGGGCATGCTCTATGAGCAAAGCAGAGTTGAAGTAGTTCTGAAGAAACATGAAATAAGCAAAACTTGAGAACCCATCCCAAATGTTCAATAGACTATTTTAAATGATTTCTTATCTTTGTGCTCAACCTGTGGTACAGCATTCTAAGCGTCCTACTCATTGTCCATGTGCTCATAATTTACAACTTTTACTAGACTTTCTACCTTCTAAAACATGGGAGAAAAATCTCTGGAACTCAAAACAAATTGAGCTAATATCTATTTATGGTAAATTTTGAACCTGATTTATTTTATTTGTGTTTTTTTCTAATTCTAAATCCAATAAGTTCACTCATTTTCAAATCACAGACTTACTACCTTGAACCAAAATCACTGTAAACAGCTTAGAATTTATCAGTTTATCAATAGTATCAAGCAATAAAGGAATGTAAATACATATTTAATAAAAAAATAGAAGGATCATAGATTTACATATGGAAGAAATCATCAAGCACATTTATTTAGTCTAGCTTCCTCAATGAGGAAAGTGAGGATCAGAAACATTGAGTGATTTGACCAGTCACACAGTTGACAAACATCAGAGGCAAGATTAAAATCTTGTCCATGAGCTCATCTCATTGCATCTTTCTTTAGTCTTTACACATCTTCCTGTGATATTCCCAAAGTTGGAGAAAAAAAAAAAAATCTATGGATCCTCAAAGCAGTCTAGTACAAAGATTATCTATTCTTTCATGCATCCTGTCACTCAGAACTCTGTTTAATCCAATTAATGATACAGCATCACTTTTCAAAATCTCTGTGATACTAGGTCTTGACAACTCAGACTTACCCATAAGAATAAAGGAAAGGTCTGAAAAAATGCTATGAGATATTTGAGAAGGGAGATTATGTTTTCAGAAAGGAAAATGAGGAAAATATTTATGAAGGAAAGGCAACATTTGAATTTTAAAGTAATGGGGAATTTTTAACAAGTAGAGATGATGGGATTTAATATTTGACATGGGGAATGACGAGCAAAAGCATAGGGATGGGCTATATGGTGTTTTAAAGCCATATCTTACCAATTCACAAAAGCCAGTGATTAAATTTTCAGTGTAAGTGTTTATAGCTTGGAAATAGACAAATGAAGCAAATCAGGACTTGACTTATTCTTTTGTTGATTGTCTAGACTTAAGAAACTTAAGAAAATATCAATAATGCAGACTAAACTTGAGAGTTTGTCATTGGCACTTTTTGTGAGCTGGCTGTTAAAAATTTACCGGCAAATTCCTGGGGATAGAAGAAGTCACAATTAAAACAGAATAGAGAGAGCTAGCATATATAATTTTCTTATTTTTTCTAGATAAAATATATAACATGTAAAAAGGTGCAGTGCTAGAGAAAGCTAAAAATATAAGTTTGAGACAGATTGTGGATGGCACAGATTGTGGCAAGCTTTAGAGATTATCATTTATTTAGTGGTCAATGAGTGATCAAGGAAGGCTTTTGAGCAGAGCAGTAATGTGATTAAGTTGGTGCTTTGAGAAGATTACATTGACAGAAGCATAAAACATTGATTTGAAAGGTGATGGGAAATACCAGAGGCAGAAAGACCAAATAAACTTTTATTATACTAGTCCAGTGAGATTGTGAAGGTCTCATTGTCATAAAAGTGAAAAGAAGGGAATAGTTATAAGAGAAATTATGGAAGTTCAATCAATGGGACTTTGCAACTAATATGGGATATTAGAAGAGTCTAAATGACTCCAAGATTTTAAGCCTGATATAGTAAGATAATGGTAGGGCCATCATAAGAAATATTTTTAAAACTGCAGTAATGAGAAAAAAAACTGTAGTAATGAATAGTTTTGTTTGTTTTGTTTTGTTTGATGGAAAGTTTGCTTGTTTTATGGGAAATGATGATTATAATCCTAGGCATGTTTAATTTGAGGTATTGGCTCCAGGTAAAACTATCCAACATGCAAATGGAAATATAAGAATGGAAGTCTGAGGAAAGTCTGGGATGAGTAGGTTAGATAAATTAATGATTCATAGTCCAAATTTTCTTCTCCTGATCCCTCTTCTTCATACACCTCAGCTCTACTCCTTTGTGTCTCTATACCACTCTGACTTCTTCCATTGTATAGAGTTATGTATTTTTTCTTTTCTTTTCTTTTTCTTTTTTTTTTTTACAAGACAATTGGGTTTAAGTGACTTGCCCAGGATCACAGAGGTAGGAAATATTAAGTCTTAAATGTCTGAGGCCAAATTTGAACTCAGGTCCTCCTGACTCCAGGGCCAGTGCTCTATCTAGTGTGCCATCTAGGGGCCCCTTCTCTGTCATATTATTGAAAAACACTTTTCTTCCCCTGAGGCCGGCCTTAACATAAAGTAGTCACAGAAACCAGATTTCCTTCAGAAGACATTGCATCCACCTACATGCCCACTCAGTACTGGAGAAAGCGATTCTCATATTGAGCAAAGAGGATGAGTAGCCACATTGCTTTTTCTTCATGGCCACTTCTAGAGCTTACATCTGCCACCATTAGCAACTTCTCCTTTGAGTTCATCTTAGGTCTATATCACCTTACCCAAATTCTGGCTTCTTTTAACTACTAGCTAACATGTGATTCACCCTTATTTCTCAAGGAGTTTATAATTGGCTCATTGTCTTCTTCTCCAATCCAATCCTCACATTTGTTGACTTTAGTATACATGCTTATGTCTCCTCAAATACCCTAGTTTCCTAATTCACCAACTCTCATAGTCTACATCTTCACCTCATTCTCACATAGGGATGATAATAGCCTTGATCTAGCTATTGCTTATAATTGGTTGATCTCTAACAAGTAGAATCCAGAGTGCTGACATGCCTCTATACCAAACTATGATCTTTCTACCTCTCCTTCTTTCCCAATTTCTCTTAAACCTATTATTTGTTGTTTTTGTTACTTTTAGTCACTTTGCCCTTCTCTATTTTCTTAGTCCAACATCACTATTCTAGTCTTAACTTCCTTCTTTTCTATCTTGACCTGTAATTGACCTTTTTAACTATATATTGTCCTCTATTTTGAATTTCTTAGGTCCTTATCCTATTGCTTATGATGCATTTACAAATCATAATCTGGTTACTCCCATAATCTACTTTCTGATTAAATCCATTTGCTACTGAATACTATTGGAAGAAGTTATTATATATTATAAACATGTCATATATGTAAATTATATTAAAATATATTTATCTAAACTCAACTGATGATGAGATCCTGTTATATGACCATTCATTCATTCTTTCCTTTTTGCTTCTCTTTAATTTCTCATAATATACATTCCAAACCTTCTCAATCCACATAAACTACCTCTTGCTCCTTTTGATCAGCTTGCATCATACTTCTAAAAGAAACCATCCATCATCGTAGGTCAGACAGCAAGGATTTGAGGACTGAACACATAGATTTATATTTCTTGAAATGTGGCTATGAAAGAGACCAAAAGTTTGAAGAGATAGCTGAGCCTAAAAAAGAATATTTTTAAGATAAGGCAATAGACCTAAATACATTTACATATAAATGAGAAGAAATCAATAAAGAGTGAGAGTAGAAGTTTTGTGAAATAGAAGGTGTGATGAAGAGGTGGTAAGGTATGTGACCAAAGATAAGGGAGAAAAGTTAACCTTGACAAGAATGAGGATGACTTCTCTCTCTGAAGCCAGATTGAGAAAAGAGAACATATATGAGGATATACAGGGGTTTAAGAGGGAAGGGGGAAAGAAGCATGTTTGAAATGGTCTTGCTGTCAGTGAAATAGGAGGCAAACACTTCTGGATGGGATAACGAAAGAGAAAGAAATAGAGACACAGAGAAAGTCACAGATAGTGATAAAGACAGAGGAAGATAGAAACAGAGATAAAAATAGTGCTTGAGACAAAGAAAGAAAAGAATATTGAAGTCAGCTGCTATGAGGAATATTATGTGGAATTCATAAAACAAAAGTCATATTGCAAGAAGTTTGACAATTTAAATTGGAAGTGCACTCGCTTACTTCATTATTTCTTCACACATGGTTTAGCTATTTAAAAGCAGAAACAGAGGGAGCAGATTATGCCTACTCAAGAATTGCACTTATCATTGAGGATATAGTAGAAAGGAGAAGGAAATGACAAACTACACCCATATCTTTGCCAAAAAAACCCAAAATGTGGTCACAAAGAGTTAGACATGACCCAAATGACCGAATAACATAATAGAAAGGCAAGGCTGTGTATATGTGGAATCAAAACTAAAAGAATATGACCTAAGAGAACAAAAAGTAAAAGTAATTAAAAGAAGGTCCTCATGAGGATGAATAGATTTTGGAGGAATAGTAAAATATGAAAAGATATCTATTAGAGGAACACAGGAATCGTAGCTAGATCTATCAGAATAAATGTGGTTAGCTAAGAGAATTTCTGTGTTTAGGACCTTGAAACTGAAGCAATTCTGAGTGATACTGAGATCTAAGTTGTCCCCTTAGTTGAAGGGAATAATGACAGGGTAAAGGGTAAATATAGCAGTGCTCCTCAAACTTTTTAAATAGGAGGCCAGTTCACTGTCCCTCAGACTGTGGGAAGGCCGGACTATAGTAAAAACAAAAACTCACACTCTATCTCCGTCCCTCAGCTCATTTGCCATAACCTGGTAGGCCTCATAAACGTCCTCAGCAGCCACATTTGGCCCTCGGGCTGTAGTTTGTGAACCCCTAATATAAATTCTAAGTCAAATGTCAAATTCATTACAAGATGGCAGAGTGGCTGGAGTAGTTAGAAAGCTAGACTCAGAATGATTTGGATTCAAATTTAGCCTCAGATTAGCAATGTGATCATGGGAAAGTTGATAGCTTAATAGCAAACTTAATGATTCTGAGTCTGTTTCTTCATTCATAAAATGAGACTCCAAATCTATGATCCTTTTATCCTAGATAAGTAAAAGTATCCAAAGGTCCCTAGACAGGGCTATAACTATGGTAATTCTTTGCCACTATATATAAAAATTCAGAAGGTTCAAATATTTAAAATTTAAATTTAAAATAATGATTTTTAAAGATTGTACAGTTTAAAAAATCCATCATATTTACATTTTGACAGAACTGACACTACTTATGCTGCATAGAAATGACTATATTTAAAGTAGAATTAAAATAGGAAGCTACCAAATGATATAATCCCTGCCCTGATGTCTGCATCCCAGGTGAACTTCTTGGTTTGACTCTCTATATCTTCTCCAACATTACATCCTTGAAGAGTCAATGTCTCTATCTTCCTCCCATGTATGTTTTCTTTCTCCCTATCTCTCAAATGAATTTCTCACTTGCTTCTTGTATAACTTTATATTATGAATCATAAAGTTGATCTGAGGTGTTCATTATATGGTTTGCCCCAAGTGCCAAAATTATCAGTTAGAGTTCTATTAGTTCAAAACCATGACAAGTATTGTAAAAGAGTAGGAGGTTTAAACATCAATTTCAAAGGAAAAAATTATTACATGATGGTGGCAGAATAAGGGTTTTGAAGTGGTAATAAAGGACAAGAAATTTGCCAATTCCTCCTCTAGGCCCTGTGAAATGGAAGGAGTGAGAAAAAGAAAGGCCAACATTAGAGTTAATTGAGATGTGGAATCCTTAGAAAAAAATCAGTATCATATGAAATTGTGGGAGCAGTCTAAGAGGAAGAGATTGAAGATAGAGGAGAATTGTTTAACAAATGAAACAGTTTTTCCAAGGAAACCAATAAAAATTACATGTGTACATAATAGGTGACCTTTGTATTGCTCTTTAAGTTTTACAAATCACTTTACATAGGTTTTTTCATAAGATAGGCACTATCATTATCCCCATATATAAATGGGGAAATTGAGACTAAGAAAGGTTAATTGATTTGTCCAGAGTTACACAGATAGTTTGTGATTCAGACAAGATTTGAATTTGTCTCTGAGACTCCAAATCCAGTGCTATGTCCACTATGTCATATGGTTGACATGAAGGTAGAAGTTAATAAAAAAGGAATAGGATCTTGGGAGGGTTAAGGTAAGAATGAATGGAGAAGAGGGGAATTAGTGAGGGAAGAAGGGAGAAAGCAACAGAAAAAGCACATCTTGGACAGAGTATGTAGATCATAGGGAGGATTTAGAAGGCTGTTAGCAGTCACAGTATCTTGGAATGGGATGGTAGCTCAAAGGTCATCCTTCTAACCTTGAAATACTTAATAAATAGAGATGGCTCCATTGATTCAATGTCTGGGAACTTGGTTTAACCTCTAATTCAAAAACAGAAGAAACAGAAAATTGGCAATCCCTATTTCCAATTTGAATTTTCCACTTATTATACTTGCATGCTGGCTTAATTTATGCAGGTGAGCCACACAGCTTTGAGCCTGCCCACCTTTCCCTGGGACCATTTCCTCAAGTACCAGCTGTACTATTATCCAACAAGCATTTAATTGCAGTTGTACAGAGAAACAACACTAGTGAAAGCACTGGGCTTAGAACACTTAATCAATTGAGCAACATGATTAGTGGGACATAACTAAGTGTCCAAAGAGGAAAATAAATGAGTATATGTCTAAAAGAGAAAGTATTTTTCATTTTATTGGTTCCTTGAGATAGCTTATTATCTGACAAGGAGTGTGCATACTTTTTGCAAGCTTTCTGTAAGCTTGCTACTTCTTTATTGTTTTTTCCACTTTCCTATCACCCCATATTCAATCAACTGTCAACTATTGTCAAATCTATATTCACATTTCTCTGACCATATCTCTGCTTATCTGTTTCTCTTTTTCTTTCTTTCTCTCTTTGTCTCTGTCTCTCTGTCTCTCTCTGTCTCTCTGCCTCTCTCTCTCTCTCTCTCTCTCTCTCTCTCTCTCTCTCTCTCTCTCTCTCTCTCTCTCTCTCTTCTCTCTCTCCTCTTCCCTCACTTCTTTCTCTTCTCTCTCTCTCTCTTCTCTCTTTTCTCTAACCTCCTTTCTCTCTCTATCTCTGTCTATTACACACATAGAAGCAATGATGATGATGATAATACACATTTATATAATTCTTTTAAGGTTTGCCCAGTCTTTAATATTATTCCTTTTTATCTGCATAGAAACCTTGGAAAATAGATTTTATTATTGTCCATTGTCTGCTCTTTACAGATGAAGAAATTGATATAGACAGAGTTTAAATAGCTATGTCCAAAGTCATATAGCTAATAAGTGTTTGAGGTTAGATTTGAACTCAGTTGTTTTTTTTTTTTTTTTTTTTTGGTTTGGTTTTTTTTGGTTCCAGGATTCTATCTGCTGTCACATACATTTCTGATTGGGATTCCTATTTCTAGCCCTGTTCCTATTAAGGCAAAGGTCTAACTAGCCCTGTTCAAAAACCTTGTATGACTTTTTGTTAGCTCTAAGATAAAATACTGATTCCTCACCTTAACATTTAAGATTTAATTTAAATTGACACCAATATATTTTTCTGCATTATTTCACATTATTCTTTTCCACATACTTTATAATCCACTCAATTTAGGCTACTAGATATTTTCTGAATTCAACCTTCCAACTCCTTCCTCACTTGTATTTGCACAAGCTATCTATTCCTAGTCCTACCTCACACATCAGAAGTGGAGAAATGCACTTTTTCTCCTTAATGTATCTCAGAATACCTATCCTCTTTCGAGATTCAGCTATCTTTTCCAAGAAGCCTCCTTTGATCCCCCAACATGCACACACACACACACACACACACACACACACACACACACACACACCCCTTGTTAGTGTTCTTACCCTCCTTTAATTATTTTGCATTTACTTATCTTTGTACCTTTTTATCTCTCCAGTAAGCTCCCTGAGGGCAATAATTATCTCAAATAATACTTAATCTAATACTCAAAAGGATCTATCATTTTACTGATTTAGAAGTTTCTTAACTGGAGCACTAATACGTTGTTGTTGTCGGTGGAGTTCTGAATTGATTCAACCATTCATCCAAACTGTGCACACACACTAGGTCTATATCCTAAAGAGATCGGAAATAAGGGGAAAGAACCCACAGGTCCAAAAATGTTTATAGCAAGCGGTCTGTGGTGGCAAAGAATTAGAAATCAACTGGGGAATAAATCGTGTGATATGAATGTAATGGAATACTATAGTTCTACAAGAAATTATGAGCAGTCAGGTTTCAGAAAAATTTGGAAAGGTTTAAATGAACTGATGCTAAATGAAGTGAGCAGAATCAAAAGAACACCATACACAAGTAGCAGCAACATTGTCATGATGAACTTTGATAGACTTAGCTTTTCTCAGCAATACAATGATCTAAGATAGTTCTAAAAAATTCATTATGGAAAATACCATCCACACCCAGAGAATGAATTATGGAGTCTGAATGCATCAGAAATATATCAGAAGAAATCATATTATTTTCAATTTCTATTTTTGTTTTTTTTACATAGTTTTTCTCTTTTGTTATGCTTCTTATTTCACAACATGGCTAATATGAAAATATGTATAATATGATTGTACATGTATTACCTATATCAGATTGTTTACCATCTTGAAGATGGGTGTGGGATGGAGTAAGAGAAAAATGAAAATAAAAATCTTATAAAAGTAAATATCAAAAATTAAGAAATAAATAATAATAATAATATATTTTTAAATTTATCCATATCTATTACAGCTCTTATACCTGATTTTCTTTAAGTTCACTACAGGAGGCTCATCCTAATGTACTAGAAGCCCTCTTCACTTTGTCCTGCTTATTGAATTGAATTGAATTTTCTCATATTTTGGGAAAAAATATAAAATATTGAACCTGGATAAGACTTTAGAGATTATCTAGTTCAAGGCTCTTAGTAAAAAAGAAAATTGAAACCCAAATAAATAAGTGACCTGTCTAAGACCATAAAGGAATTAAAATGTTGTGAGGTTAAGACCACAATGATAATCTTATTTATGTGGCATTTTACAAAAGACTTTTCTCAACACAACACTAGAGCCAAGATTCTTTTCTCATGCTCCAGTGTTTCCACTGTACACTCTGAGAAGACAGCAAAAGAAATCATATGTGGAGAGATTAAAGAATAGTCCATCTCCAGATTTTCTTTCCATTTTTTCAGCATTAAATATGACACTTGCAACAGCTGGAGAATGACAAAAGTGATTGTTATGTGGCATGTGGCAATGCAGGGAGAGGAATGAGATTCATTCAAATATGTGGTCATTTTCCTGGTGCACTAAGAACCTTACTGCTATTCTCCCGCATAAACTAGCTGGGGGCTTTTGGGCCAGGGCAGTAAGAATGGAGTACAGGAAATTGGTGAGTCTTAACTCACATATTTTGGAAGCTACAGTTTAATTAAATCCTTTCTTACATGATACATTATCTATAAAAGCAATTTGGTTAAAATATTGATTTTGTTATGTGGTTGCAGCATTCCCTGAGGAAGTCTTATTTCAATGTCTGTGGTTTTCTGCCTCTAACTTCTGAAGATGTGTTTTTGAAGGCAGTAGCATTTGAAGTGACCTCGCTGAGGTTACTCTGTTAATTGTAGCATGATCTAGGGTTAAAAAATCAAGGTGCACAGTGAGAGAGACAGAGTCAGAGACACACACACAGAGAGACAGAGGACACAGAGAGAAACAGAGAGAGAGAGAGAGAGAGAGAGAGAGAGAGAGAGAGAGAGAGAGAGAGAGAGAGAGAAAGAGAGAGAGAGAGAGAAAGAGAGAGAGAGAGAGAGAAAGAGAGAGAGAGAAAGAGAGAGAGAGAGAGAGAGAGAGAGAGAGAGAGAGAGAGAGAGAGAGAGAGAGAGAGAGAGAGAGTTTCATCTGATCCATGACCTACTTGTGGAAACTGACCCATTTGTAGAAAGGCATAAAAATTTTAAAAAGACCTAAGGAGCCCTTCTTTAGTATAGAAAAAGCTATTGCAAACCATTGCTTTTAGTTCATCAGATAATAGGATGGATTAATTCTGAATCAGAAATGACCAGATTTATTTTCTGGTTTATGACTAGTGCCACTAACTTCCTATTTGCATGGTTAGTAAATCTTTCAAAAAAGTGTTTACATTTAATATGGTAGCTCTCAGTATTTCAACACATTTTGCAGGCACTATTTTTAAATAGACAATCTTTTCATGTAGTTCTCTCTCCTCTCCTCCCCTCTTCTCTTCTTCTGTCTTGCCTCTTCTCTCTCTCTCTCTTCTTACTTCCTCTCCATCTTCCTCCTCCTCCTCCTTTCCTCATTTTTTCCTTTCCTTTCTTTTCTCCATATATGCATATGTGTATATATACATATACATATGTATTATGGAATGGAATAAGCATTTATTTAACACTTATTATGTGCTATGTACTATGCTAAGCGCTTTACAAATTTTATCATATTTGATCTTCAGAACATTCTTCATGGAGTAGTAAGTAGCTATTATTATCCTCAATTTCATTTGAGGAAGCTAGGGTAACCAGAGATTAAGTGACTTGCCCAAAGTCACTCAGGCAGGAAGATTCTGAGACTGAACTGAATTCAGGTCTTCCTAATTCTAGACCCAGTTCTCTGGCCTTACATATACACAACACATGCATAAACACTCATGTACCTATGTTCCTTTGAAGGTATTCTTATGCATCTTAATTTCTGGGTATCCTATTTTCCCTATCAGCTTGTGGTCTTCTCAAAAGAAGGATTTTTTATTTTATTCCCTCAGAACCTTGGACAGGTCTCTATTATACACTTTGTGGTGCTAGATGAGTTCAGGAAGCAGAACCCTGTAGGTACTTGGAGAAGAGTTATACATTATTTCATTATATCCTGGCTATGGAGCAGAGCCAAGATGGCAGAGAGTAGACAGGTTTTTGCCTGAGTTCTTTCTGCCTTCCTTCAGAATCAACACCATATCCTGGCTAAGGGGTGGTTCCCTACTAGTAGGGAGAAAAATGAAAAGAAGCAAAGTAAAATTGATTGATGTGATCCATAGAGTTTGAAGTAAAGTTAGAGCAGAATAATTCCTCAGGTAAGCCCTTAGAGAAAGTGTTTCAGAAGATGTAGATTAGGGAACAGTCAACCAGAACATATGAATCTGCAGATTCCTGAATACACTTTTTAAAGAGTTCTATTTGGGAAAAGTCTCAAATGATGAAAAGAAGCATGACCTCTGACAGATGAAGCAGGAATCTTTGAAATTTGCTAGGACCTTTAATTTCTTCTTTTAAGTATAACATTTTATTGATGTCTTTTGAATTTCTATCAAAGTAATTTCCCATTCTACCCTAAACTGAATCCTCTCTTTCAACTAAAAAAATCAACAAAAGAAACGACTTCTTATAATAACCATACCTGACAATGTATAGGGATCCTGATTTAGTAGTCCCCCACCTCTCTTATGGTGATTTCTAATAACATTTTTATTGCTTTTATAGATCTTTCATTTAAATTTCTTTTTTGTTGTAAAATTGATAATGAAGATGTTGATGATGATGATAGCTAATATTTATGTAGTGCTTACTATATGCTAAGTATTGTGCTAAGAACTTTACAATTATTATGTCATTTGATCCTCACAATTCTGTGAGATAGATACTATCGTCTACATTTTAAAGATGTATAAACTGAGGCAAACAGAAAAATCACTTGCTCAGAATCACACAGCTACTATCTGAGTTTCAAACTTAGGATTTCCATTCTCCAAATCCAGATACCACTACACACCTCTCAGATTGGCTAGAATGACAGAAAAAGATAATGTTGAATGTTGGAGGGATGTGAGAAAACTGGGACACTGATATATTGCTGATGGAATTGTGAATACATCCAGCCATTCTGGAGAGTGATTTGGAACTATCCTCAAAAAGTTATCAAACTGTACGGTGTTACTACTGGACTTATATCCCAAGGAAATCTTAAAGAAGGGAAAAGGACCTGTATGTGCCAAAATGTTTGTGGCAGACCTCTTTGTAATAGCTAAAAACTGGAAACTAAGTGTATGCCCATCAATTGGAGAATGGCTGAATGGTGAAGGTTATGGAATATTATTGTTCTGTAAGAAATGACCAGCAGGATGAATACAGAGAGGCTTGGAGAGACTTACATCAACTGATGCTGAGTGAAATGAGCAGAACCCAGAAGATGACTGTATACTTCAACAACAATGCTATATGATGTTCAATTCTAATGAACATGGCTCTCTTCAACAATGAGATGAACCAAATCAGTTCCATTTGTACAATAATGAATTGAACCAGCTACACCCAGCGAAAGAACTCTGGGAAATGAGTGTGAACCACTACATGGTATTTCCAATCCCTTTGTTTTGTCTGCTTGCATTTTTTATTTCCTTCACAGATTAATTGCACATTATTTTAAAATCCAATTCTTCTTATGCAGAAAAATAACTATAGATATGTATTGTATATGTATATTGTATTTAACATATACTGTAACATATTTTGTGATGACCATGTTAACATCCCGGATACCTTAGAATCAGCCAGAGTCAGGATAAGCAAAAGTCCTTAGCCTTTATTTTTTGGTCTTTAGCAGTAGAAGTGAAAGGAATGGCCATGTAGCATCTCCACAACATCATCTCTTCATCTTCTGCCCAGAAGTGACCCTGGCTAGTCTCACTCTACCTCCTGGTCCCTCCTACAATTCTCTGTATACGCAAAATGATTGAGCCAGCACAGGATAATGGGAAGGGCCACTTTCCAAGCATATTCTTATATTGTCCAATCAGTAATTAGCCTTAAGTACTGGGTTGTCCAACTTCAGTACATCAACTCAAGAGTTTCAGCCCTTTACATCTCCTGCTTTCTTTTGTTTTAGAACACAGGTGGTCACACCATCCTTGACTTCTCAGAAAAGAGGTGAAAACACCAAAAAGGAGATCATGCTCCCCCCCCCGACTTCTCAGGAAGGGAGATGAAAAGCACCAAAGAAAAGTGTGGATTGCTAGTGGGTTTCTGAGCTGAAGGGTCTTATTAGAAATAGGTATGCACAAACCCATCAACATGGGAAGTATTACACATGCACATAGAAATAATGCACAGACTATTAGTGATGACTCTCCCCACAGCCAATGTAGACTCAATGTGGTATAACAAACATGAACTGTACATACAAGTAGTGATATAATAAACAATAAATCAACATGGTCTTGAAAAATATTTCCAGAAGTCCTAGAAGCAGGGTATGTAAACAAATTACAAATACACCTTCTTCAGCAACCAAGAGATAGTCCAAAATCAAACTATTATCCATTGCTTCACATGTCAGGGAATCCAATGATCGCCACAAGTTTTTGAAGACTTGCAACAGTCTTTTTATATAGTAGGGAATTCAATGATTCCTACAGATTTTGAAGTCCTGCAACAGTTTTATCATTTCTCAGAAAATCCAATGATTCCTGAGGGTTTTCAAATCCTACAACAGTCTTATCATGTCTCAGAGAATCCAATGATTTCTGAGGGTTTTCAAGTCCAACAATTTTTGATGTCCATGAATCAAATGCCATAACTGCCATGCTCTTCAGCAATGGAACCACCCAATGTTTCTTGGGGCTTCTTCATTTCAAGGCTCTGCTCCATCTCTCTCCATTGGACAAGGTGAATATGACTCGTTGGCATCCATATGATTCCTTCTCCATCTGTGGAGATACAAGCAAACCCTCTCCCCCAAGCAGTTAATCTATCTAGTCCTGTCCATTCACCACTTTCTGGGTCTCTCCACATCACCTGATGATTATCTAAAGACAGTGGAGCTGCTTGCACTGGATACTGCCCTTTTGGAGGGGTATAAAACTTGTCTGTCAGAGCCAGTGCATCTTTGTCAAAAATCAAGAAATTAATAGTACAAAGAGCTAAATTTAGAAGGTCTCTAGAGTTACCTGTGCCTACCCCTTTCTTTTGTTTTTGCAGGAGTGTCTTAATGTCTCTGTTTCTCCTCTCTACTATTTCCTGTCCTTGAGGATTAAAAGGTATGCCACTGGTGTGTAAAGTCTGATACTGTGCACAAAAATGTGCAAAATGTTTAGAACTATATGCAAGTCCATTGTCTGTTTTTATTACTTGTGGCACACCCATAATTGCAAATCCTTGTATAAGGAATTCTGTGACCACTCAGACTGTCTCTTTTGCTGCTGGTATTACAAAAATTAATCCTGAAAAAGTGTCTACCAAAACATGAATAAAAGACAGACGACCAAAAGATTTATAATGGGTCACATCCATTTGCCAAATTTCATTGGGTCTCAAACCACGAGGGTTCTTCCCTGGAGGGAGTGTAGGAGTGTGGAATGGAATGCAAGCTGGACAGGCTTTTACTATGCTCCTAGCTTCCTCTCTTCTTATTCCATATTGTAAACACAAATATTATGTTTGGATGCATCTGTAAAGATAGGTCCTTTAAGAGGAACTTTAGAAACCTTTTCTTCAAGAATCCATCACCAATTATGTAATAGTCTGGTTATCTTTAATGGAGACTCATGTGTAAAATTTGGAGCTGTGGCCAATAAAATTTGACACTCTGGGATGGATTCACAACATACATTAATTTGTGCATTAATATAAAAGGTGGATATCTTGTCAGGTCTTGTCCCAGATAATTGTACTGCTCATTTAATGGCCTTTCATAAAATTCTAGCCACAAGCACTGGGTAAGGAGTAAGGCTTTGTTCTGGTTGTGCCAAGAGGTTCACCCACTCTATCATACTGTCTTCTTGATGAAGGACTACTGTGGGTGCCTCTTGTGTAGCAAAAACTGATATTTCCAAGGGTTTTTGAGTGACTCTTTCAACCACATTGGATAAAGCCAGTTCAACTTGTCTCAAAGCCTCTTGAGCTTCTTTTGTAAACTGGCCTGGTTAGTTTAAAGCACTGTCTCCCCTTAAAATGTCATATAAGGGTTGCAATTGATAGGTAGTCAAGATTAATACTGGATGCATCTATTGGATATCTCCTATCAATTTCTGAAAGTCATTTAAGGTGTTTAGCTGCTCTGTTCTTAAGGAAAGTTTTTGTACTGTAAGCACCTTAGGGTATACTTCATATCCTAAATATTGAAAAGGAGCATGTCTTTGAATTTTTTCTGGAGCTATGTGCAATTTGTAGTTCCTTAATGTTTCTATGATCTTTTGTAGACATACTTCTAACATTTGTTCCTCAGGTGCACATCTCAATATATCATCCATGTAATGTAATAACATTACTTTTGGAAATGCTTTTCTTACTAAATAATAGCAGCAGCAACATACACTTGACACATAGTAGGATGATTTTTCATTTCCTGTGGCAAAACTGTCCATTCATATCTTTTAAAAGGCTCAGCTAAGTTAACGCTGGGCATTGAAAAGGCAAATCTTTTCATATCCTTCTTATCTAGAGGGATAGAATAGAAACAATCCTTAATGGCCCAAAGAGGCCATTCTCTAGGCAACTGAGTAGGAGATGGAAGTCCAGGCTAAAGAGTTCCCATAGTTTCCATCTGTTCATTTACCTTTCTTAAATCAGTCAAATCCTCCATTTTCCAGATTCCTTTCTTACAACAAATACTGGGGAATTCCAAGGACTTAGAGAAGGTTGTAAGTGTCCTTCGTCAAGTTGTTTCTGTACTATGTCTAATAAGGCCTGAATTTTATTGTTATCTAAGGGCCACTGTTCTATCCACATTAGTGTATCAGTTTTCCATTGGATAAGAACAGGTGAAAGTGTTGGCAGGCCTTCAACAGCAGCCCTGCCTAAAAAACCGAAGTACTCATTTTTAACCCTAATTGTTGTAAAATGTCTCTTCCCCACAGATTGATGGGGATTTTTTCCAACTATAAAAGGAGTAAAAACTCCTATTTCACCTTCAAATATCCATAACAAAGGATAACACTAACTTCAGCTACTATTGATCCTCCTACCCCAGACATGTAGATATCTGCCTTAATCTTTGGCCAGTGACTGGGCCAGTTAGCACCTCTAATGACCATGTGATCTGCACCAGTGTCTGCCAATCCTTTTAATGGTATGCCATTTATATAGATGGTGAACATAGGTCGGTCAGCTGTCATAGCTATTGTCCAGTATATTCCTGGATTTTGTTGCTTGGAGCCAGAATCTGGACAATTATCACCAGATTGCTTATTAGGAGTCTGTATCAATAAACCTGATGCTACTACTTCTCCTGGTTGATAAGCCACACATTGTCTACCTGTATTAGTGACTGGGATATTATCTACACATTCCCCAGTTTCCCACATCAGTGTATGGATGGACACTGTTTTACTCTCAGGAGGTGAAATGGTCAAGCCTACTGTGCCTGGAGATAAAGGATCCATAGTCTGGAGAGGAACAGATTTCACCTCTCCAGGGGGTATTTCCCAGCTGCATACAACTCTATTCTCCCCAATTGTAGTCCCTTTCTCCCATCATGTTGCTTCCTGGCTGATTGATTGTGTAATCCCTTTCTCCCATCAGATTGCTTTCTGGCTGATTGGTCATGTCTGGGTACTGAACTTCTAGGCACTCTTCAGGTTTAGCATCGGCTACCATCATGCCCCAAGTATTTTTTGCCTTGGGCCCTGGGGCTGGGCCCCTCATCCCGTTTCCCTGATTCAGTCTACATTCTGATGCCCAATGGAAGCCTCTGTTGCATTTTGGACATGGGGTATTGGGTCTTCTTCTCCCACCCTGTTTTCTCACTCTGTTTCTATGTCAACATTGAGCTTTCAGAAACCCTATTTCCCTGACCCTGTCTTCCCATATTGGGATCTTGGGAAGTCTGCATCATAGCCTGGATATAAAAGGTATTTGTGCCCACTGTGTACAGCGTCTTATCCTCTAAAGGAGCATCCTTGTGTAGTCCTAGTATAATCCTTCTACAAACCTCATTGGCATTTTCTTCAGCAAGTTGCCTTATCATAATGTCTGTTACTGTATTTTCACCATTAGTTCATATGACAGCTGTCTGCAAACATCCCACAAAATCAGCAAAAGATTCATTTGGCCCTTGTGCAATTTTTGTGAAGGCCTCACCCTCATTGTTTTTACTGGGGAGAAAAGCTCATGCTTTGATAGCAGCAGCAGCAATTTGCTCATATGCTGCTATGGGGTAATTAATCTGTGCTGAAATGTCTGCATAAGAACCTACACCTGTTAGTTTGTCACAGGTGATTGGAGGATTAACTCCATTATGACTATTTTGTTAGGCTTGTATCCTACAGAGCTCACTATATTCAAAAAGCCACAAAAAGTTTTGTCCAGGTTCTAAGCATGTCCTTGCTATAGATTTCCAGTCCCTAGGGGTGAAGACTCCATAAGTCAAATTCTGTAATAACATTTTAACATAAGCCAATGTAGCCCCATAAAGAGTGTAAGCCTTTTTTCAGGTCTTTGAGGATTTCTATCTCAAAAGGAGTATATCTTCTACTTTCTTGACCTGAAGAGTTAAACTGTTGAATTACTGGATACATACTGATTTTCAAATCAGTTAAATCCTGCCCTTCTTCTGTGGCTTTAAATAGTGCCTTTTGCAATCCAATCATAGGAGGGGGTGATTGCTGGGGGGAGGGAAGGGAGGTACTGGTGGTTTCACTGCCCTGCCCACTCCTCCTCCTCCCTTAATCCTGGAAGGTGAAGTTGATGGGGGCGTGTCAAGAACCAGTTCCGGTTTAGGTCAGATGGAGAATCACCACACCCTTCACCCCGCCCTTCATCCTCACTTAACTACACATGCCCTCTAGTTATATTGCTATTAATTTGTTCATTGTCTTCCTCTTTTTCCTCACATTTCCTCATCTGGCTGTTCTTAAAACTTTTCTTTTTTCTATAACTTGCAGGATTCTTTAAGGCCAATTGTATTATGTTGTATATATAAAATGTTTCCTTGGAAATTGAATGAAGACCTTTATCATTGTAGCATTCATATAGTTATTCTCCTATCAGCTTTCAATTATCTAGCCCTATTTCTTCTTCCTTTAAGAACTAAGAGGACTGCGTTCTAATGTACCTGAAAGTCTAGCAATCTGCAACCAAGTTATAATTAAACCTTGTCCCTTGATCGTCTTAAGCATGTTTTCTATAGCACCCCTTTGAGACAGTGGTAGGGATGGGGCTAGAGCTGGGGGATAATCTTTTCCTAACATCTGCCCCATTTCAGCTAGAAAATTTTATAAGTTTAGCCCTTAACAAAGTAAGTTCCCTCTTTGTCTATTAAAAATACTCACTATTTCCTGCTTCCTGAGGGCTTCTTCAGTGAAATTAGGGTCCTTGGTCCCACGTTGGGCACCAAATGTGATGACTGCATTAGTACTCTGGATACCTTAGAATCAGCTGGAGTCAGGATAAGCAAAAGTCTTTAGTTTTTATTCTTTGTCTTAGCGGTAGAAGTGAAGGTAATGGACACAGGATCTCTGCAACCTCACCTACTCATCTTCCGTCCAGAAGTGACCCTGGCTAGCCTCACTCCATCTCCTAATCCCTCCTACAATTCTCTGTATACACGAAATGATTGGGCCAGCACAGGAAGTGGGAAGGGCCATTTTCCAAGCATATTCTAATAGAGTATTGTCCAATCAGTAATTAGCCTTAAGTACTGGGTTATCCGACCTCTGTGCATCAGCTCAAGAGTTTCAGCCCTTTACAATATTTAACATGTCTACCTGCCATCTGGCGGGGAGGGGGGGAAGGGGGAGAAAAATTGGAACAAAAACTTTTGCAATTGTCAATGCTGAAAAATTACCCATGCATATATCTTGTAAATAAAAAAGCTGTAATAAAAAAAAAATAATTTAAAAAATAGTATTGTATATAAAACAAAGACTCTCTGTTCCATATCGTTTGCTTTTTACATATATAATTAAAATATTAATAATTAAATTGTACCCTTCTGAATTTCTTTTCTGCTTATTTTAAAATGTTTTATTGATTGTCTTTTCTTTCTTTTTTTTTTTTTGCATCTCACTGCCCACCAATTCACATCACACCCTAAAGAAGCTCTCTCTTAAAACAAATACAGTAAACAAATATAATCAAGAAACAAATGGATCATGTCTGAAAATGTATTTCATATTATAGACCTCTAGCTCATTGCCTCTCTGCTAAGAAATGGAAATTATCAAGAAAAGTTGTCCTGATGTTCTAGAACCAGAAGGTAAAATAAAAACTGGAAGACTCCACCAATCACCTCCTGAAAGAGATCCCCAAATGAAAACTCAGGAATATTATAGCCAAATTCCAGAATTACCAGGTAAAGGAGATAATATTGCAACTATCCAGAAAGGAACTATTCAAGTTCAGTGCAGCCATAGTCAAGGTAACACAAGATTTAGCAACTTCTACATTAAAGGACTAGAAGATTTGGAAAATGATATTCCAGAGAGCAATGGTGCTAGGATTAAAATAAAGAATCACCTACCCAACAAAACTAAGAATAAGTCTTCAAGGGAAGAGGTGGAAATTCAAGAAATGGAGGCTTTTAAAGCCTTCATAATGAAAAAACCTGACCTGATTAGAAGATTTGATTTTCAAATATAGGACTCAGAAGAAGGATAAGGAGATAATCAGGAAAGTAATATCAAAAGGGACATCATAAGATTTATCTGTTTACATTTTTACATGGGAGGATGATAATACTTGAAACTCATTAAAACTTTCTCATTAGTTAGAAGGAATGTATTTATATATGTGTGTGTGTATAGACATACATATGTCTATATACATGTATGTACTGGAAGAATGTACTAGAAAGGGAGAAATGGAATGATGTAAATTATCTGCTATAAAAACAGTCAAGAAAAACCTTTTATAGTGGAGAAGAGGAAGAAGAGGAGAAGGTGATTGAGTGAACCTTACTCTCATCAGAATTGGCTCAGAGGAAATAACATATTCACTCAATATAAGCATAGAAATCTATCTTAACCTACATGCAAATAAGAGAGGAAAGGGGACACGAGAAGGGAAGAGAGTGATAGAAGAAATGGCATATTGGGAGATAGGATAGTTAGAAACAAAATACTTCTAAGGAGGGAAAAGCTGAAAGGAGAGAGAGAATAGAATGCATGAGGGGAATACAATTAGCAGTAGTAATTGTGAAAAGAATTTTGAAACAAGTTTCTCTGATGAAAGCTTCATTTCTCAAATGTAAGTCATATTTATAAAAATAATAAGTCATTCCCAAATTGATAAATAATCAAAATATGTGAACTATGATCAAAGAGCTATAAAATCATGTAAATTATTTGTGTTAAAATATCACTATTAGACACAAATTCCAAAAGAGATTTTTAAAAAAGGAAAAGAACTTATATGTTCAAAAATGTTTATAGCAGCTCTTTTCACAGGGCAAGGAATTAGAAATTGAGAGGATGTCCATTAATTGAAGAAAGTCTGAATAAATTGTGGTATGTGATTATATGATGGAGTATTGTTGTTTTTATGAGAAATGATGAGCAAATGCTCCCAGAAAAACTTGGAAAGACCTTCATGAACTCAAGCAAAGTGTTATATGCTGTTAAAGCAATAGTGTTGTCAGATGATCAGTTGTGAAGGACCTTATTATTTTCAGCAATACAATGATCCAAGACTACTCTGAAGGATTTTTGATGAAAAATGTTTAAAAAATGTTATCTATACCCAGATAAAGAACTGATTGTTTCAGAATACAGATTGAAAACATACTTTTTAAACTATTTTTCTTGAGGGCTTTTTTTGAGGGAATCAATATTTTCTTTCACAACCTGACTTTTATGGAAATGTTTTATATAACTTCACATTGCCTTCTCAATTAGAAGAGTGTGAGGAGGAGAGAATTTCAAATTCAAAAAAAATTTTAAAAATGTAAAAAATTGTTTTACACATAATTGAGGAAAATAAAAATATTAAATAAAAATATATTTATGTTCATATACTTCTTGTATCTGTTTTGGCAGATATATGCTCATGTATTTTACACTATCTAGTTATTTTAAATGGTCTAAAACAATATCAAATAGTATTATTGACACAGTATAGTTTCTCTCTTTTCCTCTTTTGTTTAAATCTATTTTAATGCTTTAAAAAATAATGGACTTGGGGCAGATAGGTGGCGCAGAGGATAGAGCACCAACTCTGACGTCAGGAGGACTTGAGTTCAAATCTGGCCTCAGACAGTTAACATTTCCTATCTGTTTGACCCTGGGCAAGTAGTTTAACCCCAACTGCCTCAGCAAAAACAATTAAAAAATAAAAATAATTGACTTGGTTGAGAATAGGTAACATGTCAGATGTAGAAAGTCTCTAATGAGACTCAAATGCAATGGAGAAATTCTTGATTTGCTTATAGATAATAGGTTTTGGGTAAAGCTAAGGAAGGAGGAATTTCTCAGAACCAGAAACTGAATATCAAAATTAACTATCTAGGGCAGAAATATAGTAAAGATTTTAATCCAATCAAAAGTTGCAAGTGGAAAGTTAACATAGATCAGAACAAGGGAATAGTATAACTTGTCTGACTGTATCCTTTATGTGCATTAGGACCATTCAGCCTAAGTGACTCCATATGAATTATCCCTTCTACATCACAACTTTCCCCTTTATGGTTGCCATAAGAAATTAAATGGGAATTTGGGGTAGGGTTTTGTAGAAGCCTCATTCGACATGCAAAAGCCAACAAACAACTCCAGAAAAGTTTGGAAACTCAGAAATACATGAAATATATGTATAACATTACAGAATATCAACATATTTTGTCATTTAATATCACAAATACACACAATTTCTTTTTTAAAGTTAAAAGAAGTAAAAAGTTAGTTTGCAAAAATAACATGAAAACCAGCAGATAATGTACAAAGAGTAGTATTTTTACTTAACATTGAACTACTTATACTAAATATATAACCCAAATTTTATAATAATATACTATAAACATACTATTAAAAAAAGAAAAAAATTAAGACTTCTTCTCTGGTACAAAGTGAGGGCCAAAATTTTACACAGATTTTCCAGATCATTGGCACAGCCCCCTTAGCTCCATAATGTGAATTGGGATAACAGTAATTATAACCATGCCATATGAAGTTTACAATTACCATATTTTATGCCATTGTCAAATATATAATTTTATCTCATACTTGCCAATGTTTATTCCTTTGATTTTTTGTCCTCTTATTGCTATTGCTTGCATTTCTAAAACCATATTAAATAATAGTGGAGAGAAGATGCATATTGGGTTTACCTCTTTTAGAACTGGGAAAGGCTGTTATCCAACCCATCCATATAGTAAAAATTGCTGGCTCTAATTTTAAATACATGCTATTAATCATATTAAGTAAATATTCTTTATTCCTATGCTTCTTAGCTTTTTTTTTTTTTACAGAAATTAGTACTGTGTTTTGTCAGAAGCATTTCTTACAGCTATTAAAATCATATGCTTTGGTTTTTGTTGTTCACATTATTAATTATGCTAATTGTTTTCAGCCCTGGTCATAGTGAATTATTTTCTGGATCTATTCCCGGCCACCAACTGTAAATCATGTTGCCTCCACGTCATCCCCACCCTCTCCCTTCAGCAACCTTGAGCTCTACATTCAGTCTCATGCTTTAGAATGGGTCTTCTTAAACTTTTTTTACTCATTGCTCCTTTTCACCAGAAAAAATTTTTTAATGACCTCAGGTATGTAGGCATACAAAATAGATACATAAACCAAACATTTACTGATAATAAATCATAAGAAATTATTTTAAAACAATTCTTTGGTATACATATAATTTTACCATTTAAAAAGATGAAAAGCAAATTTGCATACTAATGAGATGGATTGCTTGCTTATTTTTGCAAAAAGAATTAAAGCTTGGCAGAATATTTGATACTTTTTGCTGTTGCCAAATTTTTCACAATCCCCACATTCCCCACATGACCCAATATGGGGTGAACCACAGTTTAAGAAGCTTTGTCTTAAAACACTTATCCATCCCTTCTATTGCTCTCTGTATTATCTTCCCCAATTAGAAACGTTAAGTTCCTGAGAACAAGAACAAGTTTGATTGCTCTTTGTATCTCCTAAGTTTAGCATCGTTTCTAACTATATAGCACTAATAAGTGCTCTGTGTATCTATTACCACTGCTGAAATATAATGTAATCTCTTTGTAAATATTTTTAAAATGTTAAATCAATATTCGTTATTGAGATTGACCTATAGTTCTTCATTTTGCTTTTCCTTTCCGGCTGTCTGACCCATAAGTGTCATATGAGCAATTTAGTAGTGTTCCTTGTGTTTCTAGTTCTGAAAATAATTTTGTGGGATAGGTATTTATTGCTCTTTAAATATTTTATAAGAATCACTCATAAATTCATGTGGCCCTTTCTTAAAAATGTTCTTTGGCAATTCATGTGTGATGTGTTCAAATTATTTTTTTCAGAAATCAATGTTTAAAATATCTACTTTTTGTTTTGTAAGTTTGGGGATGTTTTATGCTTACGGAAACTCAAACTTCTTTTAATTTCAGTTCTTTTACATTATTAGCTTTGCTTTTATAGGGGATAGCTAATTTTTTTTGTGGGATAGCTAATTAGCACAAGTGGATAATGTGCAATTAAAATAATTGTGTATTTGTTCTATAATGTATCCTTTTAACCATTATAATTTTCTTTTTTGAGGCAATCTGGGTAAAGTGACTTGCTAAGGGTCATACAAGCTAGTAAGTAGTTGAGGTCAAATTTGAACTTGGGTTCTCCTGATTCTAAGGTTGGTGCTCTATCTACTGTACCATCTAGCTGCCCCAAACCATTATTTTTCAGTTGGATCTGTGTATTTTTGTTCATATTTCCTTCATTGCCATTTTGCAGTATTATGGTCTATAAATAATTCTGCTTTTTTCCCCCTATTGATTCCTTTATCCTGACTGCATGATCAACCTATATACATGTATTATAGAATGTTTAGAAATATGTACATTCTTTAATATTCCTGGTAAGAAGTAGCAAGTGACCAGTAAAATGTAGTACATCCAACAATTCCTTTAACTCTATATTTTCCTTCTTTTTTAATCTTATTTTTTTGTCAATTCTAAGAGAATTTCATGGCTTCTGCTGTATTGCTATTAATATATTTTTATACTTTACCTAGCTTTTTTTTACCCATTCACTTTACTCTATGCCTATATGTTTTAAAATATGCTTCAGAACAGAGTAAAGGTAAAAGGTTGGAACAGAGCTTATTATGCTTCAGGTAAAGCCAAAAAAGCAGGGGTAGCTATCCTTATCTCAGATCAAGCAAAAGCAGAAGTAGATCTCGTTAAAAAAGATAAGGAAGGAAACTATATCCTGCTGAAAGGTAGCATAAATAATGAAGCCATATCAATACTAAACATATATGCACCAAGTGGTATAGCATCTAACTTTCTAAAGGAAAAGTTAAGAGAACTGCAAGAAGAAATAGACAGTAAAACTATAATAGTGGGAGATCTCAACCTTGCACTCTCAGATTTAGACAAATCAAACCACAAAACAAACAAGAAAGAAATTAAAAAAGTAAATAGAACATTAGAAAAACTAGGTATGATAGACCTTTGGAGAAAACTGAATGGCAATAGGAAGGAATATACTTTCTTCTCAGCAGTTCATGGATCCTATACAAAAATTGACCATATATTAGGACATAAAGATCTCAAAATTAAATGTAGGAAGGCAGAAATAATAAATGCCTTCTTCTCAGATCACAATGCAATAAAAGCTACATTCAGTAAAAAGTTAGGGGTAAATAGACCAAAAAGTAATTGGAAACTGAATAATCTCATCTTAAAGAATGACTGGGTGAAAGAGCAAATTATAGAAACAATTAACAATTTCACCCAAGATAATGATAATGATGAGACATCATATCAAAATCTTTGGGATGCAGCTAAAGCAGTAATAAGGGGAAATTTTATATCTTTAGAGGCTTATTTGAAGAAAATTGAGAAAGAGAAGATTAACGAATTGGGCTTACAACTTAAAAGGCTAGAAAAAGACCAAATTATAAACCCCCAACCAAAAATTAAACTCGAAATACAAAAATTAAAAGGAGAAATCAATAAAATTGAAAGTAAAAAAACTATTGAATTAATAAATAAAACCAAGAGTTGGTTTTATGAAAAAGCCAATAAAATAGATAAACCTTTGGTAAATTTGATCAAAAAAAAGAAAGAGGAAAATCAAATTGATAGTCTTACAAATGAAAAGGGGGATCTTTCCACCAATGAAGAGGAAATTAGAGAAATAATAAGGAGTTACTTTGCCCAACTTTATGCCAATAAATTTGATAACTTAAGTGAAATGGATGACTTTCTCCAAAAATATAGGCTCCCTAGATTAACAGAGGAGGAGATAAATTGCTTAAATAGTCCCATTTCAGAAAAAGAAATAGAACAAGCTATTAATCAACTCCCCAGGAAAAAATCCCCAGGGCCAGATGGATTCACATGTGAATTCTACCAAACATTTAAAGAACAATTAGCCCCAATGTTATATAAATTATTTGAAAAAATAGGGGATGAAGGAGTCCTACCAAACTCCTTTTATGACACAGACATGGTACTGATACCTAAACCTGGTAGATCAAAAACTGAGAAAGAAAATTATAGACCAATCTCCTTAATGAATATTGATGCTAAAATCTTAAATAAGATATTAGCAAAAAGACTTCAGAAAATCATCTCCAAGATAATACACTATGATCAAGTAGGATTTATTCCAGGAATGCAGGGCTGGTTTAATATTAGGAAAACTATTAATATAATTGACCATATTAATAATCAAATTAATAAGAACCATATGATCATCTCAATAGATGCAGAAAAAGCATTTGACAAAATCCAACATCCATTCCTACTAAAAACTCTTGAGAGTATAGGAATAAATGGATTATTCCTTAGAATAATCAGGAGTATATATTTAAGACCGTCAGTAAGCATAATATGCAATAGAAATAAACTGCAACCTTTCCCAGTAAGATCAGGAGTGAAACAAGGTTGCCCACTATCACCATTACTATTCAATATAGTACTAGAAACGCTAGCCTCGGCAATAAGAGCCGAGAAAGAGATTCAAGGAATTAGAGTAGGAAATGAGGAAATCAAACTATCACTTTTTGCAGATGACATGATGGTATACTTAGAGAACCCCAAAGACTCTGCTAAAAAGCTACTAGAAATAATTCAAAATTTCAGCAAAGTGGCAGGATACAAAATAAATCCACATAAATCCTCGGCATTTTTATATATCACTAACAAAATGCAACAGCAAGAGATACAAAGAGAAATTCCATTCCAAACAAATGTTGAGAGTATAAAATATTTGGGAATCCATCTACCAAAGAAAAGTCAGGAATTATATGAGAAAAATTACAAAACACTTGCCACAAAAATAAAATCAGATTTAAATAATTGGAAAGACATTCAGTGCTCTTGGATAGGCCGAGCGAATATAATAAAGATGACAATACTCCCCAAACTAATCTATTTATTTAGTGCTATACCAATCAGACTCCCAAGAAACTATTTTAATGACCTAGAAAAAATAACAACAAAATTCATATGGAAGAATAAAAGGTCAAGAATTGCAAGGGAACTAATGAAAAAAAACTCAGAGGAAGGTGGTCTAAGTGTACCTGATCTAAAGCTATATTATATAGCAGCAGTCACCAAAACCATTTGGTATTGGCTACGAAATAGACCGGTAGATCAGTGGAACAGATTAGATACAAAGGACAAAAAAGGGTACATCTATAGCAATCTAATCTTTGACAAACCCAAAGATTCCAACATTAGGGATAAAAATTCATTATTCGGAAAAAACTGTTGGGAAAACTGGAAATTAGTATGGCAGAAATTAGATATGGATCCACACTTAACACCATATACCAAGATAAGATCAAAATGGGTCCATGATTTAGGCATAAAGAGGGAGATAATAAATAGATTAGAGGAACAGAGGATAATCTACCTCTCAGACTTGTGGAGGAGGAAGGAATTTATGACCAGAGGAGAACTAGAGATCATTATTGATCACAAAATAGAAGATTTTGATTACATCAAACTAAAAAGTTTCTGTACAAATAATACTAATGCAAACAAGATTAGAAGGGAAGTAACAAATTGGGAAAATATTTTTAAAAACAAAGGTTCTGACAAAGGTCTCATTTCCAAAATATATAGAGAACTGACCCAAATTTATAAGAAACCGAACCATTCTCCAATTGATAAATGGTCAAGGGATATGAACAGACAATTCTCAGAGGAAGAAATTGAAACTATATCCACTCACATGAAAGAGTGTTCCAAATCACTACTGATCAGAGAAATGCAAATTAAGACCACTCTGAGATACCACTACACACCTGTCAGATTGGCTAAGATGACAGGAACAAATAATGACAAATGTTGGAGGGGATGTGGGAAAACTGGGACACTAATACATTGCTGGTGGAGTTGTGAAAGAATCCAGCCATTCTGGAGAGCAATCTGGAATTATGCCCAAAAAGTTATCAAACTGTGCATACCCTTTGACCCAGCAGCGCTACTACTGGGATTATATCCCAAAGAAATACTAAAGAGCGGAAAGAGACATATATGTGCCAAAATGTTTGTGGCAGCTCTTTTTGTTGTAGCTAGAAACTGGAGGATGAATGGATGTCCATCAGTTGGAGAATGGTTGGGTAAATTGTGGTATATGAAGGTTATGGAATATTATTGCTCGGTAAGAAATGACCAGCAGGAGGAATACAGAGAGGCCTGGAGAGACTTAAATCAACTGATGCTGAGTGAAATGAGCAGAACCAGAAGATCACTGTACACTTCAACAACAATACTGTATGAGGATGTATTCTGATGGAAGTGGAAATCTTCAACATAAAGAAGATCCAACTCACTTCCAGTTGATCAATGATGGACAGAGGTAGCTGCACCCAGAGAAGAAACACTGGGAGGGGAATGAAAATTGTTAGCACTAATATCTGTCTGCCCAGGTTGCATGTACCTTCGGATTCTAATGTTTATTGTGCAACAAGAAAATGATATTCGCACACATGTATTGTACCTAGACTATATTGTAACACATGTAAAATGTATGGTATTGCCTGTCGTCGGGGGGAGGGAATAGAGGGAGGGGGGGTAAATTGGAAAAATGAATACAAGGGATAATATTATAAAATATATATATATATATAATAAAAAAAAATATGCTTCAGAAACATAAAACAAATAAAACAACTTGTTGGTTATATTTTTCTTATTTCATTTGGAGATACAATTGGTAAATTTGTGCTTTCTTCTAGTAACTACATATGCACATGAATGTATGTCTATGTGTATTTATTTGACACAGACTTTTGATAATGTAGGACAATGATATCACAGATTAGAGTTACAAAGGACTTCAATGTATATCTGGTACAACTCTTCTCATTTCACAGATGGGAAAAATAAAGCCCTAAAGAGGCATTCCCAAGGTCACACAATTAGGAAGAATCATTTGAGTGTAGGTCCTTTGACCCTAGAGTCACTGTTTTTTTCTGTAGTACCAAATAATCTCCTTATGAATCTTTTTTTTTCCTTATGAATCTTTTAGTGAGAAAATGTCTTCTACCAATGATCTTGCTTGCTGCTTGTTCCTCCCCTCTGTTTATTATCTCCAATTTTTCTGAATATATTGTTTGTAATATTTTTTTGTTTCTAATAACTGTTTTCATGTTGTGTAGCTCCCTTAACCTTCCTTCTTACCCATTTTCCTCTTTCTTACTCCTTGCCATTTTTTTTCTCTTTCAGGATGTAGATGGCATTTTCTATCCAAAGTTTAGTAGAATTGCCTTGGATCACTGAATCACTAAGAACCAAGTCTTTCATAATTGATCACTGCACATTTTTGCTGTTATTGTGTACATTATATTTCTGGTTTTTCTTGTTTCACTCAGCATCAGTTCCTGGAAGTCTCCAGAGGCCTTTCTAAAATCAGCTTGTTCATTGTTTTTTATAGAATAATAATATTCCATTATCTTCATATACCACAAAAAGAGCTGCTACAAACATTTTTGCACATATGTTTCCCTCTTTTATGATTTCCTTAGGATATAAACCCAGTAGTGGCACTGTTAAATCAAAGGGTATATACAGTTTTATAGCCCCTTCAGCATAGTTCCAAACTGCTCTCCAGAGTGATTGGATCATTTCACAACTCTACCAAAAATGTATAAGTATTCCAGTTTTCCCACATTTATCATTATCTTTTCCTGTCATCTTAACCTAATCTGAGAGGTGTGAGGTGATACCTCAGAGTTGTTTTAATTTACATTTTTTTCTAATCAATAGTAATTTAGAGAATTTTTTCATGAGATTATTGATGGCTTTAACTTCATCTTCTGAAAGTTGTCCGTTTGTATTCTTTGACCATTTATCACTTGAGGACTCCTTGTCCTCTTAATAATTATCTAGAATTTATTCCCAGAAATGTTAACTTCCAAGGAAGTTCCAAAATATGATGGGGAAAAATCAACATTCCTAATTCAAAAGCCCATTCTATCCTTTTCTTTCTTTGTGTGACTTACCCTTTTGATGTCATACTAGACATTCCAGGACCTTATAAACCCTCATTCTACTCTCTCTGAGCTGTGCCTTTCCAGTTTTCCAACAATTCCTTCCTCTTCATGAGAGTAAGTACTAAAATGTTCTTCCTCATAGAAGCCAACCTAAGATGTTTAATTCCTTTCTCCCTGAGTAGAGATCGTTGAAAGCCTCTCCATCTTTCTCTGATGGGAATATTTTTCCCATTCATCCTTCACTCAATCATTCATTTTTTATCTAATATCTGCCATATTCCCAGGATATTTCTTTGGAAACCACAAAAATAAATAAGACATAGTCTTTTAGACCCAGTTTGAAGAAACAGGAAGATAGGGAATAAAACCTTTTACTTTCTTTGTTGTAGCATGGAATGAATATTAGCTTAGAAATCAGAGGAAATGAATTCAAATCCTGTCTCTGGTGCTTACTTGGGAAGTGATTTTGGAAAAATCACTTAATCTCCCTAGGAGAAGTTGTACTAGGTGGTCTTTACAATCCTTTCCAACTTTAATTATATAGTCCTAGGTATGAAAAAGTGTGGATACACACAAATGGAATCTCTCAACATGCAGTTGTGCTCACAAATTTGCTCAGACTCACACATGGTTACACAAGACACATCTGTGTATACATTACACAGACCAGGCAAGAAACTATCTGGGTTTAACATCATAGAGGAAGCAGTTTATTTCATCTTGGTTTAAAGCAGTTTATTAATTTCAAACCCATCATGGGAAACCTTGAAAACATCCCAAAGGAGATCTCCATAGCAACAGTGGTAGCCATATGAAAAGAAAGGTGTTAACCTTTTGAAGCCTGTGGATCTCTTCATATGTTGCCCTTCTCATTAACTTTGCATATAGAAAATGCCAAAATAATATGGGTGAGTGACCCTGAGCAGCAGATATGCTGAGGATGACAAATGACTGAGAGATATAACAGGTAGAGAGCTTTTGCATATCAATATCAGGTGACAGTTCTTCCCTTTGGTGGCTGATTCAGAGCTACATTTCATGACTTAGAGATGGAGAGTGGAGCTTGGCTGAAGTGGGAATTGGCCTAAACTTTTTTCCCCAGAAGGAAATTGAACTCTCTCCAAAACTGAACTCTCTCTTGCCATTGCTCTCATGTCCATCCATCTGTCTTTTTCACTAACAGCCTCTTCAGAGGAAAAGCAGAGCATAGATGGACAGGAGTCACATGTTTCTATGTTCTGGAAATCCACTGCTTTTCATTTACTTTGTGTTCAGTAGAATAATTCACTTGACTTTTCTGGTTTTTCCTCTTATTCTAGAAATGTTGTTATTCTTTGGTAGTTTCAATAGTGTCTGGTTCTTTGTGACCCCATTTGGAGTTTTCTTGGCAAAGATATTGGAGTGGTTTGCCATTTCCTTCTCCAGTTCATTTTTCAGATGAGGAAACAGAGTTAGGTAACTTGCTCAGGGTCACATGGTAATAAATATGTGAAGTCAGATCTAGCTGGCACTCTATCCAGCACTATGTCACCTAGCTGACCTAGCCTAGGAATACATTTACATAAAGGTCTATGCTCTGGTCTGATAATTGGGCAAATGGAACAGACAGAGAGAAAGTCCTATCCTATAGTATCACAAAACTTAATGATGGGAAAGAAATTTGGAGGTCATTTAATTCAACCTCCTCATTATACAGGAAATGAAAGTGGAGTCTAGATTAATGAAATGTTTTGGTGAAAGTCAGATTATAAACAGGAGATCTAGATTTGGAAGCTCAGTCTTTCCATTCCACGTCATCCCTTTATGATATGCTTATTGACATTTTTATTCAGGTAGCACTAAGGTTGAGAGATGAGATATCTACATTACAAGTGTGTTTGAGTCTAAGAAATAGCAGCATCATTGGAAGATCTGTCTTATTCCCAGAATTAGAAGGTCCATCTTTTCCCTGGACTTCTTGGATTGATTGGCACCTGAACTGGAATTCACTGGCTGCCTTATTCTCTGTCTTATGCTTTCTTTAGAATCCGGGTGCCAGGGTAGTTGAGATATTGTGTTGGTTCTTTGTTTCCCTACAAAAGTCACAAATAGGGTAAAATTAGTCATGACCCCAGAAATATTGGGGAAAGTTTATACAGTCCCACGGAGTAAGAAATGGGAGCAACAATGATCTGAACTCCTAGAATTTCTGTCCAGTATCCTGGCAATGTGGGAGTGAGCTCAGTCTGCCCTGGAGACATTATCTAAGTGGTTTGTCCAGCATGCTCTTAATGACAAAATGAAAAACCTTATCCTGTCCAAAAAGATTCAAATATGCATAACTAGAAAATATCATAAGAGAAAATTTTTATCCAAACCAGGGCTGGGATCTGGAAGGATGCAATGTATTATAGGGAGCAACATTATAATTGTGATACAGTGGAAAGAGCTTTGGGGTCTAGAGTCAGAGGAAATAATTTGAAAACCCCTTTCTAACTCCAGATAACCTTTCTGACTGTATTTTTCTTGTTTATAACAACAATAATAATAGCTAACATTTATATAATATTTAAGGTTAGCAAAGTGTTTCACATACATTACCTCATTTTATTATTGCAATAGCCCTGGAAGATAGGTGCTATTATAATCCCTATGTTACAAATAAGGAAATGGAGGCAGAGAGGTGAAGTGACTTGCCCAGAATCCCTGAGTTATTAAGTGTTTGAGACTGAATTTGAACTCAAGGTCTTCCTGATGTCAGATTCAGAATTATATCTATTGAGCCACCTAGCCACTTCTGCATAATGAAAGACTTTGACTAAATGACCTCTAAAGATTATTTCTGGCAAGATCTATGATCCAGTGAAGAAAAAATTCCATCCCATTTCTGGAGAGATGAAAACCTGTCAGAAATGCTCTCTATAACTCATTTTGTCCTTTTTCTTTCCTTCTTTTGACTTCTTCAAGGTCCTCCTAAAGTGAAGCAATGGAGAATCCCCAGAACATCCATACTAAGCGGGTTTTATCTCAACCCACAACATTTTAGTTCAGGCAAAATTTGATTTAAATGTACAATAAAGATAATTTTGAAAAGGAGAAGATGCTATAAAAGGGCAACATACCTAAGCCTGAGAGACATGTTTGGAAGGGGGAAGAGGAATTTTACCAAGTAACTGCTCCAAACCTAACCTGTGATAGGCCAGTTTATGGGCTCAGTAGTAAGTGTACATGGAACTTAGTTTTGTTTTTTGTTTGTGGTTTCATCTCCCTACTCTTCTTGCCTCCTTGAATTCACTGCCTCTGGTCATCTCATCTCTATGATAATACAGTCAGTGGTGATTGTCTCAGTTCTCCCTGGTAGGGAAATCTTTGTTATTTCCCTCTTTCCTGTATTGGTGATTTCATCCACTAGTGTAGGATTGAGAGTAACTCAATTCTTCAAGGGTAGGAATGAGTGGGTAACTCAAGCAATGACTTAGTTCTAATTAGTGTCTATAATTGTAACACAATATTATTGTATCATAAGAAATGACAAAAAGAATAGCTTCAGAGAAACCTAGGAAGATTTGAAAGAACTGATGCAGAATTAATTGATCATATCCAGAAGAAAAAAAATTATACAGTAACAATTTTGCCTCAGACTACTCTCCAAAACTATAAGTTGCAGAACAATTGTTGATTTATCTGCATTGGTACAGGAGATTCCCAAACTACAAATTCCTTAGGAAGGAAATGACAGATTTGGACCAAAATAAATAAAAACCTATGATATAAGGGAAAAAATGTTTGGTTTGAAGGAAGGGAAGTGGGAGTTCAAATTTTGCCCTGATATTTACTAGTTATCTGAGCCTGAGAAAATCAATTAATTTTGATATATCCCCAGCAGCTTGCTGTATTTACTGTCCTAAGTCATAAGATGAGTTTGATGATTTTCACTGATGTAGAATTTCCCACTCCAAATGGTCCCTAGAATATTAATGCATATTTTCCCATAAAATTAGGGAAGACATATCCTGTCTAGCAAAATAGAGACATGATTCATATGTTGGGAATATTCAAACCTTGTGGATGAATGGATGTAATTTAGCATGGTCAGAAACTGGAAGAAGAGATGTCTCCACTTCCTTCAGTTTACATGGTGGCTTACTATTTTTTTAAAGATGAAGATAGAGAAAAGCTAACTGTGAGCTGCAGTGAAATATTCATGACTCTCATCTAATTTCTAATTCAATTAAAAGGTGCTGATTTAGTTAACTGTGACAATTAGTTTTGTTAATGAAGATGTTTAAATGTTTATCAACAAAAGTAATAAAGGAAACTTTACCAAAACATCCCACTGACTTAGATTCCAAAAAGCTTTAAGGTCCTACTTTAAGAACAAAATCTGTACAGAATCCCTCATTTACAGAATAAATAAATTAAAGAATAGCTAAGTTACAAAAGAATCCTTCATTTTTTTGATTCCCTTATGTAGTATATTTTGGTGCATCCAAAATTTCATCTTAAAACTTCAAAATTGAGAAATATGTAAAGTGAGACAAATAGGTAAACAGAAGCTTTTCTAGTAGAAGGAAAAACTACTGATAAATTGTATGAGTAATAACCATAATAATAATAATTAAACTTCATATAAGGCTTTAAGATTTGCAAAGTATGCTTCACATACTATTTCATTTGATCTTCACGACAATCCTGAGAAATATGTAGAATAGGCTATCCTCATTTTACAGATAAGGAAACTGAGTCACAGAGACATTTGTGACTTGTTTAGAGTCATACAACCAGTAAAGATCTAAGGCTGGATTTGAATGCAGGTTTTCTTGACTATCAAGTACAGACTTGATGCATCTGAAATAGTTGAATGGAAAAAGTAATGAATTATGATCAGCTAAATAGTCAGCAACAATTTTAAATAACTAATAATGCACATACTTCATGACAGATTAATATTTGGGATAAGCAGTATAATTTTGGAAGTGACCAGTTTGGAAGTATTTTTTATTTAACTATGTTTATGTAATATAGGAGTTCTGTATTTTTTTTCTTTCTTTCTTTCTTATCTTCCCCCACTGGATGGGAAGAGGTGAGAGGAGAAAAAATGAATGTTAAATAATTGGGGAAAAAAAGAATTTTTAAAAAGAAAAAAAGAAAGCACTAGTCTTGGAGTGGTTTCAAACTTCATTCAAATCCTATTAGCTACATAATAATGAGGAAATAATTTCTCAGAGACTTTGTTTCATAATCTGTAAAATGAGGATAATAATGCAGAGTGATGGAGGTTTAGGAGAGGTTTTGGCCAGGCATTTAAGAATCTATGGGGTCAAGGCTAGGGCTTCTTTTTTAATAATTTTAATACATTTTAATAATAGCTTTTTGTTTTCAAAATACATGCAAAGATCGTTTTCAGCATTTACTCTTGCAAAACCTTGTGTTCCAAATTTTTCTCTTTTCTCCTTCTCTTCCCTCAATTCCACCCCTACATATTTCTACATTTATCATGCTACACAAAAAAAATTCAATCAAAAAGAAAAAGAGAAAAAAAAAAAAAGCAAGCAAACAACAACAAAACAATGTGATATGTTTTATTGTGAGCCACATAAAGTCTCCACGGTCCTCTTTCTGAAATGCAGATGGCTCTATCACAAGTTTTCTGGAATTGAAGGTCAGGGGTTCTTAACCTTGTACCGTGTGTGTGTGTGTGTGTGTGTGTGTGTGTGTGTGTGTGTGTATGTGTGTGTGTGTGTGTGATGGATCCATCCCTCTGGAAATCTAATGAAGTCTATGGATCCTTTTCCAGAATATTTTTAAATGAATACACTAAAATAAAATACAAAGGATTGCAAAGGAAACAGAATGGGCCAATGGAGTCCACTGGGCCTGGAGTCAAGAAGATTTGAATTCAAATACAGTTTTAGATCCTTACTAGCTATGTGATCTTGATCAAGTCAATTGGTTGGTTGTTGTCCTTCATTCTCAAAAAAAGACCAAAATTACATCACTGTGTTAGAGTCGAGTCACTTAACCCTGTTTATCCTAGTTTCCTCTTCTATAAAATGAGCTGGAGGAAAAAAAATGATAAACCATTTCAGTACCTTCACTAAGAAAACCTCAGATGGGGTCATGGAAAGTCAGACATGACTAAAACTACACAACAATGACAACAACTTCCTAACTCTAGGTCAGAGCTCTATCAACCATGCTACATACCTAACTTTTAGCTAAAACAATTGTTACTTGTTTGTTTTTATCAGAGAAAATCAGTCCATATTTGTGCATATCCTGGGTCTGACCCATTAAAAAATATGGAATGATCTATGGACATATGGAAGAATCAATAATTCTTCATTTAGGATGATGAGAAGTTACAGGTGGGTTGTGATCCTCGTTGTTGTTATTGTTTGTTCTTCATTCTAGAAAATGACCATGATAGAGAAGTGATGCCATGGTCTTCAAATGAATTGGATTTAATTGAGGGAGGGCTGTGCAAAGTCACCTGACTCACTTTCTCCTCCACAGCCATCTAGCTCTGGTGGCCAGAGATGGAGATGGCTCTGGATGCAAGGGGAGATCTTGGTGTTTTTAAGATAAAGTCTTCAACAAGTCATTTGACTGAAGCCACACCCAATCAGTGATTAAAGCTGGGTAGAAATTGAAGCAAAGAATCTCCCTTTTCACCTAGTCAAAAAAATCTGAATAAAGAAATTTTAGAAAAAACTCTCAGGGTTTCTGGGCAAAACAGAAAGGATTGCTATTTGCATTCACTCTTCAATCAGGACACAATTGGAAAGATGTCTCACACTGATGAGATCAAAGGCTTACTGATTCACTGTTGAAGCATGCAGGACACCATGCCTGACAAATAGCAAAAATTGATTGTTTCATAGGAATATGCAGAGGTATTATTAGATGCTAGAGAATATTAAAAAGCTTGAATAAGATGTGATGCACACATCAACAAGACAGGATGGCAAAAGGTTATTGGGTAGAGTCCAATGTAGCAGGATGGAACTGGCTAATTATGGGGCTGAAATTGTTAAGGAAGGAAAGTGAGATTGAAGCAAGGGTACTGATTTGGAAGAATACTGGGAATGAAGGAATTTGAGAATGAAGAACAGATTCGGAAAGTATAAGATAGGAAGAGTTGGAATGATAGAATAGGATCAGATGGGGGTGTCATAGGTCTTGATCAGGGAAGCCTAAGTAGCATTAGACATGGAGTTTAGAAGGTCTGAATTCAAATCCTGGATGAAACCAACATTGGCTTTGGGAGTCTAGGCAAATCACTTAAGCTGTTTGCCTCAGTATTCTCACTGGCAAAATGGAAATAAGAATAGCAACAATCTCTCTGGGTTATTGAGAGCACTAAATGATAGAAGAGTTGTAAAGTACTTGCAAATCTTAAAGTGCTACATAAAAGCTATTATTGTTATTAAGTGCAACATTTGTGGGCAACTGTGGGATACTGAGCATGATCACCTCAGAGCTCTTGAGAAATGTGGTCAAAATAGCTCACATAAGAAAAGCTATTAAATTTCTAGGAATCTTTTTTAAAATGGCCCAAGCCTAGCTATACTTGAAGTTGTAAAAACTCCAAAGATCCAAAGGTAAAACAATAGGTCAGCAAAGTGATCTAATGTATCAACTGAGACTGACAATATGTTTTGTGGGGAAAGGAATACTAATCCCTGATCAATGGATTCCACATTTCTTCATTTTTGAAATCAGAGAAGCCAAATATAAGATAATAAAAGTAGCAAAGTATTAATGTCTTATTTCTACTGAGGGGGCTGGGAATATGATTGTGATCTTGTCACATGGACAAAGAGAAAGTAATTTCAGATTATTCACTTCATGGGTAATCTATACTATAGAATCTCTCCTTCATCCAGTCAATAATCAGTTTTGGAGGTAAGAATTCCACTTAGATAAGATGGTCTGGCTGGAGTATATTCTTGGAGCAGAGTCACAAATATCTTGCAGAAAGTGGAGTCTGAATGAGGAAATAAAAATGAGGAAAAAGCCTAGATGTCCCATCCTCATATTAAATATTTATTTATATGAGAAAAATAATCATTTCTTTTAACACATACATATATACCCATATACATATACTTAAACATACACATACTCTCTTGTAAACCTCTTTTGATTTTTGTTTTGTTACTAACTAGGATAACTCAGTTATATATGTTTATTGCAGAATTGGTATTTGATGTGAAAAGCTCTAGGTATAGAGCTTGAAGTCCTCCAGATTGATTAATATTTAAAGAAGATAGATATAATTCTAACCTAGTATTTGCCCTCTCTGAGAAGAACAGAGTGGCCTCCAGTCTCAATTTCCTGCTTCCCCTCCTAGCAGCAAATAGTTTCCTTTGAAAAAGGGTGGAAGGAAAAGAAGCTAGAAATGTCTATTTTTATTGAGTAAATGAACTCCAACAAAATACTATGTCCCTGGTAGCAACCCATTATCTAAGTGGCTATAGTGAGGAACAAACTGACCCTGTAGAATTATCTTGTACTGACAGTGATCTTGTATAGACAAAGCTATTCTGTTCTGATGTCCACTGTTACCTCATATGATTTAAAGATGTCAATTCCCAAGATTATCTTGTATAAACAAGACAGCCACAACCACCACTCGATTTACTGATGCATACAATTCACATAGTTATCACATTTTGCTCTGGGTTCTTTCTCATAAAAGTTTTAACTTCTCCGCTTGTTAATTGTGAGCTCATTAGGAACTTTGTCCACTTGCTGAGTATTACAATAAATCTTTGCCCCTTGATCTAAAGATGGTGTGGGCCAGTGAATAGATGACTCCTTATCTTTTGTGACATTGTGCCTCATAATATTCTGCCTCCTTTGAGTCCCTCACAACATGCACAACTCACTACAACACAAACAAGCAAATTTCATGAACCCATTCTCTCTTCTTATTCCATAAAGATCAAATAGTATAAACGTCACAATTTGTGCATAGGTCAAGATATATAAAAGGTGCCTTCAGTTTTTTCTTTCTGTGAAGTGGGGAGGGAATGGATAAACATTACCATATGAGAGACACAAAATCTCAGGACTTTAGCCTCCAGGTGCCAGAAATCCTGAGATACCTTAGGGCCTATGCTAGGGGAAAGGAAGTGCTTCCTTTTTAAAAAACATTTATTCTTGACAAATAGGTGCTAAAAATAATCTTTCCTCATTCAAAAATCAAAGAAAACAGATTATTGGAGGTTGAAGATAAATTAATAACCCTTATAAGTAAACATATACTTTGGAGAGAGGGACTCAAAAGGGGCTCAAAGCCAATGTCTTATCCTTGGAAAAACTTAAAATTATCATTACAGATAGCTAGAGATAATGCCAAAACTGGGCCTACATTCTCCAATTGATCATTATTCAGGGCAACAAAAAGATTATATAATGATTAATTCTGAGATGATTAATTAATAATTAATTAATGAGATGATTGGAGCCAGTTCCAATGATCTTGTGATGAAGAGAGCCATCTATACCCAGAAAAAGAACTGTGGGAACTGAGTGTGGTTCACAACATAACATTTTTTTGTTACTGTTTTCTGCATTTTTTCTTTCTCATTTTTTTTCTTTTTTGATCTGATTTTTCTTGCTCAGCAAGATAATTATATAAATATGTATATATGTATTGGATTTAACATATATTTTAACATGTTTAACATATTGAATTACTTCCCATCTAGAGGAGGGGATGGGGGAAGTTGGGGAAATTTTGGAACACAAGGTTTTGCAAGGATCAATGTTGAAAAATTATCCATGCATATGTTTTGAAATTAAAAAAAAAACTTTAGTTAAAAAAAAAAACTTGACCTAGGACTCAGGTTTTCAGTGTAGCACTTGTTCAGCTAGATTGATGAAATTTGATTTAAGTTCAGTATGCCTCCCATTATATCATACTGTCTCTACAAGATGAGAAAGTCTCAAAAACCATAAGCATTAAATTTTTAATGGCATGTCACTAGACTTAGGAGTCAGAAAAATGGCACTCAAATCATGGTTCCACCATTTGCAATTTATGAGGCCTTATGAAACCTTGCCCTTAATTTCTTCATCATTAAAGTGAGGGGGATAGAAAGGATGATCCCTAATATCTCTCTGAATTCCAAGATATTGTGATAGCTCATAAAGTTGTTATGAGAATCAAATAAGGTTTGTAAAAAAATATTTTTTTCTGTAATCAAAGTTAAGCAGCTTGACCAGCTAAGAAGTATCTGAAGTAGAAATTGAATTCAGATTCTGCTGACAACAGGACTATCCACCTCACTGCCCCACCTTTAAACTAAATGAGGCCACTAGGTGGCATAGTGGGTAGAGTGCTAGATTTGGAGCCAGAAAAAGCGGAGTTCAAATCTAATCCCTAAAACTAAACTGTGTGATACTAGGCAAGTCATTTAACTTTTATATACCACAGTTTCCTCATTGGTAAAATGAAAATAATATCACAGAACCCCACACACCTTGCTATTAATAATATAAATTAATATTTGTAAAATATTTTGCAAACTTTAAAATGCTATATAAATGCTATTATGATATAAATATTAATGATCATTATCATTATTATTATTATGTGAAACCCAGACCTTTATTATATGTCTATAGAAAGGGCTGCTCTGACACTCTGCACAAGCAGATTTATCTACTTTCACGTAGCCTCATCAGTTGGACAAAAGATAGCCCTTCTGAACTCTACTCTAATGCATTAATAATAGGGGAAGCTTTGGGATCCAAAACAGTATTTAGTGAATATGCATCTTCTCTCATAACTCAGTACTAAGAGAATACCTTACTAACATCATGAAGCCTTCTCTATAAAGATGTAAGGTATATTCTACATTACTTTTTTTTTTTTTTTTTACAGGAAATCTGACTTGGAAGGAAAGAAGATAATGAACAAGAATTTATTAAACTCCTACTAGATGCCAGACACTGAGATAAATTTTATATATATATTCATATATATACATACATATATATATATATTCATATATATACATACATATATTTGTGTATGTATACATACACACATAGAGATTAACAGATGGATGCATTTGTGTATACATATATATATATATGTTTGTATGTATGTATGTATATTCACATTTGACATTTGACCACAAATAATTCCCTCCCCCAGTTGCTAAAATTTTTATTTTTTTAGTGGCCACAACAAAATGCCCCAGAAAATTCTTATTCTTCTATCATGCACAACTCTGGATCTGTTCCCCTTTTCATGTTTCTAATGGATATATAAATGAAGTTTATGAACCATTAACCTTAAGGTCAGTTTTCTAAAATCTCAAATACCATTTAAAAACAATTAATTACTTTGCTTCACTGGCAACAGATTGTAGATCAGTGCAATTAAACAGATGCTAAAGTTGAAACACTATGATCAAGGATGGATAGCAGGCTCAGACCCTTAATTATGTGTGTGTGGGGAGAAGAAGGTGTTTGTGAGTGTGTAGGTGTATACACTGAGTTGTTGTTATTGGGTTTTGTTTTGTTTTTCTTATTTGAGATGGTAAAAAGATGTCCTTCATTACTCTGGATGAGGTGAAAGGGATATAATATCCAAGTGATATCTTCAATAAGAAAAAAAAAAATTTTTTCTTGGTACTTCGACCACAATTGGTTGTCTTTAATCAGAATACATGGGAAGTTGTAGGTTCTAGATAACTGTTATTTTGGGTAAACCAAAAAGCAATTTTACCCAATCTTAGGACCCAGGAATTAGAACACGTAAACACGGGGCTTTTTGACTTAGGTGTCTTTGATTCAAAGACTCAATTCAGCAAGTCCCTATGCTAGAAAATAGGCTAATGAAGATAAGAATGAAAAAAACAAAAGACAACAATAACAACAACAAAATAAAATACCCAGCCCCCTTTCTTAAGGAGCTGGCATTCTTCTGAGTGATACAACATGAAAATAGATAAGAAATAATTTAAGGAGAGAGATTTGAGCTAAACTGAAGATCTTTGTACCAGGAGGCCAAAATATCATAGACCGAGAGCTGGGAAGGATTGTAGAGTTCATTTTACAGAAGAAACTGAGGTCAAGAAAAAATGAAATAATTTGACTAACATCATATATTGTAAAAGTTGGATTCTGGAACTCTTAACTTCATATGCATGAAACTCCTTTTCTGTCTCTATCTCTCTTCTTCCTTTGCTCCCTCCCTCTCCCTTCTTCCCTCTTTTCCTTCTCTCTTCCCTCCCTCTTTTTTCTCTCCTTCTCCTCCTGTTTTTTCTGTCTTTCTCTCTGTCTCTGTCTCTCTGTCTTTCTCCGTGTGTCTCTGTCTCTGTGTGTGTGTGTCTCATGTCTTTCTAGGTGTTTCATATCTCTCTGTGTGTCTTCCTCCCTCTCTCTCTCTCCTTTCCCTCCATACCTCCCTTCTTTGTTATAAAATAGAAACATGATTTATTTCAATACTATTGAATGAAACACACACACAAAATGGGGATAAGGTTTCCTTTACCTATATATAAAACCCAAACCAATTTATTAGGAATAATACTCATCTTTTCTCTGCCTTTTATTACCCAGCACTCTTTCTCCTGTTCAACACTGCCTCCTAAAGTTATCAATTGTTCTCTGACTAATGCTACAATTCCATCAAAGTTCTCCCAGATGTTAATTTTAATTCAGCTTTTGCTAGTCACCCTAGACCCTGTGTTTTTAATTCTTCATGTACTGAAATCTATTAATTCTGAAGCTTCACTGATCTCAAGGAGTTCCTTTTATGTCACTTCTCTGCATCCTACTTAAACACACACACACACTCACACATATTCCCACAGAAATACTGAATGGATTTTTTTTTCAATCCAGTATACAGAGCCTAAACAAATTTATTCACAAGACAAAACTAGTACAACTAAAGTTAACTGAACAATAGCCTTCTTCCTAAAGTGTTCAAAGAACACTTTCTCACTGCCTATGCTCTATTGCCTCAGTGCACTTTCTTAAAGTTCAGTATGAAAATGTTAAGTGTTTTGGAGGACAATTAAAAAGTGGCCATCTTATGTAGGAATTTGGCTTGCCATTAGAAGATAATAGATTTAATGTTAGAAGGGATTGTAAAGGTCATCTAGAACAACCTTTTATTTTATAGATGAAGAAACCTAGGCTCAGATTAATGATTTTCCTAATGTTTACATAGGTAATGAGCAGCAAAGTTGGGTTTAAAACTCATGTTTAAATCTGTCACATATTCTTCCTTTTCATTCTGCCGAATTTTACATAACATCAAAAATAAAAGCCTTTTAGAATGCATCACATAGTGTATTCAGACCTTGTGAATCCCCAAATAAATATGGAAGTTTTTGCTCACATATGTTAATTGAGAAGGCTTTTGGGACATATAATCCTTGTACCATCCCTTCTCTTTGACTATTTAATATTAATTATTATCAAATAAATAGACATTTATTAAGTGCCATTTCTGGATCAGACACTGTACTAAAAAGAAAGGGTATAAAGACAAAAATAAAACAGTCCCTGTCCTCAAGAAATTTCCATTCTGTAGAATTATACAACATAAAAATAAATATAACTATGCGATTTTTTGGGGTGGGAGGAGACACACCAATTACTAGGATAATAACTGAAAGTTTCTAGGAAAGACCAGGAAGAAGGTCCATGCTCAGTATCCAGATTACATACAACCACAAATCAATCTTACATGTTTCAAAGTTCTTATTCTCCGGGATTTCTGAATTCTGGTAGTCTCCATGCAAATCTTCATCCAAGTTTTTTTTTTTAAGCTTACTTTGCTCTATCTCTTCATCATAATGAAATCAGAAGTAAAGAATATATGGATTTATCCTGCAGCAAGAAGGTTTTAGGTTTTGATAAAGCAAGTAACTTCTTGCTGATTTTGGATATCTGATACAAATGCTAGAGTTATCATTTAAAGCTTCCTCAACAGGAACTGTTCTAGTTTCAGGTGATGTGTTTAAGATATGATATCATAAGAAAAAAAGAAATAAAGATGAAACCCTTAGCCTTTTAAAGTGAATTTCATTTCATTCTAGTTTTAAAACAGTGGAATTAATGTATTGTTTTTTTTTTTAAATCCATCCCTGGTAACTTGCAAGAAAAGAGATAACAACCTGTCTGGGAGAGGCTAGTCTTATCTCTTATATCTCTACCTCTAACATTCCATAAAATGTCAAATGTAACTTCATGCAATAAATTGAGTAAAAATTGAAGTTTTCTAGAATGCCAATAAATGGCTGAGTCAACGTGAAAATCATAAAGCCACTGCTCATTGTTCTCTCCTCATATGTTAAAATTTCTAAAAAAGTTAAGCAGTAGCTTTCTGGAATGATAAAACCTTTGAAAAATTGGAGCCTTCTAGATTATCAAGAACTGACCTCTGTTCCCATCACTGATTTCAAAAGTCAATAGAAAACATAGATCTCAAGCTAATAATAGTCAACTCTAAATGTACTCAGAGACCAGCCAGTTTCTTATTTCTGGGCAGCTATTGGTTCTGGCTCAACATCTATATCATACCTACTAACTTTAAGTGATCTCTAAAGCTCTGTCTTGGGCCTTTTTCCTTTCTTTGTCTTCATTCTTTCTCTTGATGACCTCATTAGTTCCCATAAATTCAGTCATCACCTCCATGCAGATGACTCACAGATATCTAGTTCAGTTTCCTCCCTAAGGTTCAGTTCCACATTTCCAGCTATCTATTAAGTATCAAATCACAGAGGAATCTCAAACTCAGCACATTCAGAAGAGAAGCCATTTTCATTTTTCTAAAACCCATACTATTTTTGTCAAAGACACCACCATTTTTCTATTCTCCCAGATTCATAACTTTGGTATTATCCTCAATCTTTAAACTTTCCTCAATTCACATATCCAATCACTTGCAAGGGAATTCAATGAAGCCATCGAAGTGGTCCATGGGACCATTAAGACTGCTTCCCAAAACTGTTGTATGTAGCTCCTTAGATGAAACCAAACATTTTTAAAGGGTGAAATAACATGAATAATGAAGATTGAAATAGCCCAACAAAGTTTTTTTTTTTTTTTTACAGTAATACACATGAGGAGACATAGATGTTTGAAGGAGTAACAAGGCAACGCAAATGAAATGACCATGATAAAGAATCCCAGAATGGATCCTCCCAGTTGTCCCCACTCCATTTTCTAGTGACACTTGCTTTTGGGCAGAAAATGTTTCCCTATTGCCTATTTCACAAGGATGAAAGAAAAAAAAAAAGCTTTTTTCCTCCTTACTGCCTCATTGACTCTGAGTTTCTCTACACCTTCACCAAAAGAGATTTTGCTCTTATTAACTTCAGACCACTCCAGATACTTGAATTTTGCACAATAGAAATGCTGAACTGAAATTTTCAAAGGAAAACTAGACAATGACTCTGAATGACAAGGATAGATACAGCATTTGCTAAGTGAATACAGAAGGGAGCCTGGGCAAATTATGGCCATGAGAGAAGCAAGCAATGTTCTGCTGTGTGGGCAGAAACAGGAAGGATTTCAGTGAGATGACTGAAATTAAAGACAGAGATGTAAGATGAGTGTGGAAAATCTGGTGCATTTTTCAGAAACCTGGAGCTGGTGGGTCAGCAGGGAAAGATTTAAATAATAGTTCAGTTTTACCATGCTATTGATTTCAATAATTATACAAACAATTAGGATTGAATGGAAGAAGAGGATTGGGCACTAAGCTAAATTAAGAATGTCTTTCCAATCAGTACTCCACAAACTTTTCTTGCCTTCTAACTAACTGCTTAGAGCCCAGATCCATCATAATACTAAGCTGGAATAATATTCTTTTCTGACCTTCTTCCCAACACTCCCATCAAAATTTACCTGTCCTTTTTTCCATTATTTCAAGGCTTCATTCTGCTAGGTCATTCAGTTCAATCATCTCTGTTAATGTACTATTGGTTGATATATTTCAAGTGTTACCTTCTTTCCCTCAATGTCCTTCAAAGATACATTTTGCTTTTATTCAAATAAATGACTATAATGGTGGAATTTCAGACATCATGACAAGCCACTTGCAAAAACCATTTGGAATCCTAATCTCTAATAGATTGCTATATGCAATGTCCTATATGGACATCACCTTAATTAATTCAGTTCAATTTAATCCCACAAACATTTAAGTGCCTACTATCTATTAGATACTGGGGGAGATGAAAGATTGTTTCTTAGGCGTCTTAAATTCTGCTAAGGGAATGCAACATATGAACAAATAAGAAACTACAAAATAATTTGATGAAGAAATAATATTAATAATGTAGAGTAAAAAAAAAAAGTGAACTGCAAGAAAACAACCCAAAATGGCACCAAAACTGAAGCTATAGTGCAAATAAGGGCTTTGAATTGCAGAGCAGTGGAGGAAATGCATTGAAAGCATGGGGAAGATGTGTAAATGCACAAATGCAAAAGATGAAGTGTTGAGTTAAATAAAGGATTAGATAATAATTGTCCATTTGGTCTAAATTATATAGTGAGAGAAGAGGTGTATAATGTGAAGTGGGATTAGAAATGTTAGTCAGAGTAACTAGGGTCCACTGAAGATTTTAGAGTGATTAGTATTATTAATACACTCAATTAAGACAATAGTTTTTCTTATATTGAAGCAGTCCGGCATTCCTGGTATAAATCCTTCAGTGGACCTTAGTTACTCAAGGATTAAATAACTATTAAATACTAATATTTTACTTAAAATTTTTGCATCGATATTCATTAAGGAGATTGGTCTGTAATTTTCTTTCTCTGTTTTGGCACTTCCAAGTTTAGTTATCAGCTTCATATTTGCTTCATAGAGGGAATTTAGTAGAACTCCTTCTTTGCCTATTTTTTCAGATAGTTTCTATAGTATTGGAATTAATTGTTCTTTAAATGTGTGGTAGAATTCATTTGTAAATCCATCTAGCCTTAGAGATTTCATTTGAGGGAGTTCATTGATAGCTTATTCAATTTCTTTTTCTGAAATGTGGTTATTTAATTAATTTATTACCTGTCCTATTAATCTGAGCAATTTAAATTTTTGTAAATATTCATCTATTTCAATTAGATTGTCAGATTTGTTGGCATATAGTTGGACAAAATAGCTCCTAATTACTGATTTAATTTCTCCTTCATTGATGGTAAGTCTACCCTTTTCATTTTTGATATTGGTAATTTGATTATTTCTTTCCTTTTTTTCTAATCAAATTAACTAAACTTTTATCTATTTTGATTTTTTTCATAAAACTAATTCTTAGTTTTTATTAATTAGTTCCATAGTTTTTTTGTTTTTTACTTTTAATTTTATTAATCTCTCCTTTGATCTTCAGAATTTCTAATTTAGTATTTGATTTGGAGTTTTTAATTTGTACTTTTTCTAGCTTTTTTAGTTGCATTAGATACATTGATCTCTTCTTTTTCTATTTTATTCATATGACTCTTTTGAGACATAAAATTTCTTCTAAGAACTACTTTAGTTGCATCCCATATGTTTTGGTATATTGTTTCCTTATTGTATTCTCCTGGATGAAATTACTGGTCATTTCTATGATTTGTTGTTTGACTACTCATTCTTCAGAATTAGATTATTTAATTTCCAGTTGGTTTGTAGTCTCTTTTCCTAGCCTCTTCATTGTAATTTGAAAAGGAAACATCTATTATTTCTGCTTTTCTACATTTGATTGTGAGGTTTTTATGCCTAACACAGTCAATTTTTTGTGTAGGTGACATGTTAAACTTTATCTTAGGATGATTTCTGGCAGTTGTGTGGAGGATAAATTGAAGAAGGAAGAGAATGGAAAATTAAGATCAATTATGCAGTCTATTTTAATTATCAAGTGAAAATTAATAAAAGCCTAAATTAGGATGGTAGCTGATGACATAGATGATAGCACTTGGCAACTGATGATTACTTATGGAAGGTTGGTAGTAGTGAGGAAGAGAGAAGAGTCACAAAGGATTCCAAATTTATAAAATAAGGTTATAGTGAATGAAAAAACATGATGAGAAATATGACTGAAAATGTAGATTGGAGTCTCACTGTGGAAAGGCTGAGATGTCAGGACAAGAAGTTTGTATTTTAATATTAAAAGCAATAGGCAACCACTGAAGGATTTATAATAGACATTTCCTCAGAGAGAATTTCTGCAGTCATATAGGAGATGGATTTGAGAAGGGAGAAACAAGGAAAAAAATCTATGAGGTGGGCTATTAGAATAAGCTAAATTAAAGGTGATTATAACCTTACCTAGAAATAGTAGCTATGTGAGTAGGGGAAAGGGAGCAGCTGTATTAAGATTTGACAATTGATGATTGAATATAGGTATGAAACACAAGTATCTAGGAGTTTTCCAAGTTTATAAAGTTAGATAACTTGGAAGATGAGGGTATCCTCAATAAAAATAGAGATGTTCAAAGTGTAATAGAAGAAGAGATGATGAGTTCCATTTTGGACAAGTTAAAATATTGCCAACATGAATATCTAGTAAAGATGTTCCATAAGCAGTTAATAATGCAAAACTCTAGAGTTCTATTTATATGTAGAAACTGGCCTTCATTCAACTTTTAGAAAAAATCAAACACTAGATGACCATTTTGGAAATCACTTTATCAGTAGTCTTGACCTTCCAGGGGACACTTCAAGTATCTTACTCCCTGGGAAGGTACATAGTGGTGCCTAGACAATCAACCAGAAATATTCACAAAATAATTCTTGGACACAGATACCATGGTCCTCCAATATAATTCCTCAGGGAAGAGCAATCAGGAAAGCATAGAGAGAACCCACTTGAGGAATTAATCCAGTAGACAATGGATTTAGAGTTAGAAAGAGGCTTAAAGAGGGACTCTTAACCCCTTCTTTTTACAGATGAGGAAACTAAGACTGAGATTAAGTGATTTGAATTGGGTACTCAACTATTAAGAATCTAAGGCAATATTTGAATTCAAGTCTTTCTGAACAAGGGCAGGGCTTTATTCTCTGTATATCTAGCTGACTTTCAATAAATCAACAGGCATTCATTAAATGTCTCCTATATGACAAGTATTGTGCTAGGTACTGGAGGAATAGAAATATTTTGTTTAATTGTTTCAGTCACATCTTAATTTTTTGTGACCACATTTGGGATTTTCTTGACTAAAACATTGGAATAGTTTGTCATTTCTTTCTCCAGCTCACTTTGTAGATCAGGAAATGGATGCAAAGAAGATTATGTGATTTACCCAGGGTAATACAGCTAGTAAGTGTCTAAGGCTAGATTCAAACTCAGGTTTTCCCAACTCCATTGAACCACCATGGATCACATTCTTAAATTCAGGAACTCTGACCATAGAGTATATAATAGTCACATCCCAACTTCATCTGGCACCTTCACTACTTTTCTCTCACCCTTTCACTTTTTTTAAGCCACAGAAACCTTTCCAAAATACACCACCAACATTCCCAAATACTTCTTACCTCAAACTGGCTACAACTTCTCTGTATAGAAGAGCTTAAGCAATGTTTAGTCCTTGTGACTTTGTCTATGTACTATCCCAGAAGTATCAAACTCAAATGGAAAACAGAGCCACTAGCCCATGCATAAGTATTCTTGCTAGTCACATACTGTCTTAGAAAACTACATATTAAGTTTATCCATGTTTTATTGTCTTTATATTTATTTTGTTAAATATTTCCCAATAACATTTCAACCTGGTTCAGACCACACTGAAGAGTATTGCAAGTCTTCTCTTTGATACCTTTTTGTAGTCCAGTTAGATTGCTATTAACTGTTCTCTAGCCTCAACATATCATGTCTTTACATTCACAGAGGCTATTCTTATATCTACAGAGGTGAAGTATTGACAGTGTGAGATTTGAATAGGTACAGGGGTTTTTGTTGTTCATTTGTTTCAATTGTGCTCATTTCTCTATGATCTCCTTCAGAATGTTCTTGGAGAAGAAACTGTAATGATTTGCCTTTTTCTTCTCAACTAATTTTATAGATGAGAAAACTGAAGCAAACAAAATTAAATTACTTGCTGAATCAGTAAGGGTCTAAGGCTGATTTTGAGTTAAGAAAGATGAGTCTTCACAACTCTATGCACTGTGACAACACCTAGCACTCCCCTTTAAGTACTGAACTTTCCAAAATCTAAACTGCTTTACTTGTTATTCCTTTAATTTGGCCATGCAACTCCAACGTCCATATCTTTGCATGCAAGCAATAGTCAATTAATAAATGAATGGATAAGGGATTGAATTGGATCTGTAAAACAAGTGTGATAGAAACTGTATTACCCCTCTCACAAATTATTTTAAGGTTCAAATAAGATAATTAGTAAGCATTTATCGGGAGCCTAGGCTGTGTGAGGTGTTCTGCTAGGATCTAGCAAAACAAAGAAATAAAACAAAAAATGTGAGTAAAGCATTTTCAAAATTTAAAATATTTTATAAAAATAAATTATTCTTGCTAATCAATATCCTGAAAATTAAACTTTTTATTTATTCTAACCAGTTCTCCCCTACCCAGGTTCACGAGATTTTAGTTTCTAACTCTTGGAGTTTTATTTCATTTTATTTAACAGAATACTATTCTATTTAATATTATTTATTTCTAATAAATATAATAGAATTCTATTTAATATAATAGGGGCAAAAGTGATCTCTGCTATTAAGAAATTTAGGGAGGAGAGTTTAAATGATCCCATTAACTTTATTAAAATGTTTCAAAGAGAAAGATTGCAGACTTGAATGCTGAAATATTATGATCATCAGAGATGAGGAAATACAGGCCTGTCATGGCTTGGGGTAAGAAAGTTCCTAACTTAGCTAGGTAATAATTGACTTGGAAATTGAATGACACAGTATCAGGGGCAGAGTGGAAACAGGAGTAGGCTTGACTGTTAGTAAGTGTGTCATCATAGAGTGACATCTGCAACACCCCCTGAAGCTGTCACTGGGAGGTCTCATTTGCATTTTAAACAAATATTTAAAATTAGCCAAGTAACAAACAATTAGAAGCTGGCATATCAAGCTTCATTCCTTCATTGACAACAGCAGGGACTGAAGATAACTAGGTATTCTCATCTGGATTTGTAGGGAATAGTGCTGGTAATCAGTAGTTTCGATTACTGATGAATATTTGAAATAGAGAGTAGAAAGGCACAAAAAATACTGGATTTTTTACATTTCTACTTAATCTAAATTCATTATTCAAATGAGTTTGATGGATAGTTTTTTGTTTTATTTTTCACAAAGATTCATCAATAGCACCATAGAACTAGGATGGTCTTTAGTGGTCATTTATCAGCACCATTACTATGTGGATTGGCAAGATTTTATTAATTGCCTAACTATGTACCAGGAACTTTGTTGGGAGCTGGGTATACAAATAATGCAGAAAGCCAGATAGTCCCTGCCCTCAAAGATAAAGCTAAAGGGGAATGAAAGGAGAATAGGAAAACTGGGTAACAAGGGATGATGACAGACAAATCAAGAACAATGTAACATGGTGGGACATGAAGAGGTTGTTGCTTGGAGTGCCCTTGTTAAAGTGAGCTAGTGAAAGGAGTCTGGTACCCTTTAATCAGAAGGACTGATCCCAGCACCAGGGGGTACTGAGAAGGTGAGAGTTCTAGGACTTAAGTGATCTTTCCAGGGCTTGATAGAGGAGTTCAGAAGAGTGTAGCTGGTCTCATTTCATCAATAAATAGATAAAGTAGGATAAGCCAGAGAGGCCAATTAATTGCTTGTGATCACATAACCGATTAGGCAAGATTAAGATTAGTACCCAAATTTATGGACTCCCTGTTCACATTACTTCCTAGCATAATATGCTAAATGGGGAGATGGCACTGGAAATTAAAGGAGAAAAGTACTTGAGAATGTTGTTTTAATATGGAGATGTTATAAAAAGAAGACATTATTATTGTCTTTGAACATTTAAAGTGTTAGTCTACAAAAAACTTGTTCTCTGCAAATCTGGAGGGCAGAATTCTAAAATCAATTGGATAGAAGTTTCTGGGAAGCAAATTTTGTTTCAGTATAAGAACTAAGAATGGAATGGAAATATGCAAACAGACTAGATAGCCAGTCATTAAGCACGTGGTTGCATAGATTTCCACACTGAGAATGTTCCACAATGGGATTTCCACACATAATTATTTTAATTGATATCCTCAAAAGCAGTTAGGATCTAGAGCACTAGATCGAGTAAAGAAGACCTAAGTTCAAAACCAGACTCAAATACATTCTAGCAATGAGACTCTGGGAAAATCACCTAACCTCAGTTTCTTCAAGCAAAAAATTGATTACTTACCTCCCAGGAATGTTATGAGTTTCCAAGGACACACTATTTTTCAAGTGATTAGTACAGTAGCTAACAAAATGGGTACTTCATTTCAGCCCAAAAAAATTATGACTCCTTAAGAACAGAGATTTCATTTTATTGTTGAAATTAGAGCAGAATATTAGAAATGGAAGGAACTCTTAAATTGTCAACTCTTTTTATTTACAGATGAGGAAGCTAAGACCCAGAAAAATGAATATATTTTTCCTTGATCACACAGTTGCTTAGTGACAGAACCTGGACTATTCTCTGGATGTCTTGATCTTTTTACTAAGACTATTGCAGTGCTAGACAGGCAAGCACATAGTAGGTGCTCAGAGCATTTGTCTAGAAAATTAGTTGAAGAAAGATGACAAGATCATAGATTTATAACTGGGGAGGATTTTTAAAGGAGAGTAGGGGGCAGCTAGATAGCACTGGTCCTAAAGTCAGAAGTACCTGAGTTCAAATGAGGCCTCACATACTTAATATTTCCTAGCTGTGTGACCTCCAGGCAAGTTACTTAATCCCAATTGCCTCAGCAAAAATAAATAAATTAAAAGAAGGTTAGTCTGACCTTTTCATTTTATAAATGAGACAGTGGAGATACAGAAAGATTGTGTCTGATCCAAGGAAGGACATAGAAAAGTCAGGGGGCAGAAATGAGAGTTAAACCCAGGCCCTCTGACTACAAATCTGACATTCTTTTAACAAGAAAACATGCAGCAAGAATTACAACTTACTTTATTATTCTTGTTGCTTCCAAACTAAAATAAAAAGGGAGAACTTGTCAGTAGAAATGTGTCCATTTCAATTCTATGATACCAGAACCATGAGGAAAAGGCATTAAATTCCAGGAAAGAACCTATTAGGCCCCATAAGCATAGCTGTAGCCAAACATTACTGGCTCACTGACTTCCTTCCATAGATAACTTTAGAGATGGTTATTTTCTTCGTTGAGAAATCATGGCTAGGCATTTTCAATGAAAATGAGTTTTGCAACCTCTAGCATGTTGGAGAAAAAGAAATATTTTGACACTCTGTTCCAATAATAGATAATTTGGAATAATCTCCAGGGTAGATAAGCAATGTGAAACAATTTGCTTCATCAAAGAAAGCCCGCTTTTCTGGGATGGCTATATCATCTCCCATGCCTGCTCTTGGTGCTTCAGAAAGGTAATAAGAAATTTAAGTTAATATACTGCAAATGTGTTAGTCACAGAAAGTCTCATTCCTGTGCCACTAGCATTTCTGCTACTTTTTCAGGTTTGATGACCATTGTGTAGTGGCAGAAATGTACTGCTTCTAACTAATTAACCCTTGATTACAACAAAATGAAGTTTATAATAGAAAAGAGAAGGGGGAATCAGGCATGGGAGATGGAATAAAGACATGAGAAACGGCAACTATAAACTAAGCAGTATAGGGCATATGAATCAAAATTATAACTAAAACAGAGAGAGTCCCCAAACACACAGAGAAATAACCTCTGAAGCCAAACTAAAAAATTTTCTTGTTACAGAAAATTTAGGCCAGCCTTTTAGATAAATAAATCTAAAAAATGAAATCTGCAATGTTTTCCTGGAGGGTTCCTCTTCTCTCAGGGGATTTTTCTGGTAGTAAAATAATGAAAATATGCATTCTTTTTTAATTATCTAAAATAAATCTGAAGGATTATTTATTGTTAATTACAATTATAATTGCCAATAATTTTATATTACAAATAGAAAGTACTTTATTTATAAAGACATATCATAGGTAATCTTTACAACTGTAAGTTAGTTTAAATATTTTAGTTATTTCTTTTTTTTAATTTCTTTTTTCTATTTTAAAAGTATTTTATTTTTCCAAATATATGCAAAGATAGTTTTCAATATCCACCTATGCAAAATCTTGTGTTCCAAATGTTTCTTCTTCTCCCTCCATTTAAGACAGCAAGTAATATGATACAGGTTAAATATGAGTAATTCTTCTAAACATATTTCCATATTCATCATGTTGCACAAGAAAAATCAGATCAAAAGAGGAAAAAAAAACACAAGAAAGAAAAGAAAACCTAATAAACATAATCTTGTTGTTCCCTTGTACAATGTTCTCTTGGTTCTGCTCACTTCTCTCAGCATCAGTAATGCGGGTCTTTCCAGGCTTTTCTGAAATCTGCCTGCTATCGTTTCTTATACAACAATAGTATTCTATTATATTCATATGCTATAACTTATTCAGCCATTCCCCAACTGACGGGCATCCATTCAATTTCCAGTTCTTGTCACTACAAAAAATAAGGCTGATACAAACATTTTTGTACATGGGGGTCAAAAGACAATGTTTCAAAAAGTAATTCTCCTATAAGGATTCTTAGAGCTGAAATTATTATTTGCAGCCATTGGTACTAGTTACTACAAGTGGATATGCAGCATGTTGCCTTCCTAAGCTTAATGTTGTTAAAGTAAACAACATAAACATGAAACCTGAACAGAACTATAACTAGTAATTTTGGTGCCTAGGGCAAAATACCTGAAATGCATCCTCAAATAAGCTTTGTAATTATTCATGAGGAAAAAAAAAAATACAAGGAGTAACTACAGCAAAGTTAAAAATACCAAGTGTAAATAAAGGATGGACAACAAAGGCCATGGGTCACTATTGCTGAGGGAATACCTACCTTGATGAAGGTGGGGGGAGAGGGAGGCTAACAGGTTTAGAGCAAGGTAGGGCCTTGTGAGAATAGCTGCTCAATGGAACATGACCGACTGGGAAAAGTGGGTCCTATTTTAACTAATAACACTTGCTATTTCAAAACTAAGCTCAGATGTTTCTATGCTGCTGAATTATTACAAACGCTATCAAAATATAAATTTAAAACATTTCAAAATTATATATGATGTTTAAAATCATCACTTTTTTTAGTCATTATTTCAATTTTGGTACTCTTGGACAAAGCTCTGGTTATCCCACCCTAGTTAAGTTCTAATTCTGAGTTAATCCAATGAAACCACATCTGATTCTCCAAATCATGATGAATTATTGATGTCTTCAGTAGGAACAGAATAATCTAGGAAAATGAAGTGACTAGAAAATCAAAATTCACAGAGGTTAAGGTACTTACTCAAGGTGATATAACTAACAAGTAATAAATACCAGTACTAAAACTCAGGTTAGTTGGTTCCAAGTCATCTGTCACATCTTACTACACCAAATACGTTTATTTCAGAGTAAGTTTCTGCTAGGCAGAAAGATGTCATATTGACCTTAAGAAGTCTTCTCTTCATCTGTTCTACTACAAATCTAGCAAAATGACTGAGAAAGTTCAAGCAACTAAACAAATGATCAGGTATAGATGTTTGAACAGTGCTTGGCTAATAAAGAGAGGAAAAAAATGTTTTTTTACAGTTAGATTAAAGAATATTGTTAGATTCAAGAAAGCAAATTTAAGAAAAGGACACTGATAAAGACATAGAATAAGTTTCATTGTTGTTGTTATTTAGTCATTTCAATCATGCCCTACTCTCTGTGACCCCATTTTGGAGTTTAATTGGCAAAGATACTAAAATAATATGACATTTCCTTTTCCAGCTCATTTTATAGATAAGGAACTGAAGGGTTAAGTGACTTGCTTAGGGTCACACAACTAGTAAGTTTCTGAAGCTATTTAAAACAATTAAAATGAATCTTCCTGATTTGAAGTCCAATGCCCTGGACTTAAGCAGTTGCCCCAATAAATTGCATATATCACAGTCAGCAAATTATGCTTTTCCATATTGTTGCACTGCCTTGCATAGAATAAATATGGTGTATTGATTTTTTAAATATCACAAATATGGCTGATCATAGGATATAGTTGAGCCACTCTGGGGCCCCATATAGGAGAGATACTATGATAATAGAATCATAACCAGTGATAAAATGGGGGAAATGCACATTACCCCCTTTTGAGTTTAATCAAAATTAATTATTAATCAAATTAATTAATTGAATTAAAAATAATTAATTAAATATGAATTGATGTTAATTAATTAATAATGTAATTAATTTTTATTTTATTTTTAAATTATTAATTTAAAATAATTAATTAATCAAAATTAATTATTAATAATATATCTACTACTCTCTTAAGTCTATACAGTTAATAAAAATATCCACACTATGATTTGTAGGATTTGTCTATTTCCCAAGGTATATATGCTTTTACTGAGAATTTAGCAATTGGTTCTTAGAATATGTGTATGTGTATGTATGTGTGTGTGTGTGTGTGTGTGTGTATATATATGTATATATATGTATGTATATTAAGTGACTTCCCCAGCATCACATAATGACATAGTAGAAATCCCATCAAGGTCCTCTGAGTCAAAATTTATTTTCTTGCCACTAGATCAACATTCCTTTTACAGAAAGTAATCTATGACTTTGTAACTTGCCCAAGGTCACATAGATAAAAAGTAATAAAGCTGAGATATGAATTTAAGTTGTCTAGCCTCAAATCCAGAATATTCTCCATGCATCATGCAGGTCAATTGTATTTCCTTGGGCTAAAGGCCATTGCAAACTTAGAAAACCAAGATGATTTTTCTCAAGTGCATAATTTTATTTGCTTAAAAATAGGCATATTGTAATCTTCTGAATAAGTTATAAAGGATGTGATCAGCAAGATGGTAGAATAGTTGTTTACCTCATAACTCTCCAATCTAACAACCTCAAAAGAAGGAAATGTGTACCACATCCATAGTCATTAATGCTAAATTCACAAGATAAAGCAGAAATACCACACAATGTGAAAGCATCATGGAATAATATAGAACTGAAACATTTAAAGATCTCATTCACTCTCCCTACCACAAGTCTACCAGGTGCACCCAGCATGACCAACATAAGCAAATGGCTGCTTATTTTGATCTCCCCATCTTAGTGACTTCATCTGCACCCTCACCCAGCCCCAACAAACTCCAACAGATATAGAAATTATTGTGTCTATCAAAGCACTCAAAGGAAAGGAACATCAACTGTGGGGAAAAGAGAAGGATGCAAAACTAAGGGAAAAGAAATATAGAGCTAGGGTCAATCTGCCCTGCCCCCAGCTGAATTTATTCTGACTAGGAAACTGAGAGCCTACACAACCAATTCAAGGAATCTAAGAAAACCTCAGAGGTGTGTGTAGGAAGTAATTTGTGTATTAGAGTAAGGAAAGAGGAAGAAGCCAATTTCAAAGTCCATTTTAATGAAACTGAAATGTTTTTGCACAAACAAAATCAGTGCAGCTAAAAAAAAAAAAAAACTAGATTGGGGAAAAATGTTTGTTAACTATCTAAAAAAATTGACATACAAAATATAAGGAGATCAATATAAAGATATTAGGATAAAGACAAATTCTCCAAAAGAGAAAAGGTAAAAAATTATCAAATCATTCTCAAAAGAATAATTGTGAACCATTAAGAATCATATAATTTCTAAATCACTGTTAGTGAGAAAGTAAATTAAAACAACTTGGAGTTTGTCTCAAGCCCATAAAATTGGCAAAAATCATTAAAAGATAAAAGTAGAAGTAAAGGAATACCAATATACAATTGGTGGAGCCATGAATTATTCCAGTCCTTCTCTAAAATAACTTCAGGGGGAAGTGACAAAAATGCCTATACCTATTGACTCAAAGATCCCACTTTCAGGAAAATACTCCAAAGACGTTGAGAAAAGAAAGAAAATTTACCTATGTACAAAAATATGTCACAGAAACACTTCTTTGTTAGGCAAAAACTGGGAAGCAAAATAGGGAACTACTAATTGGGGAACAGTTAAAAGCAAATTATGCAAGAAAGTAATGGATACTATTTCTTTGTATGAAATAATGAATATAGGATTTAGAAAAACATGGGAAGACATGTAAATTGATTAAAAGTAAATTATGAAGAGCCAGGAGCAATATTTACAATAGCAACAATGCAAATAAGAACAATAAAATACACTATTCTTTATATAATTATAAAGACCAAATTAGATCCTAGGGAAGAAATGAGGGATTCTACTTCCTTTCTTTGAAATGGAAAGAAACTATGATTTTTCAATGTTGCATATCCTATCATCTGTAATCAATGAAATGGTTAATTTTGAATAAGTGGAGGGGTTCCTTTGGGGGGGTAAGGTTTTTATGATGAAAGACCATGTTTTGGAGGAAAGGGTATGAAATGATTGTAATGTTAAGTACAAAAAAAAAGATATTAAAATTTTTTAACTTTGAAAATAAAACAAAAGCATGAATTTTTAAAGACAGAAAAAAATCCCATTTGTCATTTATTCTATAAAAGAAATCATGAAACCAATATATTGTCTTGCCAGCTTAACTTGCCAGCATGATCTAAAAATAAAATTGTTTTATCCTTTAAAATAGTAAGTACAGAGAAAAACTTTAAAAAAAAAAAGGAATGTTGCTGAATAATAGTATTGATACAGTGTATCATATATCTCAAAAGTCAACCTTTTCAATCTGAGTTAACCTTTACTTCTGAGCAATAATCCTCTCTGTATCAAAGAAAAGGGACTCTGAGGAAGCCATTCACTACCACCTGGAGCAAGTCAACTAATTTTCTTATAATTCTAATTACATGGCATTTTCTCTTATACTGAACAGATACCTACCTCTCTTAACTTTCCTCCATTTCTCCTAACTCTATTCTCTGGGAGTAGGAAGAATATTTACAATCCCACTTTTCATAGGTCTTCAAAAACATGGTTATGTTTCCCTCTAAGGAATCTTCTTTTCTCTGGGATAACCATCCTTCAATTAAACTCTATAGCATATTTGTGTTATACACTTGTTAAAGGAAGGAGTATATTCTACAATGGAAGACTACTTATTGGAGAAAGGGGTAAACTCAAAAACAATTGTAATGTTTCTTAAAAGGGCATCAATAAAAGTTTTTAAAATAAGCTATAAGGTTCAAAGCAAAATTGCATTTATTCCCAAATATGAAAAAATGTTATAAAAGAAATTACAAAACCAACACATTATCTTATGAGTGTAACTAATGTCTAAAATAAAATTTACTCTACCCTTTAACATAGGAATTTCAGAGAATAACCAGTTATTCTTGAAGAAGTCTTACCTCTAAGAAAGTTTTGTTTCCAGAAATATAGAACTTAAAAGGCTCTACAATAAAAAAAACAAAACCACGAAAAACAAGATTTCTCGCTACGATTGAGTCCATACTATACATTTTGGTGAAAGAAAGAGGGCACGGTTTGGAAACAGATTAGCATAGATACCCTAAGCCTAGAAAAGATGGGACTGGGGAGCTAAGATTCTCTTTTAGAATCACTTTTGATTCTCAACTTATTGAAAAAGTCAAAGCAGTCCAAGTGACAAGCTTAGCTATTAGACAAAATATTTTAAATCGAATTTCCAGTAACTAAAGAATCCCTTCTTTAGAAATGGCCTGTGAATTTACAGAAATAGAACTAAATTGAAGCCATCTGTGCTAATTATAAATCCAGTCTTTAACACTCTATAGTTACATATACCATCATTTTAATAAATTCTTTTACAAGGATTAGTTTAGTAGCACCATGGTGGGATTTCCATTGACATACTTGCCTCAGACCATTAACTTGAAAAATGTGAGTGATTCCCACCTCTCCATCCTCTCATGTCCGTCCTCCCACGATCTCTGTGGATTCACCTACAAAACGGGGGAGAATGGAAGCCTTGAAGTTTCCCTTATCTTCTTTCCTGCCCTATCTTCCTTCTTTATCCAAGGCCTGAGGCCTCTATTTTTGCTTCTGTTACATAAATAGGACAGTAAATAACCTTACCCAGTCAATCTTAATCTTATGTTCACCTGCTCCAACATGATAAGGCAGATGAAGTTGATCTGTGGAGTCTCATCATCCCATTACTGAAATTTTTTCTCGCTTTTGCTCACTGCTTTCCCCTAGACCTCATTCTATGTTCTGAATGTCCAGAATTCTTCAATGTAGAGGCCCACAAGGCCCAGATCTTCTCTATGTCCCTCAAGTCATGCCGAACTCAACCAATATTGTCTTAAGGGAGTAAATCACCCTCAAGGGGAAAATGCAAGTCTAACTTAGAAAAGGATGGAAAGGGAGGAGAGAGATGGAAGGAAAAGGAAAAGGTACAGGGAAAGAGGAGGGGGAAAGGGGGCAAGAGAATGAGAGGAAGAAAAAAGAAGGAAGGGAGAAGGAAAGGGAGAGAAAGAGGAAAGGAGGAAAGAAGGAGGAAGAAAAATGAGAAAGAGAAAGAAGGAAAGGGAAGGGAAGAAGGAGAGGGTGGGGACAAAGGGTAGATTTTTGTTAATTTCTAAGCATATTCCAAAGAATATGTGCTAAACTGCCCTGAAATAGGAGGATAAATTAATAGACAAGCCTTTGAATAACTCAGTGGAGCCAGTAAGAAGGAGGGCAAGAAATAAATTCTTAGCACATAGAAAGAGACCCAATGTTGAAAATCCTACCTGGGCTGACCTTAGCTTTTCTTGCACTATTGGTTATAATCAGTTGGTTCTGGGGAAATGGGAAATGGGTGGACTTCTAATTTCTAAGCATCTACAATCTGCTTCAAGAAAAAATCATAAAGGTGTCAAAAGCTAAGATGTCCCACCCACTCAAAGTGTTTATGTCCATTTGATGCCTTTCTTCACACTATGCCTTAAATAAGAAGAATAAGGAGTCTAGGAATATGTAGAGAAAAATCATTGTGTGGTCAATCCAGCTCTGTCTATCTGGGTAGGACTTCACTGTGATCAAAGCAGAGAGAAAACAATTCTAATCAGCCTACTGGCTTGTCCAGTGGTCAATGAATAGAATTTGGAGTTAGAGTTGCTGAACTCTAGTTCTAGTTCTACCACTGATTATCTCTTATTACCTTGGCAGGTCACTTAACTCTACTATACTTCCATTTCCTCATTTGTAAATGTAGAGGGTTAGATTAAGTGACTTATAAAAACCTTCTAGATTTAAATCTATAATTCTATGTTAGAAAATTCCTTTTTTTTGTAGGGTTTTTGTGTTTGTTGGAAGAAGTTGGGAGATTTGCATCTAATCAGCAAGAAAAATCTTGACTCCTTTCATCTCATTTGCTGAAAACATTTGGCTGCATATAAACCTTCATCACAATGGAAAGCTTGGTTCAAATTTTTAATTCAGTTTCTGTTATTATTATTATTAAATCCCTTATATGAGAAATATTGTTCCTTGACTTGTGTTCTAGGAAGAGGAAGAATGCCCCCATTGTAACTAATTTAACACCTGTAAATTTCCAGGGATGATTATTCAATGACAAGGAGACATATTGAAACTTGTAAGAAAAGGTTTAATAAAAAATGTAAATTGAAAGGACATAAAATTCAAATGAGGTTCATTCCCCAAGTTATAGCAAGCTCCACGTTCAACCTTTATTCATGGCTTTCTTTATAATGTTATTAAGCTTCTACTTTTTCTATCCATGTAATTAAGCTTAATTAATTCCCCCTAAAGGGGGGGAGGAAAGAAATGATATTTGATCTGAACTAGGTGGTGAGTATAATAATTGAGATCTGGTTGTTGCCTCCTGCTGCAGTTTTCTGTGATCAGACCATTCTGAGATGCTTCAGTCTGTGCCAGACAGCTTTTGGATTCCAATTTTTTGTCCCTTCTGGCCAGGAAAACTCACAGCAAACAGGTATGTATAGGGTAGACTGATTATGTTGTCAAAATAGATCACAAGATAGATAGAAATATAACAAAGTACAGTATGCAAAACTGAAATCAAAGAAAAATATATGCAGATCAAGTGTCCCATGATATGGCTTTAGTGTCCCAAGCAAGCTATATCATGAAAATGGGGGTTGTAAGGGTCACTATTTTATACATAAATGAGAGCTGAAACTGTGGACAATCACTAAGCCCAGTCCCTAGCCCAATGAAGCACATGAAACACAAAACCAAAATTGGATTCCACAATTTTTTTTTCTTTTGATAATAGCTTTTTATTTTCAAAATACATACAGCAGCAGCTAGATGATACAGTAGATACAGCACTGACTCTGAAGTCACAAGGACCTTAGTTCAAATCTGGCCTCAGACATCTAATACTTCCTAACTGGGTGATCTTGGACAAGTCACTTAACTCTCACTGCCTCAGCAAAAAAAAAAAAAAAAAAAAAAATCAAAAAGTTTTCAACATTCAGTGTTGTAAAACCTTGTGTTACAAATTTTTCTATCTCACTCCCCTTCACTAGACAGCAAGTAAACCAATATAGGTTAAATATGTGCACTTCTTCTAAACATATTTCCACATTCATTATACTGCATAAGAAAAATCAGATCATGAAGAAATTGAAACTATTTGTAATCATATGAAAAGATGCTCCAAATCACTATTGATCAGAGAAGTGCAAATTAAAACAACTTTGAGACACCACTACATACCTGTCAGATTGGCTAAGATGACAAGAAAAAATAATGACAAATGGTGGAGGAGGATGTGGGAGAACTGGGACACTGATGCATTGTTAATGGAGTTGTGAACAGAGAACAATTTGGAACTATGCTCAAAAAGTTATCAAACTGTGCATACCCTTTGATCCAGCAGTGCTACTACTGGGCTTATATCTCAAAGAGATCTTAAAGAAGTGAAAAGGACCCATATGTGCAAAAATGTTTGTGGCAGCCCTTTTTGTAATGGCTAGAAAATGGATAATGAATGGATGCCCATCAATTGGAGAATTGTTTGATAAATTATGGTATATGAATGTCATAGGATACTATTGTTCTGTAAGAAACAACCAACATCATGATTTCAGAGAGGCTTGGAGAGGCCTGCATGAATTGATACTAAGTGAAATGAGCAGAACCAGGAGATCATTATACATGGCAAAAAGACTATATGATGATCAATTTTGATGGATGTGGCTCTCTTCAGTAATGAGATGATTCAAATCAATTCCAATTGTTCAGTGATGAAAATCTACACCTAAAGTCAGGACCATGAAAGCTGAATGTGGACAACAACATAGCATAGCATTCCCACTCTTTCTGTTGTTGTTTGTTTGCATTTTGTTTTCTTTCCCAGGTTTTTTTCCTTATCGATCTGATTTTTCTTGTGCAGCAGGATAACTACATATATATATATATATATATATATATATATATATATATATATATATATATATATATATATATATATACACATATATTGGATATAACATATACTTTAACATATTTAACATGTATTGGACTACCTGCCATCTAGGAGAGGAGCTGGGGGGAGGAGAGAATAATTTGGAACAGAAGGCTTTGCCAGCGTCAATGTTGAAAAATTATACATGCATATATTTTGTAAATAAAAAGCCTTAATAAAAAACTAAATAATAATAATAAAAATTAAAAAAAGAAATAGAAAAGTCTGATCAAAAAGGGAAAAATGAGAAAGAAAAACAACAAAAAAGGTGAAAATATTACATTTGCAATACACATTCAGTCCCCATATTCCTCTTTCTGGATGCAGATGACTCCTTTCAGCACAAGTCTATTGGAATCGGCCTGAATCACCTCACTGTTGAAAAGAGCCAGGTCCATGACAGTTGTTCATCACATAATCTTGTTATTGCTATGTACAATGTACTCTTGGTTCTACTCACTTCATTTAGCATCATGTAAGTCTCTCTCTCCAAGCCTTTCTGAAATCATCCTGCTGATTATTTCTAATAGAATAATAATACTCCATTACATTCATTTCCATAATTTATTCAGCTGTTCCCCAACTGATAAGGCATACACTCAGTTTCCAGTTCCTTGCCACTACAAAAAGGGGTTGCTACAAACATTTTTGCACATGTGGGTCTTTTTCTTTCTCTTTTATGATCTCTTTGGATACAGACCCAGGAGTGACACTCCTGGATGAAGGGTATACAGTTTGACAGCCCTTTGGGCATAGTTTCAATTTGCTCTCCAGAATGTTTGGATCAGTTCACAACCTCATTTAACAATGTATTAGTGTCCCAGTTTTCCCACATCCCTTCAATATTTATAATTATCCTTTCCTGTCATTTGAATTGGCTTTAATTTCTTCATCTGAAAATTGCCTTTTATATTCTTTGACCATTAATATGTGGATAAAATGGTTTGTATTTTTATAAATTTGAGTCAATTCTCTACATATTTTATTAGGTATATATAATATCTAATATCTAGATAATATATAATATCTAATATCTAATAATAGGTATATATAATATCTATCTATATCTATATAATATCTATATATTATCAGAACCTTTGGATATAAAAAAAATTTCCATTTTCTGCTTCCCTTATACTCTTGTCTGCATTGGTTTTGTTTGTACAGAATCTTTTTAATTTAATATTATCAAAATTATCCATTTTACATTTCATAATGTTCTCTATTCTACATCATGAATCCATTTTGACCTTATGTTGGCATAGGATATTAGGTATTGGTTAATGCCCAGTTTCTTCTGTACTATTTTCCAATTTTCCCAGAACTTTTTGTCAAATAGTGAGTTCTTATCCCAGAAGTTGTAGTCTTTGGGTTTATCAAACACTGGATTACTATATTCATTGACTATTGTGTCGTATGAATCTAACCTATTCCATTGATCAGCTATTCTATTTCTTAGTACCAAAAGATTGTGATGACTGCTGCTTTATAACATAGTTTTAGGTATAGCCATGCAAGCTTCATTTGCATGCTTTCATTAATTCCCTTGAAATTCTTGACCTTTTCTTTTTCCAGATGAATTTTGTTCTTATTTTTCTATCTCTATTAAATAATTTTTGGTTGTTTGACTGATATGGTACTAAATAAATAGATAATAGAATTGTTGGCCTCCCCATGAACACTTGATATTCTTCCAGTTGTCTAGATCTAACTTTATTTGTGTGAAAAGTCTTTTGTAATTTTGTTCATATAATTCCTGGCTTTGTCTTGGCAGATAGACTTTCAAATATTTTACATTATGTACAGTTGTTTAAAGGGAATTTTTCTTTCTATTTCTTGCTGCTGGACTTTGTTGGAACATATAGAAATGCTGATGATTTATGTGGATTTATTTTGTATCCTACAACTTTGCTAAGTTGTTTCAGGTAGTTTTTAGTTGATTCTCTAGGTATACCATCATATCTGCTAAAAAAAAGTGATAATTTTGTTTCCTCATTATCTATTCTAATTCGTTCATTTTCTTTTTCCTCTCTTATTGCTAAAGCTAACATATCTAATACAATATTGAATACTAATGATGATAGTGGACAACATTGTTTCACTTCTGATACTATTGGGAATGCTTCCAGTTTATCCCCATTATATATGATGCTTGTTGATGGTTTTAGACAGATACTACTTATTCTTTTAAGGAAAACTCAATTTATTCCTATGATCTCTAGCACTTTAAATAGGAATGGATGTTGCATTTTGTCAATTTTTTCTGCATCTATTTATATAATAATATGATTTCTATTACTTTGGTTATTTATATAGTCAATTATGCTAGTAGTTCTTCTAATATTGAACCAGCCCTATATTACTGATATAAATTCTACTTGGTCATAGTGTATTGTCCTGGTAATCTCTGTACTAATATTTTATTTAAAAATTTTGCATTAATATTCATGAGGGAAAATGGTCTATAATTTTCTTTCTCTGTTTTGACCCTATTGGGTTTAGGTATCAGCCCCATATCTATGTCATAAAAGGATTTTGATAGGACTTCTTCCCCTATTTTTTCAAATAGTTTGTAGAGTACTGGAATTAATTGTTCTTTAAATGTTTAGCAAACATTAATAAGTGAATATATAAATAAATTATAAATCCATCTGGCCCTGGAGATTTTTTTTCTTCATTGATATCATGTTAAATTTCTTCTTCTAAAATGGGACTATTTAAATAATTTTTTCCTCTGTTAATCTAAGCAATCAATTTTGTGTAATATTTCTTCATTTCACTTAGATGATCAGATTTATTGGCATATAGTTGGGCAAAATAGATGCTAATTATTGCTTTAATTTCCTCTTTATCAGTGGTAAGTTTACTCTTTTCATTTGATTTTTTCTTTGCTTTTTCTAATCAAATTAACTAAAGGTTTATCTATTTTGTTAGGTTTTTTCATAAAACTGACTTTTAGTTTTGTTTATCAGTTTGATAGTTTTCTTCCTTCCAATTTTATTAATCTCTCCCTTTATTTTCAGAATTTCAAATTTAGTGTTCAATGGGGGGGGTTAATTTGTTCTTTTTGTAATTTTTTAGTTGCATGCCCAATTCATTGATCTTTTCTTTCTCTAGTTTATTCAAGTAAGCATGTAGAGAGAGAAAATTTCTCCTAAAAACTGTTTTGACTGCATCCCATGAATTTTGATATATTATTTCATTATCATCATTCTCTTGAATGAAATTATAGATTGCTTCTATGGTTTGCTGTTTCACCCACTCATTCTTTAGAATAGATTATTTAGTTTCCAATTAATTTTTTGTCTATTTTCCCATTGTTTATTAAATGTAAATTTTATTACATCATGATCTGAATAAGATACATTTATTATTTCTGCCTTTCTACATTTGATTTTGAGAGTTTTATGCCCTAATGGCCAATTTTTTGTGTAGGTTCCATTTACAGCTGAGAAAAAAAAAGTATATTCCTTTCTGTCCACATTAAATTTTCTCTTTTGTCTATCATATCTAACTTTTCTAAAATTCCATTTACCTCTTTAACCTTTATCTAGTTATGATAGAAGGAGGTTGAGACCCCTATTAGTATAGTATTGCTGTCTTTTTCCATCTTGCAAATTCTCTTAACTTCTTCTCTGGGAATATAGATACTACCCCACTTGGTGTATGTATGTTTAGCATTGATATTACTTCATTATGTATGGTACCCTTTAGCAAGATGTAGTTTTCTTCCTTATCTCTTTTAATAAGATCTATTTTTGCTTTTGCTTGATCTGAGATCAGGATCATTGCCTTTGATTTTTTTTTTTAACTTCAGCTGCAGCATGATTGATTCAGCTCCAATCTTTTACTTTTACTCTGTATGTATCTCTCTACTTCAAATGTGATTCTTGTAGACAACACATTATAGGATTCTCAATTTTAATCCAGTCTTCTATCCACTTCTGTTTTATGGAAGAGTTCATCGCACTTACATTCACAGTTAAAATTACTGAGTTTGACAATACTACCTAAACTAATCTATTTCTTTAGCGCTATACCAATAAGACTCCCAAAAAACTATTTTAATGGTCTAGAAAAAATAACAACAAAGTTCATATGGAAAAACAAAAGGTCAAGAATTTCAAAGGAATTAATGAAAAAAAAAAAATCAAATGAAGGTGGCCTAGCTGTACCAGATCGAAAATTATATTATAAAGCAGTAGTTACCAAAACCATTTGGTATTGGCTAAGAAATATACTAGTTGATCAGTAGAGTAGGTTAGGTTCAAAGGACAAAACAGCCAATAATGTTAACAACCTAGTGTTTGACAAACCCAAAGACCCCAGCTTATGGGATAAGAACTCACTGTTTGGCAAAAATTGCTCAGAAAATTGGAAATTAGTATGTCAGAAACCAGGCATTGACCCACACTTAACACCGTACACAAGATAAAGTCAAGGGGGCGGAGCCAAGATGGCGGAGAGGAAACACACGACTCAGTGAACGTCCTCACTCCCTCACAACCAATTAGATAAATTAAGTCTCAAAATTAGCTCAGGACTGATAGATACCACAAGGACTGGAAGCACGACTTACCAGCTGAAGAGAATCTGGAGTTTCAACAGGAAAGGTCAGTTCTCAGGGGAGGAATAAGAAAGACCAGCACAGACGGTGGGGTAGGGGCACACTGCGCCCATTGCGCTGGGAGGGGCTCTGGGATCAGAGAAGCCACTGAGGTAAAGGAATCTGGCACAGGCTGTTAGCTCTTCTCTGCTAATTATTTAGCAGTTCAGAAGAGAAAGCCAAAATATTTTAAAACTCAGATTAGATTTCCCCCCCCCCCCCGCCCCCCCCCCCCCCCACCCTGGGGGTGACTCAGGCACAGATCTCGGCACCAGGGGGTGTGGCCTCAGCTACCTCCTGAGAATAGTTAAGAGACTGACAAGTGGGTGGATACGGCCCAAGGCAACACACACTGCCTAGCTTAGCTGGAGGGAGTGGAACTCTGCTCCAGGAAGTCCCAGAGAAGCGGAACCTTTGAACTAGGGACCGCGGTTTCTGGCAGACACTTCCAATTTGAGCGCAGGGGCTTCTCACGTCACCTGCTGCAGACACCCACTCCCCACCCGGACACATAGACTGGGCTTCCTGCAGTCTTCACTATTCTACGCCCTTGAAGCACAGTAGTGCTAATCACCTCTGAGGCACTCCCAGGGAGAGGGTGGGGAACTCTATCCCAGAGCTCTCTCTTAGTGCAGGCGCAGGGGCCTCTGCATCCATCCGGTCTGGGAGGAAGCTGGTAAAGAAGTAAATAATTTCCTACCCCAGGGACAGACCCCAAAACATTTTTTTAAATATGAACAAAAAAGCTAGAAAAACTATAGAATCCTTCTATACAGAGAAAGAGCGGGTATCCAACCCCGAGGAAGTTGACAGCAGAGAATCAGATAACAACCTAAAGGGGAACGATTCCTGCCCCCCATCACATAACTCTCTCCTAGAAGAAGCTCTTAAGAAATTGAGGGAGATCGAAGAAAAATGGGGAAAAGAAAGGGAAGTTATGATAGAGAATAACAATGTCCTGAAATTGGAGTTGGAAAAAATAAAGAATTCACAGGAGATGCAGGGAAACAAAATTAGTGAATTAGAAAAGGTTAAAAAAACACAGGAAAGTAGGATTTCTGAATTGGAAAAGATAAAAAAGTCTCAAGAAAATAGAATTTCTGAATTGGAAAAAGAAAATAATTCTCAAAAAAAAAAAATTAGGGAAATGGAAAAAAACTCAATAGAGCAAAATAATTCATTTAAAAACGAAATTGGGCATTTACAAAAAGAACTAAAAACTGTGAAAGAAGAAAATAACTCCTTAAAAGTCAGGATGGAACAAATAGAAATGAATGATTCACAGAGAACCCAAGAATCAGTCAAACAAAACAAAAAAAATGAGAAGCTGGAGAACAACGTCAAATACTTACTGGGAAAATCTATAGACCTGGAAAATAGATCTAGGAGAGATAATCTGCGGATTATTGGACTTCCCGAAAACTATGATCAAAAAAAGAGCCTAGATTCTATTTTACAGGAAATTATCAAAGAGAACTGTCCAGAGATAATAGAAACAGAAGGGAAAGTAGATGTGGAAAGAATTCATCGAACTCCTTCTGAAATAGACCCTAAAAAAAGAACACCACGGAATATTGTGGCTAAGCTGCAGAATTACCACACAAAGGAGAAAATCCTGCAAGCAGCTAGAAAAAAACAATTTAAATACCAAGGTGCCACAATAAGGGTCACCCAAGATCTGGCTGCCTCCACATTAAAAGATAGAAGGGCCTGGAACCTGATATTCCGAAAGGCAAAAGATCAAGGACTGCAACCAAGAATGAACTACCCAGCTAAGTTTAGCATCTTTTTCCATGGAAGAAGATGGTCATTCAATGAAACAGAGGAATTCTATATGTTTCTAAGAAAAAAACCAGACTTAAACAAAAAATTTGATCTACATCCACAAGACTGAAGAGAAACAGAAAAAGGTACACAGAACCCTTGAGAACTGTAACTTTGTTGTGGGTATATAAAAAATACTCAAGGATAATTTGATTTTACTGATATAAAAGAAAAAAAGGGGGGTGTGGTAAAGGGAAGGAGGTCGGTTCAGAAAAAGGGGAAGGAGTGATAAAAAGAGGGAAACTACATCCCAGGAAGAGACATAGAAAATACACCATATCTGAGGGAACTTAGTGAGGGGGAGAATCATTGTGTGAATCTTACTCTCATCAGAAGAGGCTCAAAGAGTAAATAATTAACATATTTGTTTTTCAGAGAATTTTCTCTCACCTCATTAAAAGGGGGGAGAGGAAAAGGGGAAAGGAAAAGGAGAATAAGTGAAGGGACTTGGAGGGAGGGGGGAGGGATCCTAAAAAAAAAAAAAAAAAAAAAAAAAGAGGGAGGGTTGCGCGTCACAAGGGGGGTCTGTAAATTAAATATCGGGGAGGGGGATCAGGGGGGTCAAGGGAAAAAAGTATAATCTGGGGATAATACGATGGCAGGAAATACAGAATTAGTAATTTTAACTGTAAATGTAAATGGGATGAACGATCCCATCAAACGGAGACGGATAGCAGATTGGATCAAAAAGCAGAACCCTACAATATGTTGTCTACAGGAAACACACTTAAAGCAGGGAGATACATACAGAGTAAAGGTAAAAGGTTGGAACAGAGCTTATTATGCTTCAGGTAAAGCCAAAAAAGCAGGGGTAGCTATCCTTATCTCAGATCAAGCAAAAGCAGAAGTAGATCTCGTTAAAAAAGATAAGGAAGGAAACTATATCCTGCTGAAAGGTAGCATAAATAATGAAGCCATATCAATACTAAACATATATGCACCAAGTGGTATAGCATCTAACTTTCTAAAGGAAAAGTTAAGAGAACTGCAAGAAGAAATAGACAGTAAAACTATAATAGTGGGAGATCTCAACCTTGCACTCTCAGATTTAGACAAATCAAACCACAAAACAAACAAGAAAGAAATTAAAAAAAGTAAATAGAACATTAGAAAAACTAGGTATGATAGACCTTTGGAGAAAACTGAATGGCAATAGGAAGGAATATACTTTCTTCTCAGCAGTTCATGGATCCTATACAAAAATTGACCATATATTAGGACATAAAGATCTCAAAATTAAATGTAGGAAGGCAGAAATAATAAATGCCTTCTTCTCAGATCACAATGCAATAAAAGCTACATTCAGTAAAAAGTTAGGGGTAAATAGACCAAAAAGTAATTGGAAACTGAATAATCTCATCTTAAAGAATGACTGGGTGAAAGAGCAAATTATAGAAACAATTAACAATTTCACCCAAGATAATGATAATGATGAGACATCATATCAAAATCTTTGGGATGCAGCTAAAGCAGTAATAAGGGGAAATTTTATATCTTTAGAGGCTTATTTGAAGAAAATTGAGAAAGAGAAGATTAACGAATTGGGATTACAACTTAAAAGGCTAGAAAAAGACCAAATTATAAACCCCCAACCAAAAATTAAACTCGAAATACAAAAATTAAAAGGAGAAATCAATAAAATTGAAAGTAAAAAAACTATTGAATTAATAAATAAAACCAAGAGTTGGTTTTATGAAAAAGCCAATAAAATAGATAAACCTTTGGTAAATTTGATCAAAAAAAAGAAAGAGGAAAATCAAATTGATAGTCTTACAAATGAAAAGGGGGATCTTTCCACCAATGAAGAGGAAATTAGAGAAATAATAAGGAGTTACTTTGCCCAACTTTATGCCAATAAATTTGATAACTTAAGTGAAATGGATGACTTT